>NC_135837.1:7712500-8092500 GCF_029677425.1 Wolffia australiana | reverse complement strand
TTATCATAATTTAGCGGGTGCACTGGCCATGTCAGCTTTTATAGGAGGTTCATTAAAAATATACGTCGTATTTTTCTTATGTCTAAGGACATGGAAGTTTTAATCAAATAACATCAATGGGTTTATTAAAATTAAAATTGTTTATCATTAAATTATAAATTTCTTAATTTTTTATCTTTTATTCAATTTTGTCTAGTTGAATTTATAACTCAAATCTTCATTATGAAATTGTCTTTTTAAATTTTTTTTTTGACGTTTAGTTTGAATATTATTTTTTTGACGTTAAATTTAGAATATTGAAACGAGTCTCATTTCAATATTATTTCTTATATTTTTCTAGTGTTGTCCTGATTTGCTGATGGTTTTATATAGTTTTCTGACATTAGGTCCAGAAGTAATAAAATTTTTGGGTCTACTTAAATTTTATTGGAGATTTAAATGCCATTTGATGAGACTGTATCATTTGTCACAATTTGGTTTGTTTTGATTACGACATATGATTAGGGTGGGCTAATCATTAGATATGGAAAATGATAAGGGGGATGCAATCATTGGCATCAGCAAATGATCATTATCCTTCACGAAATACACTTTTTTACATAAAATAATATGCAAACAAAAAAAAACTGATTTGTTTGAAAGAAACGCCAAGTGATGCAAGCAAGAGTAAATATGCCTCAGGTGCTTCGTTCTGTCTTTGATGATACTCAGGCCAACATACTAATGTCACACTGCTCACCAACATTGAACCCGCTCATTATGCTCCCCTCACCAGCATCCGGTGCATCCAAAAAAATGGTTTTTTCAATTTAATAAGAATGAATTACTATTTCTTCCAAAGAAACTGATTAATATTCCTAAATATTTTATAGAAATATTAGATAATAGTTGAAATAAATTTGATATTTTGTGCCTTCCTATAATGATTTTAAATTAACCTTATCTTTTTTGGTTTGATTAAATTATATTAAACTATTGGGAAAAAAATAGTAATCGTTAAAAGTAAAACTAAAATTTAAATTCAGCTATTTAGTATTTTTTCTTCTTGATTTCACTTTTATTTGATCTGCCGGTGTAAAAAAACATAAATTTATTCATATAAATCAGAAGTTTTTAATGGCATAATTGAACTCAACTCATCCTTTTTTCTTACCATCTTACAATATCTCAAATTGACACATTTCATTGTTTCCCTAATCATAGCATATTACTTATTCCTTAATCTTAGCTCATTATTTATTATCTCCTACCTTATTTTCCAAATTGTCTCCTCTTTTCCTTTTTCATCATCATCATTTTATGATCGGCATTATTCTACCAATCCTTCACTTTTTTTACCTTTTATTATAATATTTTTTTTATATATTTTGAAAATGCCATAAAAATGTTGATTAAATCCTCTTTTGGCTAGGAAAAATAAATTCTTACAGTAAACCAGAAAATTTTGGTTTATTAAATGTATTATTTAGAAATCCGCATACTTTAGTGCTCAAAAATTTGTTTTCAGAATTAATAAATGCTTCTATAACTTATAGCCATCTAAAAATTAGATGAAAATTTAAAATAATGGAAGTGCTTAAATAAAAAAACTAGAAGAACTATGAAGGAGAACTTATTTTCAAAGTTTGCATGTGATTTATACTGTTGTTCGTCTAATACTTGGATAGATATCTGAGACATACATTGACTATGACTTTTTTTCATCATCTCCCTTTCATCACTAGCATAGTGTGTCAATATTTATCCTAGGGGGAATAAATGATTGACCCAACCAAATGAAATTCAATGGCTACAGATTAAATGGACGCGACAACGTCAACGCATCGACACCGGACGCGTCACCACCGTCACCTGAAGTCAACACGACCGCTGAAGACATGCCGCCATCGTCACCGGATCAAGTCAACACGCCAGCATCAGGCACGTCTCCACCCAACACGCCCCCTCACGCATCCTGACACATCGCCAAAGGCAGATCCAGAACTGCCCCCTAACGTGATGCGAAACCACGTCGCTCGTCTTTATTTTATTTCTTTGAACTGTATTTTCTCTTTCCTCCAAGGTCTATATGTATAGGCCAATGTTTCAAGAAATAGTTAGGCAGCCATTATTCAAGAATTGAGTTTGTTTTAACTCTTCTTGGAGGACTGCCCAGCCTCCCCTATCCCTTCTCCACCCCTATCGCCGCCGCTGCCGCCACCGTCGCCGGCTGCCCTCCTCCCCTTCCTCCTTTCCCTTCTCCATCTCTCTCTTTCTCTCTTTCCCTCTTGTCCCTCTCCTCTCTTCCTCTTCCTTCCCTTTCTTTCTCTTCTTCCACCTTCTACCCTCCCCGCCCAAGGCCTCCCAAGGTCGCCGCCCAAGACAGCCAAGGGGCCCACCTAGGGCCGCCCAAGACAGCCAAGGTCTTAAGTATTTATTTTTAATTCAATAGTTTTTCCCACTATGATTCACATTATTTAATATGAATAATGTGAATCATAGTCCAATAAAGATAAAATCCAATAAAGTAACAAGATACCGGCAAAATCAGATTATCTTCTTAATAATAATTATACTCATTCTCAGCAACAGTAACACACATGAGTGTTGATTTTAATTCAAATAAGATATACCAGTTAAGCTAAAAACCCAAAGCTAATAGTTGGACGAATAAAAAATATATAATGACATATTTTTGAAATCATTGGCACTGCTAATCATTAGTAACAATCAATAGTAATTTTCCCACATCAAAATAATTCAGGTGGTTAGGAATGGTGGACCATGATTCATAGCATAAATTCATTTAAAACCTAATTCAGAAACATAATATGCATTAAAAATTTTAAATCCTTATGAATGGAAACACCTCCATAAAATTTTTAGCAAATCAAGAAAAAACACAACGTAACCATTAATGTAAGTTTACTCATTTTAAGGATGATAACACACATGTATGCTTATTTAAAGAAAATGGAAATGTTAATTCAGTGATAATAATGTAAAATTATTTTAACATGAGCTGTGATCTAATTAAAAACCAAAAAATTGAAATGTATGCATTTGTTTGCAGAATCTATCATTAGCAGTCATTATATTTGGATTAAGGGATTTATACTTCTCATAAAATAGTGTAAGTCATATCTCATAATATGATCTCTTGATCACTGGTTTATAAGTGCAGTTAAAATTCCCCAAAAATTAATGTTATGTTAGTTTCTTCAAGACTCTAAAATATCACTTTAAAATGCATGAGTTGCCTCTCGTTACCATTATGATATAAATATATAAAACATAAACATATTCCTGATTGGAATGAACCAAACAAACATAGGAAATTTTAGTAGGAAAGAGACTTTAAAGCTATTTATGAACTTAAAAGTAGGCATGAAATCATAGATATTTTAAGGTTATTTTTGGATATTTTAATCATATTATCTTGATGTGGCTATGAATCATCATTCCATGCACTAAATGGGCCATTTAATTAAAACACCATTTTTATTATAAAATGAACATAAATTAGTGGCCTATTAGTTCTCACTGAAAATATGTTTATAACCTTATTAATTTTAATTGGTTTAATCCTTCTCTCTAGTATATTATTTTACATTTTTTAGGGCGGAAGTCTGATATCACTCTTCCATGAATATACGTACGGCGGAGGAAACACACCAGGCCCACCCGTGCAGAGCCGCGCGTGGGAGACTAGTAGAATGAATATTGAAAGCTATAAATATAGGGGGGGGATCGAGTAAGGGAAAACAGAATTTCTTGAAGAGAAGCTCCACACTCGCCGACGCTTGGAGGGCTGGACTAGGGAGATACTCTTTTCTAGAGGATGACCGACCAATTCGGTTTGTCGTACTGTTTCATTTTCCTTGCATCCTTATTCTACGAACTATAATTGTGATTGCATAGATCACTGGTTACCATTTCGAGCTACTATCTTGAATTATTGAGCCAAGTTTCGTTCCATATTCTTCATATTCGTTGGCAGTGTAACACTGGTATCGGTGCCAACAATTCCTGGCTAATCTGCAGCATGGAGCAAGCTCCAAGAGCGGAGCCATCAGATGAAGAATTCCAAAGAAGAATGATTAATGTTCTTGAACATTTGATGAAACAGATTACAAGCATTGATATTCGTATCAATGGCATTCAACAACTTAATGCTCTGGTGTTTGAGGGACAAGAGTTTGCAAGACCACCACGAGGACACCAAGAAATCTCTCCGTATGACACAAGGTTAGATAATAATTGTCTCAAACGTGGAGATCTATTTTTTTTCAAGGAGGAAATGCTGACGAATGGATCACTTGCATAGATTAATTTTTTTGTATGCATCCTATGAGCGATCATGAAAAAATGCAGTTCATATCCATACATCTTGACAATTCTGCACAAAAAACTTGTTCATCTACACATAGAAGGAAGTTGGATTTTGGGATTGTGCAGATTTTATGCATAAATTCTCAAAAAGGTATGGACTTTCATTTGACAGTTTATATCGAGAACTAATGGCGGTGACACAAACACGATCCATTCACGAATATAGAGCAGAATTCGAGCGTTTGCTGGCTCAACTACCCTAAATAGAACCAAAGAATGAAGAGATGGCATACCTACGCTAGCTAAACCTGGACATCCACATTAAGGTTCGAAGGTACCAACATTTTTGTCTTCAAGAAATCATGGATGTATCTATCCAGGCACAAATAGATCTGTATATTCTATGGAATACATTCCAAGATATCACTATTACCCAAATGCACGTACATCAGTGAATTCTTATCAAAAGATGACTTATACTTAACCAGGATCCACTAAAGCCCCTTCCTCAAGTCGCCAAACTCCACCTCAGCACAATGCAAATCTGCCATTATTCCATCAAATCTGCCAAATCAACAACCTCTGCAAGATCGAACAAATAAACTATTGGGTTCTAGAGGCCTTGTTCTGGATAAAGACGAAGATTCCACTCAGTAGACGACACATAACTGAATCCAATGACATTGATAAAACCATGAAACAAAGTAACTTTGCATGGATCTGATCCATGATTTCTTGGATTCTGGAGTGAGACGAGTCGAGCTGCTCAAGTGTGCAGCCTCTAGACATATCCATGCGATCCTTGACACGTTGAATCTCCTCCTTAGCGTTGACGAGCCCCGTTCAATCTCTGTCATCGTCGTTACGTCCTCTCGATCACATTGAAGATGGAGAGGGGTTTTGGGGAGAAAGTAGAAGAAGGGAAAAGCCTCTGAACAATTCTGGCCTATGTAAATTTCATTTAGGCCTTCCCTTATTTATACTAAGTGGATATTTTTTCATAAAAACCCCAAAACTTAAGCATATCTTTCAACGTCCAAAAGACCATTTGCGTATGACCCTCTAGGCCCATGTATCTGTCTAGTTAACGACTCTAGTGGCCCAATAACCTTTATTTCCCTTCCAAGTTAATTAACTATATCATCATATAGATTAGTTAAAGTTAGATCGATTTAACCCAATCGATAGGTCGAGTCTCCAACATGTGGGGTGCCAACCTACACCTCGTGTTCTAGAAGATACAAAGGAGTGTGTATTGACTCACTCATGGAACCAGTTTGTCATCGGTTATTGTGTACGTATAATCCATCATTCACCTGGTACTCCTTGGAGGACTTAGGGTATGGCCAATTGTCAAACCCTAATTAGTCATCTAAGTTAGTACTGATGCATTCGAAAATCATTAGGGTATGGCCAATTGTCAAACCCTAATTAGTCATCTAAGTTAGTACTGATGCATTCGAAAATCATTAGGGTATGGCCAATTGTCAAACCCTAATCAGTCATCTAAGTTAGTATTGATGCATTCAAAAATCGTCAGAGAACTCTTCTCCGATATTTCACTACCTTGGCCAAGGACTTCATCGCATCGTCTTCCTTGAGCTGTCAACTCTTATACCAAGGGTGGATGATCCCATCTTGACCACTCAATCGTCTTCGTGAACTTCTTGATGCACCCAAACTAAGACTGTTTAGAATCCCATGATTAGAGACTCGTTTGCCATAGTTAAAGTATAACTGTCCGTCCATAAGACGTCTTTGGTGTCTCAGGTCTAAGGACCACTTACACAACTGTGACGTGAACAACCTGATTAATAGTTTGGTATAAGACCGACCATTCAGGGATTCGTACGGATCAATTCAGTGAACACTTTTCACTAAAGAATACCCACTATCTATCCTTAGAGTTTCCACACTAATGGATACGGGATTGTCCATACTCATCATATGAGTGAGGCTAGATAGTGCTTTTCTATCCAGATACCTCGACATCCTTCTCGCGTATCCTTTGAATATGAATGTTTAGAACACATGCTTAAACACTAGTGATCTCTGTATTACGATCTCGTCATAATTCACTAAGTCCGGTCATGTCTTCATGGACTTCATTATAAGCATCACATGTGCACTATAATGAATATGTTCCATTAATGAACATGGAATGAGATGTGGAATGTGTGATTGGCTTGCTGACAACATATATTTCCATCATAAATGACGTAATTGGAAGCTGACTAAAGGTAAATTTCAATTGTGAAAATCTAAGTATCTTTGTTTTTATTGTAATGATCGTTTCACTCCTGGTCATAGATGCAGACGACAATTCAATATGATTATGGTACCGGATGGTGATGAAGACTCTCTGCCTAGTGAAGATGAAACACCTATTAATGAAAGTTATGTATTTCCAACTCAACTCTCATTTGATTTTTCTTAGTTAGTGTCTCATAACGGATTAATCAAGTTATGGGGCAGCATAAAGGGGAGACATGTCCGCATCCTCATTGATGGAGATGCCACTAACAACTTTGTGCACTCAGATTTGGTAACAACATTATCCATTTCTATCTTCAAAGGGGCATCAAATGATATACTATTGGCCAACAGAGTACTTCAACATTCTAATGGGATTTTTTAAAATGTCTCCATATACCTAAAAGGTCTCAAAATTAATCAAGATTTAATACCTATACTGCTCAACAATGTGGAGGAGATATTGGAGGTACAACGGCTGAAATCTTTGGAGTGGTTCTGCAACAATTATAAATTATTAGAGCTAAAGATTTTGTGGAATAAGCACATATACTCTGTTGTCTTTTGGAATTGCTACCACAAGGAGTCTCTCTGATTCAAGATACTCAAGCCATCAGATAAAGTAAAAGACAGCTTAAAGCATTACATGGTGCATGCAATATGGACCATCTAGCGATATCCCATCTTCAAATAAACTATGTTTACTAAATGCGATATGCTATACCCTACTATTTTTACTTCAAGTCACAGCTTACCCCCAAAGAGATCATGCGACCATAGGATACACCAGGTTCCAAATTCCAAACCTCTCAATCTTAGACCTTATCGATATTCACATCTGCATAAAAATGATTTGGAAAGATTGGTCTAAGAGTTACTAGATTCAATGTTCATTTGACACTCATCTAGCCCTTTTTTCTAGTCATGCATTTGTGATTAAGAAGAAGGATGGGAGATGGCATATTTGTGTCGATTACAGGGCCCTGAACCAAATCACAATTCCTAACAGATATCCAATCACGATTGTGGATGAATTACCATAAGAACTTTATGGGTCAACCATTTTTACAAAATTGCATCTAAAATCAGGGCACTATCAAATCCATATGCATGAATACGATATTTAGAAAAGAGCTTTCAAAGCCCATCAATGTCACTATGAATTCATCGTAATGCCTTTTGAATTGTCCAATGGCTCGGCAACTTTTTAAGCCCTAATAAACTCAATCTTCAAAAACCATCTGCGCAACTATTGTTGGGTTCGGTGCCTTGGTTCGTCCATGGAAAACATGATTCCATGGATGCAGAAGCATGATAACCGATTCATAATTGATCTTTAAAATCAAACATCGAATTTACCTTGTTGGGAAGTTGTTCAACCCTTTACTTTGCCGCTCTGAGATTGTTCTGAAGTTGTTCATGTGCCCAACCTCTAGAAGTAACCACGTGATCACTTGGCGCTTGGATCTCCACCTCGTCTTCTTCAACTCTTCTTGAAAATTTTGAAGATCTTGTCACCATGAAAACACTCTCCTTGGTTGAGTGGAGAAGAGAGGGGAGAAAGGAAGGGACTATCAAATCTGGCTGGTCTGGGTACTTGAAATGAGTTCCCCTTTCGTATTTATATTATACTTTAGTTTTTCTTAAAACCCTACAAAGTAAAATATATCGACCAATGCCTTTATGACCTTATTCGTGTGACCCTCTAGGCCCATGTATCATTGTAGTTAATAACTTTAGTGGCCTAATAACAATCATTGACCAACCTTATTGATTAACTATTTTAACATTTAAATGAATTAACTAAGGATAGATTTAACCTAATCCATGGGGTGCCAAGCTACACCTCGTGCTCTAAAAGATGTCCACTAGTTTTTGAACTCCCTCATGAAACCTTTATCGTCATCAGTTACCCTATATGTATAATCCATCATCTGCCTGAGAGTCTCAAAAAACTTAGGGTATGGTTTATCATCAAACCCTAATCCATCATTCGATTAATACTGATGCGTAATGGGGATCATTGGAGCATGCCTTCTCCAATATCCTCACTAACCTGGCCACGAATTTGTTGCATGGTCTTCCTTGATTCAATCTCCTCTTATATCGAGAGCGGATGATCCCGTATTGCCCCTTCAATCATCTCTATGAGCTTGTTACTACATCCTAGCTATGACTTTTCTGAATCACATGATTAGAGGCTCCTAAGTCGTAGTCAAAATGCACTCGTCTATTCACGAGATGTCCTTGTTGTCTCATGTCATTGTATCACTTATACAACCGTGACACGAATCAACCTGATTGCCGGTTAGGTATAACACCATTCAGGGATGCAAATGGATCAATTCGGTGAACTCTTTCTCCAAAGAGCACCCATTACTTGTGATGGAGCGCACCCAAACGAGATCGACAAAACATCATCGGAGCCATCAGCACCGTCATTAGTATGACCATCGGTTCGTGTCCATCATGACCGGCACGTCAAAGCGTCTATGAAGATGCTCAGAGTTAAATACCTTGGGTAGAGCACGTTCGCGTTCGTATCATCGTGTTTTAATTATCTGTTTTCAGTCGTTTGATTTCATGTTCATGTTCATCATGACGAGTTCACCGTACTTGTCATGACGCGTCCGCATCGTCGCATTTCATCTGTCATTTTATTTCAAGTCGCTTCATTATTTCCCCATGTTTTTTATTTTCAATGTTGTAAAGGGGTCCCTTATTGGGCCCCTATGGTTACTGTGTATTAGGTCCATCATGGCCCTATTTAAGGCCATGATGGACCACGTTTCTCCCCAGATCTGGCATTTGTGTTTTGGGCAGTTATCGCCATTGTATTCAGATCTCATTGTGAGAAGAAGAAAGTAGGAGGAAGAGAGGAAGAAGAAGAGGAAAAGGTAGAGGGAGAGGGGAAGAAAGAGGGCTCACCTTATCCAAGTGCATCCAGCCAATGGGCATGTGTTGCCCTCCAATGTCGGAATGTCAAACCGATCGCTCGCCGATGACCTTCAAAGCCCCTCCCAAGTATATGGTACCAGGCCTCCGGTGCACACGGATGGGCTTGACGTTTCTGGTCCACTCTGTGGACACGCTGCCCCTCACCAGACCGTCTTCTCTAGATGGTCTTGATGATCATCCCAGCACCATCCGGTGTGTTCAGATGAGCCTCAACATGCCCCTGTGGACTAGAAGTCCGCGACGATATCGTCGACACCGTCTGCACTATCGACCCTATTTCGTCAACATAGTTGCACCGTCGACCCTTCACTGTCGACACATCCGCTATTGGTTGTGTATGAGGCCTCACCGACCGTGACGAAGCATACCGGGCATTCAAACACGGCCGTTAGTCAACCCTGATCGAGCGCGCAGTGACAGACTTTGGGTGTTGACCAGGCCTTATCGCGCGGTCGACAAGCCATCTCGCATTTGCCGATCACAGTTGGCCGTGCCGATTGCCGTTGCAGCCCTAGAGTTGTGTGAGGCACTTTCGTAGTTAGCTGTGCCCCTCCTCCACTAGCTAGGCAGCTTGCGCACAGTCAATCAGAAAAACAATAAGCCCAAGCGCTGCTCGTGGTCGCACCCACACCGCGCCCATAATTCTCTAGTTGTACTCGCACCACCTGTTCAGCCATGCGCTAATCCAAGCCCCAACGCTTGCCGCTCTGCCTAGCCATTGTACTGCCTTGCTACCGCATGGATCCATCCTACAGATTCGATCAAATCCTTCGAGCCGTCTCACCGTCGTACACCCTCTTCTTGTCTTCGTTCTCCGAAACCTCCCTCTAGCACCATGCCATCACCGCTTGTTGAGCTACTCCAGGCTCCCCTCGGGAGGGATCTGCCCGCAACAGTCACCACGATGATTACAAAGACGACGAGCGCCGCCACTGACGAGGTACGTCGTTCCCCTTGCTTGTCGTTATATTATGTCTTTCAGTACACTTTCTTTTGCACTCCACCGCACTCAGTCTAGAATAGGTGAGAGAGAGAGAGTTACTTTGAGAAAACTACAACATGAGCATTTTTCCTAGGTATGGGTCAAGCCCATTTGTTACGTGTGATCCCCTACGTAATTCTTCTGTTCGGCACCGTAGCGACCGCTGTCGCTCCGACAAGGGTCAAAAGGTCACCATCACCGTCACCGATCGCCTACTTTGGAGTTTGAAACTCGGTGAATCCCCACTCGTAGGCCCCTACACGTACATTTCACCTAGGACATTCACATCACATAGTTACATTCACTTAGTGAATTATCCGTCAGGCGACGCCTACAACGATGTTTGACATCAATCTGTCCTTAGTGTCGTCGCACTAATAGTCATAGGATCAACTATGCTTATCGTATAAGTAGGATCAATTGGTGTATTCCATCCGGATAATTTGATGTCCATCTCGAATATCCATTGAATGGGAGTTTTAGAATACATGTTTAAACACTAGTGATCACTGTACTTTGATCTCATCATAATTCACTATGTCATTGCAAGTATTCATGGACTTGATTATAAACATCACACCTGAATAATAATGAAGGTAAATATTTTATTCAATGAAATATAATAAACATGGTGGTGTGATTGGCTTGACGACCACATAATATCCATCAAATCTGTCCTAGTCTTTTTTGATGATATATTGATATACAGTCAAAATGGTGAAAAGCATGAACGACATCTCCATGATGTTTTTAAAATACTAAGAGACCATCACTTGTGGATCAAGTTGACGAAATGCAAATTCGCTCAAGAAAAAATTAATTTTCTCGGACATTGGATTTTCCATCAGGTGTATCTACAGGTACAGAAAAAATTGAAGTAATTATTCAGTGGCCCATACCCACTACAAATTATTACAGGAGATTTTTGGCTCATTATGCTTCCAAGGCCCAACCCTCAACTCATTTACTAAAGAAGAATTCATTTGAATGGAGCGAGGAATCAGCGAAAGCCTTCAACAACCTAAAGCAAGCTTTATCTACCACTCCAATATTGCGACTACCATACTTCAGTAAACATTTTATAGTGGAAACTAATGCATTTGGAGTGGGCATTGGAGCGGTGCTAGCTCAAGGCAAACCATATTTCAGTCAGGCCTTATCACCTCAAGCTCAATTGAAATCAGCTTTTGAACGTAAAATGATGTCTATAGTTCTAGCAGTACACAGGTGGAAACACTTATTCTTCTAGAAATTTTATATTTACACCGACCAATTGAGTTTGAAAATTTTGAATGACCAATTCAGTTTAAATAATAAAAATTATTCAATTCAGGACCAACTTATTTTCTATAAAAAGAAACTGGTACTTCCCAAATCGTCAACTCTTATTCCACTTATCTTTTAGGAGTTTCATGATACCAAGATAGGGGGTCATGGTGCTTTTCTCAAAAACTGTATTGACAAGGAATGAAGTCACAGATCAAATCATATGTCTCCAAGTGCCATGTTTGCCAATAGAAAAAGTCTTCCAACTTGAGTCCAGCAGGTCTAATCCAACCTCTTCCTACTCCAACCTTAATTTGGGAAGAGGTCTCACTGGATTTTATAGAGGGATTATCCACATCTATTGGTTACAACTCAATTATGGTGGTCATTGACAGGTTATCCAAATACAGTCACTTGATTTCTCCAAAAAATCCTTTTTCAGCTCAATCCGTTGCATATCAATACATTAAAGAAATAACTAGATTGCATGGAATCCCAAATTCAGTACTTCTGGATAGAGGTAGTGTATTCACCAGCACTTTTTGGCATGAACTTCGTAAACAAAAAGGCACCACTATAAAGCTAAGTTCTTCTTACCATTAAAAAACCAACGGCTTAACAGAAGTCAACAATAGAAGCTTAGAGGGCTATCTCCAATGTTTTTCTTCTGAGTGCCCCAAACTTTGGACCAAATGGCTTCCATGGCCAGAATACAGCTACAGCACATTGCATCACTCTACTATCAAGATGTCACCTTTTAAAGTGGTTTATGGACATGAACCACCAGCACTAATCCGGTATGGGACCCAACCATCACTAGTTGACTCTTTGGATCAAATGCTCCAGGAACGTGATATTACACTGGATAAACTTAAAATCCATTTGACAAAGTCACAAGCATATATGAAAAAGCAATTTGATAAACACCGCAGAGATGTTCAGTATCAAGAAGGAGACAAAGTATACCTCAAATTCTGCCCATACCGTATGAAAAAGTTGGCAAGAAGAAGTTCTGAGAAACTGGGACCTAAATTTTTTGGTGCGTTCACAATATCTCAACAAATTGGATATTTGGCCTACAAACTACACCAACCTGAATCATTTTTCTCACCTAAGATCAATTGTCAGCGACCATCAACATATTATGCCTCTAACCCCTCATATTTCTCCTAATTGGGAATGGCAGGTTTATCCTGAAAGTTCTTCTGTCCTCCAGATCCAACAAGGACACGATGCAAGTTCTCGTTAAATGGAAGAATTTAACCAACTATGAAGCAACTTGGGAAGATGTCCTGGTTTTGCTACACCAGTTTCCAAATTTCCAAATTGAGGACAATTTGGTTCTTGTGGAGGGGAGCATTGATACGACTTTTCCATGCACATACGTGTGATGAAAGAAACACACTAGGATCACCCGTGTGGAGCCGCGCATGGGAGACTATTAGAATCAAGACTAAAAGCTATAAATAATAAGGTATGGGGGTCGAGCAAGGGAAAATAGACTTTCTTGAAGAGAAACTCCAGACTCACCAATGCTGTGAGGGCTGGACTAGTGAGATACTCCCTTCCTGAGGATGGCCAACTAATTCAGTTCATCGTATTGTTTCATTTTCCTTGCATCCTTTATAGTACAAACTACAATTGTGATTGTATAAATCACTAGTTACCATTTTGAACTACTATTTTGAATTCTTGAGCCAAGTTTTGTTTCATACTCTTCATATTTGTTGTGAGCGTAAGAAAGGCAAATAAAATTAATAAAATTGAAAATAAGAGAGAGAAAGAGAGAAGAAAAAGAAAAATGTTATAACAAAGCACCAACGATGGAGTCAGGGTGCAGTAGCATTGAAGCCAGCCTAGGCGGCTAGTACTGATCTGTGAAGCTTGCCCTTGGTTGGCAAGCACCAACACATGAGCAACGACGCCCAGCCAGAACAGCATAAGGAACCACTGATAATAACTTATAGAAGGCCCAAGAAAGCCTAAAGATGACCAGTGCATAGAGATCAGCTCGTGCATGCATGCGAAAGGGAGAAGTTTTTAATTTATACATATTTCAATCCCAAATAAGATTTGTATATCCCTCCTGTTTCACCACATTTTCAATATCAGATTCTACCTAACAGTTTCTTTAGCCTTGTGCTAGGCTGGCCCGACAAGAGAACAACAAAAATATGACCAGGACTCATGCTGATTCAGATCGAGGGCCACTTCAAAATGGACCAACTGTTAAGTTTCATTTTAATTTTGACCATGTGATCTTCATATGGAGATGAGATACTCCATGTTATATCAGAGTTTTATTTTACTTTTTTTTTCCTTCGTATGTTTCTTATTCTTTAGAGAATGCTGACAATGATGGCAGGGCCGCGCAGATGGCGAATCACATCATGAGTGGTTAATAGGGTGGCTGGCTTGGTGGAGGACATGGCGAGAAGTGTGCTGGAGTAAAGTCAGGTCCATGGCCATTGGATCATTTCTTAAGGAGATTAGACTCACAGGGGCAGATCCATGCATTTCTATCCCTGGCCATCAACTTCATCATTTGGACACCAGTTTTTGGCCATAGGCACCCCATAACTGGACTACACTATCCATGGCCGCTAGAGCTCATTTGGGAGCCTTAAAAAGGGCTATATAACTCCCAGATTGTCTCATCTTCTGATCCAGATCCAGAGCGATGGCGAGAGAGTCCTCTTGAACTAGTCCAACCAAATTGGAGAAGGTGATAGCTCTAGGGAGGCTTGCTTGGCTTAATAAGGAACCTATAGAGCTCTAGATCATCCATGAAGAGTGTCAGGATTGAGGAGGATGGCTTAGATGCACACTGAAGTCAGGGTGTGACAAACTACCGTCCCAACCTTGTTGTGATATTCTGACACTCTTGGATATATTCTTCATATCTTTATCTAGTTTGTGCATGTGATTGAGGTTTTAATATCACTTTATTAGATCGGCCTTTTTGAAGAATTTTGACAAACATTTTGGCACCAATGAATTAAACCTAATTTATCTAATAAAAAAATAAAAAATACGTATTAAATATATAAGTTATATAAGTCACATTCTATGACTATAAACTACCCATAATCAGCTAATACTATCGATATTTACATCACAATTACCTATATATTTTCTAGCTATCCAATCTAGCCCTCTCTGTCGAATAAATAAACCCCTTTGTCTTTATTGATATTAAGCTCTTATTGTTTTTATATTTACCTTTCTCTGCCTTTATGATATGCCTATGCTTAAATAATATATTTCTCGTACCTATCCTTATTTGTAACACGTATCCCATTATCTTCTCCATATTATGTTTTACTAAAATAAAAGTCCCTATGTACACCTTCCCATATAAACCTTGTTCTCCCACTATTACATCTATCCATCTTACCACACCTACAAGTTACAGATAACTTAAAAATAAATAATAATAAATAAATATTTTCTACTAAGAATAGTATCTTAGGGACTATCTCTTCACCTTATTTCTTTTACCTTATTACTAAAACCTAAAAAATTTCTTCCACTATCAGCATTACTCTATCCCTTCATTATAGCCCTATAAACAAGTTTCATTCTTCACTTATTCACTACCCCTAAATTTTAAGTTGATATCTCACAACTACCTTTCCCCCATTTGTCTACAACTCTTACCACCTATTTCTACTTATAACATCTTCTAATTTCACTATCATATCTTAATCTTACTTAATTTATTATTTTATGTTATTATATACTTCATTCCTCTAATCACTCATTAATCATCTTACTTTTCCTAATCCTCACTCAAGTATTAGAGTCATCTCTAATGACCAATCCCTGTGGAGATGACCTCACTCATATTACACATATTTGACATAGTTTTTTTTGGTTACAATATTATTTTATTTAGGAAAGTTAAATTTACAATGACATTAAAAATAACACCCCAGTTTTCTTATGTCAGCAGCCCTATGCATTTAACCAAATGGAGATAACAGCTAGGAAGTCATTCATTTGGAAATAAATTCTCCCCAAAAGACTTGATAACATATACACAACATAACTAAATTATTGAATAAGTGTGGACTAAAATTCTCTTAGGACCAAAATGCAAAAAATCATACAAAAAATTAGTAAACATGATATGGATACTTCAGATAAATTATGATAAATTGAAATCATATAAATTTCTAAACAATGTTTAAACAACTGTATACACTAAAAAATAATTATATTTTTATATCTTGAAAGTATTAATTTTTAATTAAAAACTGGTAACCTATTTACTTGTTCTTGCATTTCTCTTAAAATCTTCCAAGTATGTTGAGTTTTTGGTTGCATTCTAATATGAAACATGAATAAAAGAGAGAAATAAGTGAGTTCAAGATTAAATGGATAGACTACATGCAAGTCAGTGTTATAGAGAATAGTTATAAGAGTCTACAACATTAGAAATATTTAACTCCAAATGATAATTTTAGGTTCACCTATTTTATTTAGAACTGTATCAAAATACATTTTGACAATACTACTCACAAGTTTGATGGCTAACAAGGCAGTTTTGACGTAAAATACATTTATTAGAGAAGGTAAATGGGGAAGTAAGATGGCTTACATTTAAGGAATTTCTTAATACATAGATTTATATTAGAGCGACTTGAAAATTTTGAACTGGGAGTGAAGTTGGAATACACTTACTCAATTTCAGATATAAGTGAAAATTGAGTTCATGATTAGAAAGAAGTGATTAGCATTTTATTGATTTTAAACTCTTTGAATAATTTATTTTATTATTTCCACCATATTTTATCATTCAAAAATATTATCTTACTGAGCCAAAGTGACGACAAGCCCTAGAAGTAGAGTGATCTAGGATACAACTTGGCCCTTAAAGTTGAAGGAAACAGTCATCAGCTCAGTGATAAGTCAACATTATGGGTAGGAATGAAAATGGTTCTAACATATTCTTATGAACATATATTTATTAAACTGAGATTAACCAATGAATAACAACTATGAAGGGAGGAAGGGTCAAAACAAGAAAATACAATTTTTGGTAAGAGATAGGAGAGTTTGACAATCTATAGAGTCAAACAGGTCGGAATAGAAGAAATGGAGTTTGAGATGATCTAACCGTATTTTAAAAACCAGGATATTAAAGATAAGATGTAAATATGATGTGTAAAGCAGTGAAATTGAAAGCACATAATATGTAAGTATTTGAAGATCCTTACAATTTGGTTTTCGTATTTTTTAGGTATTAAAAAAACTTATTATCCCCTTGATTAAGTTATTTAGAAAGGGTTTGTACATTCTGCCCATGAAGTAGGTTTTTTAACAAAGAAGAATGAATCAGACAAACAATGAATAACCTCGACTAATCCTGTAGTTTGAAAAAAAATAATATTATAATCATTTTTTTCTACTAGCCAAATAAGTTTAATGGGAGTTAGGCTGATATTTACTCTAACGCTATAGCACTGTCCAACTAAAACCTAGGGGATGGATAGAAAAAGTACAAATCTCCACCTAAAGTCCTTGCTCCACATTGAACATCTTATCTAACGTTCTATATCATGTATTGAAGTTTGGCAAATGGGAGAGGTTTGTCTTCTTTTTTCTCTTATCCACACCACAGTTTATCAGGAAAGCATTCTAGGTCATGGTTTTGATAAAAAGCTAGCCGATAGTTTGACATTAAATTATGCATCGATGTACGTGCATAAACGTTTTTGGTAAAGATGTTATCATGCAGGAATAAAATTTAAACTACAAACTTTTAATTCCTTAATGCACAATGTGCCACCTCATGTTCCATGCTTCCACATAAATATGTTTTCTCCTTAAATCAAGATGATATCTTTCCACTTGTGTCAATGTGTGTCTGTCACAAAACTGAATTCACTATTCCTAAACAAGTTAACTCGTAGGAGGGCCCTATTTTTTCCTATTAAAAATAGTTAACTAATGGGAAAATTGGATTGAATTGTTAACTACTCATATCCGAAATATGATTGTCAAAGGATTTGAGCCATAGCACATGGTTTCATAAAATCTACACGATTTTAACGATCTAAATCAAGTAGGTTTTATATAAATGTCTAAATTTTATCATGGTGCCACTGATTCTTTGAAATTTCAAAAAATATTTTACCTATGCTAACCACATATCCTTACACAAATAAAAAGAGAAGAAAAATGCATGATTTACACATTATATGGCATCACTTACACATTTGATTGAAAATTTTAAAACATTTAATCAAACCATATAATGCATTTTGATATTAATCTTAGCTTATGCGTGATTATTATCCTTCAAGACAAAGGTGACTCTAGCATTGAAAAAGTAAACCAGACATAAGGGAGTTGCGAATAAATTTCCTAAGGGGATGCACAAACTGTCTGAGAAAACCTTTGGTATGAGCAATATCCAGATGAGTAACTATCACATGGATGACTTTCTCTACACATTGCAGATAGGCGTGGACATCTACAAGCAAGAGCAAAGTAGAATCCCACAAAACAGGTTAACTATTGATGGGGGACAACCATGCAGTCTATCTTTCTAAAGTAGATTTCTTACATAATTTTGCTGGCTAAGAACTAACTGCATCATTGATAAGCAAACTCAATGCCCATAAATATAAAGCTATTCGAAGTCCATGTCTTGAGAAACCTACGTGGGGTCACTAAAAGGATCAAGATATCATCAACATAGACAATAAGTATAACACTACCTATATAGGTTGCATTGGGAAACAAAGTAGGATGTACCTTGAATGTTTTCAGGCCTTCAGCATAATAAGCAGACTAATTCTGTGAACCACATGTGAGGATACTGGTCAAGGTCATACATTTTACAATGAATGTGGGATACCTTTGGAATATCTTGACAAATTATAGATCCAGGTGGTAATGCCATGAACACCCATTAGGTGAGATCTCCAAATATGAAGGCACTGGAGCTGCACAACTGATGCAGATACCACCCTTGAGTCACTGCCACTAGATGAATAATATATAAGTAATTTATGGATACCACTACGGATAAGGTTTTCATGCAATAAACATCATTTTGTTGAGAAAAACCACAAGCCAACAAACAACTTCATGGGGATTGATTGTACAGTCTAGACTGTACAGACTGTATCCAGTTTTTAGGAGGTAAAGGTGAATCAGGTGATAAATAGCAAGTTGTGAGAAGTAACAAGGTGACCGAAGCAGAAACAATGTATTGCATTGCGCTAGAATCTATACAAGGTACCCCTTAAATGCCGGGGTAGGTGAGGAACAACCCTTTGTGGGAGTGAGGAACTAAATTGGATGTATTTGACATGTGATCGTAGATGAAGGCCGCACACCAAGAGACCCAAGGAGGTAGGGAGAAGAACTCACGATCTGGCGGAAGCCACGACAAGAAACAACACTGCCAAGAGGAGAGGAAGCCGAGAAACTAATGAAATAGGCATATGTGAAAAGACAATCACACGATATGAAAAAATGAAAACAAATTTTGGTGTAGAGAATTTTGGGAGTAGAGTTGTATTGAGCAGAGATTTCTTCAAGAGAAAATGGAGTACAGAACACATAATGATAGTAAAGTCTTTAAGAAGATACAACCATTAAGTGAGGGGAAATTCATTTACAAAGAAAATGTAATGGTAGAACTCCAAAAGTGATTAAACTCAGGATGACCCCCACATGCTGTAATGCACAATATTAAATGGGTTTTGACTGGAGTAGAGGGTACAAGGAAAAAAATATTTTAGAGTTTCACATGATTCATTCTCAAGAGAAGAAATATAAATCTATAAAACGTTCTGGTGATGTTTTGTATGTTGGGATGCTGTAACTGCTGATACCATTAAAGAGTAATACCACGCTGGGAGACAAGGCTAGAAAAACACAAAAAAGGGTGCTCAGGAACTCAACTTTAGTCTAATGCCCCACACCAGTCCTCTTCCCAATTATACTTCCTCAAAGTGAAATGATAAGAAAACTAAAAGATGACAAAACAAGGCATAGGTAAAGGCTCTGATTGAATATGTTAGCTGGAAAGTTTGGAACGTAAAGGGGATTGGATAAAGTAAGGGTGGACAATAGAGTGGCCAAACGTTCTCCCATCATGAGACAGGTGTGAACATCCATTATGGAAATTGTAGAGGGATCAAATGAGAAATAGAAGAGAGAAAAAAGGGATTGGGTACCCGACATGTGGGTGGATTTCCCTTAGTGAGTAATCTAAGAAGTGGAAGTTTCATGTAACAATGTACCTGAACCATAAGTGGATGCATAGTGAGATTAGGAGTATTGGTCACATCATGTAGCTTCAGTCATGGTGTGAGAGAATGATGAGCATGCTGCATCAATTGAGGCAGAGTTAGTGGCCCGATTGGGTTTATCAAACTTCTCCAAGCAATGATCAAATCAATGACCATACTTTTAACAATGCTTACATGCGGTTAGATCTAACCATCATAACCATGGCCCTCACTCATCATTTGTATTCTTTCCCTTGTTGCAATTACGAGATAGCAGAATCAAAATATTATCAGAGGTGGGTGGAGGATACAAAGCAAACACATGATAACTAAAGACATGTTGGGCAGTGGAGAAGGTCTCGATGAGTGTAACTCAAAACAGGGGCACAGACTTGAGAACTGATTGAGGACTGAAGATGAAAAGAAAGAGTATTAAAATGGAATCCTCCTATTAACAAGACTAGGTCGTGAGGTTACTCATATACAGATGATGGATCTCCAACTGATTGAGGAGTCTCTGAAGTATGATAGAAAAGTGCAAAGATAACACCTTGAGTGCTTTGTCTTTAAAACTGCTCATATAAGTCCTCCATGTGAGAAATATTTAACTCCTATCAGTAAATACAAACCCAATTGTATGTGCCAAATGGCTTTGGAAGAGGAAATCATATGCATGTGTCCTAATTAAGGATTTCGCCATCTTAAGCATCCAAGTAGTGATGGTTTGATCCTAAATGAGCTGCTCCACAAGAATTATTTGGAGGATGGTCAGTGAAGAATGAGAGATGATGTGAACCTGAAAAAGTGACAGAAGCTGGCATACTACTAAATGAGAGATCATGTGCACAACATTGAATGTTGTTCACATGATCGAAAGACATTAGTCAACATATTCATCAACAGATCCAAAGTAATGTCAGCCAGTTGTGCAACTGGACTAGGAGCAGCACTCTTATGTACTCCCAGACTTGGAGTAATAATGGGGGAGCACAGAAAAGCCTGATTAAATCCAATCAAGTAGTGAGATGTAAATGTAGAGAAGATAACAGCTAGTAGAGAATGCAGAAGTATACTACTTAGGTAAAAATGTACAAATATTTTTCTTCAATTCTATTTTAATACAATGACCATAGCTAAAAATATTACAAAATATTCTAAAAATCATGGAGCATGACGGATGGTGTAAGTTTTAAATTTCATGGTCATGAAATGTATATGGAATATATTTATACAATCAAGTGTTCTAGGTTTTGGAATCAAACTAAATAAGCAAATTAATGTATCAAGTATACTAAACATAAGTATGCAAATTAAGCATTCCAAATATTCATCTAGATTTTTCTATTAAATTTATGATGTTGTCATATCAAAAAATAAAAGAATGCATATATTGGAATCATTGAAGCAAAAACTTGAACAAAGTTAGAAAAGTAAAAGATGCAATTTATTGTATTAATTATTAAATAAAATGAATATTTTGTAATGCACTAATATTCAAAAATTTGATTGACCATATACAAAATGAGCTGACATGGTGGATATATAACCAAAACACAACAAAAGCACCAATACATACATCAATACACAAAAATGAAGCCCCTCCCCTCTCCAAGCGCCCTTGGGAAGTGAGCTCAGGCCGAATAGAAATGGTCATCAGTAGGGTTGGACATTTTGGACCAGTCATTTCACTGAACCAAGACTAGTCGTCAGCCATTTTAGGATAAACCGGCTATTTAGTCTGGATTTAGTTCAAGACTCAAACCAGACTAAAGTCCAACAATGATTACTAAATATTTATAAATTTTACATAAAAAATTATCTACATAATATATATCTCCCCATCCATGGCCCTCTTCCCTGAGACAATAGAAAGAATCTAAGATGAGCTACAAACTTCTATTTCCCAACATGGAACTTATATATTTCTGTACCACATTATTTCTTGATCCGGATCTCCATATTATTTTTAAAATTTTATTCTTTGACTTTGACATTGACTAGTAATCGGGGACCACCCCACTGTACTCAACAGTCACCAAATCAGGCAGAGACCAGATCCCTTACAACACCAAGTTGACATTGATCAGACATCAATAGAGCTAAAGTCTGCCATGCGGCATTCTCCAGTCCTTACAAAAGACCACTATATCTCTCCCTATATTCCTGCTCCTCAAAAGTATCACAGATGCTGCTCCCCTTCGTCTCCGGCAACAGCACAACGAACAAACCGCAGATTCCGATAACAATTCCGAACACCCCGAACGAAACAAATCCAGACCCGCTAACTCTCGCCCCTGAAACCAGCTGAGGAGCAAACACCCCGCCAAGAACAAGCGCCTGCCTCACCATAGACAAGGCCGAGTTCCTCACACAAGTTGGGAACAGCTCCAGCCCGTAGATAAGCACCACGTTGAAGGCCGTGCAAGCACAGAAGAAAGACCCCACCTCCACGCCCATCTTCATATTCCCGCTAAGGAACACACACAACACGCTGCTAACCCCGCTTGCCATGGTGAAGCCCAGAACGGAAACTCGTCTGTTTATTCTTCCCACGAGGAAGAAGGTTATAAGCGAAGAGGGTAGCTCTGCGACTGCGTTGAGCGATGAACTTAAGTAGAGGTTGCAGCCTAAAGCTCCTAAAGCGAGTGGCATGCCGTAGTAGACCATGCCTATGCCGAAGCCTGCCGACATTATCGCTGCCAATCGCCGCCTTGCCCATCTCTTTCTTAGCAGAAGAAGTAGAGAGGAGAAGGCGCCTGGCTCTTCGCTTACGCCTATGTTGAACCCTGAGAATGTGTAGGTCATCACTTGGCTTTGGGTTGCGATGGTCATGTCTGTTAGGGTTTGGATGGCCTCCTCCTTGCGCCCCTTCACGAGCAGCCACCTGTTCGGGATTGTAAAAGTCAGATTCATCAGTTTTAACTCTTGATGTTGTAGTTATAGCACGTTTATGCTCTTTACTACAAAATAGATGAATGATTTCTTATTACTTTTACTAATAGGTCACTACTTATGGTGTAAATACTTGGTTCTGTGTACAAGTGTCGCTATAATTTATTATCTAGTGTTAATCTATCAATCTATCCATACATCTATCAATGTATCTATCTTTCTGTCTTTGTATCAATGTATCTATACAGCTCTCTTTCTGTTTCTATATTTATCCATCTATCAGCCTATCTACCCATACGTCTATATATCTGTCTATTTATCCATCTATATGTCTGTCTATACACCAATCTATCGATGTATATATCTTTATGCCTCTGCATCCACCTATGTGCCTATACGTTATCCACTATTTAGTCTATCTATCTATTTATCTATTCATTAATCTATCCATCTATGGATCAAACTCTGTATCTATCTCTCTTAGTATCCATCTATATAACTATCTGTTCATCTATTTATCCATGTTTCGACCTATTCGTACATCTATCTACGGATCATTATGATTAGGACATTTATTTGTCTTACCCACCTTGGGGACTCGTGGACGAGAAAGAAGACGAGAACCGCGTAAACAAGCGCCGGGCCAGATGTCCAGAGATAGAGAAATCTCCACGACGAGTCTCTGTAGATGTAGGCGATTCCAGGGAGAGAGAGGAAGCCGAGGGTGAAGCAGAAGAACCCAATAATACCCACTTCTCCGCGCGAGCTCTTGCCCACAAGCTCCGTGGACAGAACAAGGGCGCTGGTCCCAATCGTAGCGCGGCTAAACCCGGTAAGAAATCTCAGCAAAGCGTAAATCCAGACATTGGGGGAAGCGGCAGTCAGCAAACCAGCGAGGGCCATGCCAAGGCAAGAGATGAAGAGCATGTTTCTTCTTCCCAGTGTAGAGTCAGCCAGAGTGGCTAGAATTAGACCGCCGAGGAGGCAGCCGAAGAAGTAAGCCGAAGCGGGGAGGCCCGTTACGCCGGAGCTCGCGCACTGTAAAGCCCATTCCGACATAATTGACGAGTGAGCCGGTCTATCCCACTCCCATTCACCGGCTGGCAGCCCACACGGCGAAGAAGAAGAAGAAGAAGAATAAGAAGAAGAGCAGTTGGATGTAGTGCAGTGCCATGGCGGTGTAGCGTCGGAGAAGACGTTGATGAAGGTCTGTTGGGCGTCGAAAACCCAAGCGAAGGAGACGAAGAAGGCTTGGAAGAGCTGAGCAGCGCCGACGCGGCCCAACCAGCGCTCAATAACGTCGTCGACGCTGGTTCTTGAGTTCCGCTTCGTACTCTCTGAAGACGGTTTGGGAGAGAAGGGAGGGAGAAGAGGGTCTGTGTCCGCCATTACGGCTCGCTCTTCAGTGGCTTGCCTGTGAGGGTTTTTATGCTCAGCGAAACCGCTCACAGCTTATAGAAACAGCCGATCTGTCTTTTTTTTCATTAGTCACTCTGGCCAACACAGTAACTATTTTTTTCAGTGCGTTGGAAAACGTTTCCACCCGTAAAAAAACTTAGCTTAGAGAACCGGATGAAAGATGAATTTATGAGGAATTTAACTACTCGGATATCTAGAAAGAGGGATGAGGAAATCTTGGGGAAATTTTTTGGAGGACGCCAGAGTTGACCCGTAATCTAAAACTTCTTGTTCCTGCTGAAATAACTCAGAAACCGGGGAAACCTGCAGACCTTATCTCTGTTGGTTGGGTGAAATAATGGAATCCGGGTATTGGTGGGTGACGTCAACCCTAATGTTTTCCTGGTAGTCGATAGATGTGGTTCTGAAGAGCGGTTTCATTGGTTTCAGGGAAAGAGGTGGGAGAGAAACCCAGATACAAGCGTTGGAATGAGGGTCACCGCTGGGATGAATAATGGGAAGCCGCCCATTGATAGAATAGAGATCTGATTGGCTGAGGAGAAGCGATTGAACGGTCCGGAGCAGCCCATCGCTATTATTTAAAGGCTCCCACATGCACCAAAGATCTCACACAGGTGTCTGTTTCTGCGTGGTTGGCAATAAGAAAGAGACAGTGGAGCCCAAGGAGAAAACCTACCGTATCTCGTGAAGTTTGAGTTACTGCTTGTTCCGATCCTCCTAAATATTTCCAGAGATGTTCCTTCTGTGGGCGATTGGGTTTGGACTGAGAGAAGCACTTAGCCAAATTGAGTTGCAAATGGTTTCTTTAGTAGAAAGCCCAAAATCCTTCAAGTATGAATTATACTACAAAGCAGACAATAGGATATCGATTATTTATTTTTTTAATTAGTAGGGCACATCGCGGTTTGCTTGGCCGGCGGAGATATTAGAATATCTTATTCTAATACCTGAATGATATTCTAGCCTAGTAATAAAATATCCGTTGAGTGAGATTACAAATTTTCCTGCAACACTGTAAAAACAGCTTGCGTTGAATAGCAGAAACGGGTGAAAAAATAAAGATCATGACAATATGAATTAGTTATAAAATGGCCTTCATCAAATTCAGCCAATCACGATAACAAAATCAAATAAATAGTTATAATATGGCCTCCAACATTGTAAATGCAGGTTCATGACGTCCAGTGAAAATAAAGATCAATCGGTGACTATGACTTGGTAAATGTTGGTAGTCTTAATAGAAACATCTCATGCCTAAAAGAAGTTTACAGTACTTCTGAGTTTCATATAAACACCACATAATGCACATTTTGGGCATTTTTAACTAACCCTGCTTGACTTTCAAGTGAAACCATTTGATCAATATTTTGAAAAACTATGTGTGCAGAAATTTACAGGGTTTAAATGGATGAAAATGAATGGGCTATAGCATACCATATAATTTTTAGACCTATTTATTTGGGCTATCAGAATAAATTGCTCTGATTTCTAGTTTGAGCTTCAAAGAACTAATAAGATGGATGTGGGCTGCATCATTGTTCCTCCATAATTTCCTCTAACTCTGCTTTTGATGAAGTTGCAATGGGGTTCGAGAAATTCAAATCAACAAATGAGAAAAAGATAACGAATGACATGTAGATTAAAGTGCAAAAAACAGAAAGGAGGCTTGGCTTGCATTCTCTTCCTCTCTCCTTTTATTTACTTTACTGGGAACTTTCTCTAGAAGTCTCTATCCATAAGGACAATGCTCTCCAGAATACTTCTTGTTGAACTTGTGTGAATGAAGTGATTAAAGCTTTCATCCGTTACCCATCCTTTTCTTTTAGAGAAAAAAACGAAGATAAGACATAGGGATCTATGTTTAAGAAGATCAGTATCTCTAGCCATGATCATCGGCATTAGAGGCTCAAACCATTAAACTATCATCCCCGTCTATTCCCCCTTTTTTCCCTTCATTTTACATCATTTTCTCTCAGTATCATACACTTTTTACGACATTCTCTCTCTAGTCCCCACACTTTTATCTCTCTGAATGGTGAATAGTATCTTTAGTTTTTACCATAAAAAATTATAAATATTCATCCATCTAGAATCACACTGTTCCTTCCGACTTATTCTTTGCTCAAATCCCTTTCCAACTTTTTTCTTTTTTATATCACCCCATCCCATTCCATTATTCACACTTACCGAAATTTTGAATTAGTCTGGATCAGTCTACGGGGATATGCAATTTGTGAGAATCCCCTTGACCTGAAAAGGTTATTTGCGCAATTCTGGACGCTAATTCTTGGAAAGGTTATTTCTTTATTTTACAGCATTTAAAAGTTAAATGAAATATAGGGAATTGACTTAAATCATGTTTACCATTTATAGTGTTTTAGCAATAAAATGACTGGTATAATAATATCTTAGAATATTATTAATATTTTTTTCGACTTACTTGATTTCTTTCTAAGCATAGAAAAATTATAAAATTGATAGCTGCATCTCTGTGCATTCACCAATTACCTACCCTATATTATTGATAGACTACTTGAGTGAAAAACTAATTATAAATATTTCCACTTAAGTATCAATGAAAACAACATTAAACCCCTCATGTTTGGACTGATAAATAGGATTAATTAGTCTGCCAATAAATTCATTTTATTATTTTAAAAGATGTTTATGATTGTCCCACTAGGTGATGGGAATCAATTTTAGATAAAATAAATGGCATGTAATGCACGGACCTGTCCACATATGCAACAAGAAAACATACGAAAGTTTCAGTCGTAAAACTTTGGTCATTAAGATTCTCCTAAATTCAAGGAAACGCTATGCAACAATATAGGTGAATATGATAAACTTAAAACACTCCTGAGAGAATCCGAGGCTCCAGTTTTGACACACATTTTACATGGATTAAACACAGAACTCCATTTCCAAAATATGTAGTGAACCCTAGGATACAATGAGTGGATACTGATCAGAATCCTCGGTAGAAGAGCAGAGCTAAAAATAACAAGCATAGGGTGCTCGAATATTAGAATACAATATTCGATGATCTATTAATAGGGTAGGCTAAAATGTTCAACGTAAAATTTCCTTAGAAGCCTTGCATTTTGAGGTTAAATAATATATGAATAAAAAAGGAATCAAAGCCAATGTTAGCCAGATGATTATTATTACTGCACAAACTTGATCATTAACCTGGGTCTGAAAAGTTTTTACCCAATTATTTGTACACGATTCATGTAAATAATCCAATAGCTGTTTCTGAAAGTCTTCTACATGGTGATATTATTAGAGTAACACTTCAAGACCTCCTGGTTTTGTGCTAATACTGCAATATTCAGTTTCATGAAGAACCCTAAATGATGAATAAATTTTATGGATGTATTTTGTTTGTTTTATATTATCTTGAACTATATCATTTAATACCCGATCACTTTTTTCAGATTTTTATCCATAAAGAAGAATATATAAGTATTTATTTTTTTGCCCATATCTTTGTGGGCCATTACTTGCTCCAAAGTAAGAAAGTTCCCAACTGACCATCCCATGGATCTTTTACGCATTACTGTTCCCACACATGTTCGGACCTCCATTCATTTGTTTCTCCTTTTTTGATAAGTTTATCCTCCCTGGATGCCTTCTAATTCCAGGGATCCTAAAATCACAAATCAATATTCATGCTTACAAACAAGGCCCATCCTCAATCACACTATATTTACATCCAAAGTTCAGTGGTATTTTTGATATTCCAATGATTTATTAAAATCGTCTTGAAATATCAATTTATGATTGACTGGAAACAGAAGGTTGTTGTGCCATAAAATCAAAGATTAAATCTGATTTTTTCGGAACTTTCCCATCACCAACTGAACATGATTTAGATTGATGGTTACTAATGACATGTCCAAATGGGTTCTGGAAAACCCAGCATACTGTAAGAAATTACAAACCATTTCTTTTTATCGATATACATTTTTAAAATAGAAAGAAATACATTTTGATGATATAGTTCTAACAGTTGCTATATTTTATATAAATTAGTTTGCGTCACTTAAAAAATATATATAAAAAATACGATGAATAATGACCGAAGATAATAAAATTAATAATAACCCTAAAGAATATTGTAACTTAATACTGCAAATTCATACAAATTTATTTAACATAAATAGTAAAAGAATGTCATTGTTATTAATAGGTGAGTTTTTATGACTGTTGGGCAAATTATTTAATCACTATACTGATTTGGGAATATTTTAAAATTTTATCAATGTTATACTTGAAATTTCAATGAATCCTGTAAATTTAACTTTCTAATGGTTTTTATAGTACCATTGATAAGAGAGGGTTCCTTTTAATGTTTTACAATATTTTGTCTTCTAATTACAATTTAATAAAATATTCCGATCATGAATGGAAGGGAAATTAGTTTCAAATTTGGGTGATTAAAGTGGGGTGTAACTATTAGGAAAGAAATGATTAAAAAGCAACTATAAATATATACTCTTAAGTTAATTGTATAATATGGGAAGGATATAAATATAAAATAGATGGTTATACAAGGCAAATTAGTTGAGTGAAGTGACCTTGATCCAAGAGATTGAAGGTTGTATTGTGAGAGCATTTTCGATAGTGTCAAGCAATTCACATCCTCAACAAGAGTGTGAATGTTTTGCTTAGCCATTTATTTTCAACTAGACTAGGCGAACACCATGGAAATATTTATTATTCTACAGCTATAAATAATATATTTAAGTTAACACATAGAGATTCAATTTAATTGGTGGATATATGTAAACACTTAACCATAGATTTACTTTAAGGATGAGTACATTTTAATGAAATGCCAAAATTTGTGTTCGGATGAATATGCAAAGTAGATTATCCAACTTCAAACTTTAGCCGGTAGTTTATCATCAGAATAGATGTACTTATTTCTCTCAGGAATAATGCATTTGAAGACAATTGACCTCATATAGATCAAACTATGTAACTCACAAATGCATTGGATGACTACCTTGATATTGGTCAGCGAGACAAATGATCAAGTTAAGACATACAATGTCTTTGGTATGTCCATAACCAGGAACCATTTATGATTATACCACATCATTTGGCCAGCGAAATGTGATAGCCAATGTGCACTTCTTTACATATGTTAGATATTTATATCCCATTTAATGGTTTATTTTACAGTATAGTAAATATAAATGAATAAAAAATATAATATTCTCATACGATGATTTCCCATTTCTAATTTAAGTATCCTCGAAATTTTGATGTTAAAATTCACAGAGGAAATGCAGTTATTATATTTTATTTTTGCTTATAAACTGAATGACAAAAAAAATTATCTCCCAAATTGAAATTGAAGAAGTTTTTGTATCTTGTTTTCTTTATCATATTGAATGCATTTGAGTGTTTCCTGTGGGAAAATTACAGATTTGGCCCTTTCATTTTCGAAATGCATATAGGCAGATCAATCAATAATTTTCAAAGTCTCTTCTCTCCCTCTTTCCGTAAAAAAACACTAGAAAGAACAAGTGTGAAATCTTCCCATCTTTCTAACACCACGCCAGATCTAAAGGAATTCTAATTATGTTTTGTGGTGCAGGTTTAAATAAATGACAAGGAGAAAATGATTCTGCCTAAGAAAATGCGTTGTGAATGAGCTTGGCATGAAGATCATATTTTGAGATTTCTGCTAACAGTTTCTGAAGTTTTCTGAATATCATAGTTATTTCTAACATTCAAATGCGTCAATAATATCAAGAATTTGGCCAGTTTATACAGATTGGAATAAGTTACAATGCCAAAGAGAATTCATGCTATGAGTGACCTTTGTCCAAAAGTCATCATTTTGAGATTTCTGTGAAGCATCATTCAACATTAAAGCTTTTTCTTAAAATTGTACTAATCCGTATCATATAGAATCGTATCATTGGACACCAAAATAAATAAGTCACTGTGGAACAATAGAAACCACTCTAAAATCACAAAATAAGTTAATATCCAACATGGAGAATGTGGTTCACTCGAAGAATCATGAGTTTTTAGCAGTATTTTGAAAGTTACACACAAGAGAAGGGGGAAACATCAAGAATCACTCCAGAAATATTTCAGAAAGCAATTAGTGGTGAGTTTAATCCTGAGAAAGCTAAATTATGCATCAATATAAAAGAAGAGATAGATATAACAAGAAGAGAATCAGGAGACGGGTAAAAGCAAGGTATTTTGAACCATGCTATTTAAGATTTGATTATAAATTTCAAATACTTGCCATTTAAATAACTTCCATGATTATTTATGATTTCTTCTCTGCATAGCTGTAAGTATTTGGATTAAGTAAACCAGTTGTTATTTCTTATTTTTTATCTGCATAGGCGTCAGTATTTGGATTATTAAATATATGAATTTCAGGTGTATGATAGTAGAGTTTGGGGGTCAACTAGGTGAAGGCTTTGGGGAATGAAGAAGAGACGGGTTTGAAGGTCTACTCAAAGGAGGTCAAACGTCACCACTCTGTAAAAGGCTTTAGGGATATAAAGGAAGTCAAAGCTTCATGAAAATTTGTTTTATTGGTATCCTTGTTTAACCTTATTTTAAAGTGTTTTTCTTGGGGAGCATTCACACAAACTTGGTTAGGGCTTATCATCGCCTCAGGCTGGTTACCCCCATATAGCATCAAGGGCTAACAAAAGATGTGTATGAAATTCAATGAGTCTGACATATACTCTGCTTTGTTCTGTAGATATTTAAAACATATTTTGCATAGTTACCTTTAAATCATTTGTTACCTATTTAAACCAACCCTACCAATCATATTTTGTTATACCCCAGGTCATATATGAATATTATTTTCTAACTCAACTATTAACAACATACAACAACCTAAAACTGCTTTCATTGCACAGATGGGGATACATTATTTTAGCATATTTGTCATGAGATATCAAAAAGTCAACATTATATTGATGAAGCTAATGTGACAAAATGTATCAGTCCTTATAAAATATTTTAACTTTAAAAGCAAGATAACTATGTATCCTGGATTATGTCTTTATATTTTAAGTTAAGTAGAGGAAAATATACAGTATTTTATAAGTCAGACTTAGCTTTATTAAAATAAAGATGAAATTTTAATCATTCAAGATAAACAATTAATTATGTGTCACTGATTAATTATTTTCCAAATCAAGGTGGTGAAATATGCTTAAAGTAGGATTTATTTTAGGAGCCTTCTACACGTCCAAAAACTGTATCAATATAATTAAACTATTCAATGTTTGTTTATGTATTCGGTGAAAACTATATTGTTATCCTTACCCTCCTCTAATTATTACTTCATGTTGGTTCATGTGGGTCAACTAGGTTATTATCACTCCTGAGGTTAGATATTGCACTTACATCCTTACTAGGAGTGTCTTCCTCAAAATCATAAAGTAAAGGACCATCCATGAAAACATCACTAGAAATAGAACAAACATTCGTAGGATTAACAAAAGGTTGAGTTGGAAGTTGACTTTGGTGTTGCTTTTAATAAACATGTTCATCAACTTTATCTTTCATCTTCAGATTCGGTCATTGCCCTTGCTGCTCTATGCTCATCTTCAGCTGATCCAACTCCGTCCACAATTATTTCATAGAATCATCTTGTTGCTCAGTTATCTTTTCTGATTTCTCTTATATTCTGATAATTCCCTAAACTTTTTGATTAAAAGTCTCATTAATAGGGTTGGAAGAATTTGAACTAACAAAGATTTAGAATAATATGGTGGTTGATTCAGAATAAAAGGCTTAGGCTGAAAAACATTTCTCCCTCCTTGTCCTTGGAAATGTTGCTGGTTCCCTTTGTTCCAATTTCCTCCACCCTAGTTACATTTCACATTCCAATTTCCTTGATTATTGTAGATGGTTCAAAGGTATTTACTTGTTCCATCACTGGACAAGCTTCATAGAAATGATCATAAGCGTACAACATTGAGCAATAAATACTAGATACATTATCGACATCATAATTATAGGCTTGCATTTGATGTCCTTGCATCAAAGTCTTCAAATGAAAAGTCAAATCTTCCATGATCATAGTAAACTTATCGATGTCATTTTTCATTGTTTTGCGTCCACCTTTCTCACATCGATTAGTCCTCATCATTAGCCATTTTAGAGAAACTTCGCTGATATACCCAATTTTCTACTAACCTCTTCATAAAGGCCAGCGATTCATTGGCAAAGTGTTGCACAAATACACCTCCACTCGCCATATCAACCATATTGAAATCATATTCATTTAAAGCTCCATAAAAGTTTGGGCTTACTCCCTAGATGGAATCCCATGATGGGTGCATCTCTTGGTCACGGCATCAAATATCTTTTATGCCTCACTAAAAGAGTATGTTCCTTGGGTGAACTCTTTAATCAACCTTCTTAGGGAGTTGGTTTTTCTAAAGGAATAATTTTTTTAAAGAAAACTCTTCTCAAGTTTGTTCCATGAAGTGAATTCCTGTATAGAATATCTAAACCAATCCTTAGCTTTATTCTTAAGTGAAAAAGGGAAGAGTCTCAATTTAAAGTTCTCACGTGACACTCTGGGATACTTATATATAAGACAAATATCAAAAAGTTCCTCCAAAAAGTCATGTGGCTCCTCATTCATTCTTCCTAAGAAGGTGAGTAGAAGGAGTTGACGCATTTGGGGGGCACTCCTAAATAATACATTTTCTGCTAAGGGTGAGTAAATCCTATTAAAAGTTTGTCTTTCAACAGGATTGAAATGTTCCCTAAGGCGTATATGATGCGTACCTTGGTTTCCTTTGTTTTAAATGTTGTATTCAGTTGAATTTTGATCCATTTCTTCTTCTATGATATTTTTATCCTCCATAAAAGCAATATTAGAATGTCCATTCAAGGTCAAAGATTGTTCGGTTCAGTGATCTCGTGCCATTTATAAAATGCCACTTAAAAAGTGATTAGTTCATCTTAGTCAAATAGAAAATGATGAAGCGTTCATTCTTTTAATTTTAAGTTTAAAAATCAATCTAAATACTAATGCCTTTCCATGTTAATGAAGCCCATTGATATGACCAAATTTAGGCATTTAACCTCATTGACGTGCAATTCCAAGACATGCAATAAAGTTTATAATGTTCCCTTAATGCAATGGGTATAATGTGGGTAAAACCATCAAACCATACAGAGGAATATATGATCTATATTTTTTAAAGCCATTTCATGGATTAATAAAGTGGTTTGGCTACGAGAGTGTGAAAGAAGGCATAATTAGGGGTATATGATGAATATAGATAACTAAATGAAGTGTATAAGCTCTTAATACCTCCTCTGAGGTACTAAGAACTTAAAGGTGAGAATGAAAATGTAATTTAGGACGTGAATAGAGGCATCACGAGAAGGGTGGATGATAAATGATGAAAACCCTAATAAAGAAGGGCCAAGGGTTACCTCCTTCCTAGGTGATGCTCCCAAGCCCAAATCACATTGCGTAGGCCTGTACATTTCACCAGGGCTTGGGATTTTGCACACAACATGAAGATTGAACAGAGAAGGGAAGAATATCACCTTTTAAAAAATAAAACACCCATAGATTTGAAATCCATTGTCTTTTTTAAGAAGGCTTGATCAAGGAAAGGAGACAAAAATAAAGCACACATTTTTCTGACCCTCTGTACCCTTCTTTACGGCCTATTAACGTCCATTTGACCATCAAGTGCGGAGTGATTTATGACCATTCGAGCGTCTTCATAAGATGTGGAATCCCATTCAGCCATCATATTATGAGCAATCTGATCGGGTGTATTTGCACTGTCAGATGCAACAGACTCAAGGTCCGTTGTATGCGATTTTGCCAGGTATCAACCATTTGATCTGAAAAATAGAGAAAAATGTAATGTAAGCTTACCACTTCCCTGATCATGATCTGGTGGCCCCTGTGAATCCACATCACGTTGGGGGTGAGTGGGTGAATTTAGTTCTGCATGGACTAAATTCGTGCCATTTTTACCTATAAAAATGGAGAGTGAGTTCCATATTCAAAAATACGCTCAAGCAGCCCCTCTCTCTTCACCTGCGTGTGCACACAAATGCTCACACACAGGTGTATGTGACACCTGTGCACCTGACCTCTCCTCGTAGGCACACCACATAGGTCTGCTTTCTTAGTAGGGATGCCATGTCAGACAGATGGATTGTGGCCCATTTTTGCACTTTTTACCCAGAAAAATACTTAGAAAACTATTAAATAAAATCCAAAAATTCCCTAAAATTAAAATTAAATATCTCTTAATTTACAGCTCCTTTTAAGATGAAATTTTACCACATTAATTCTTTTATAATTTACTTATGCAATTAAATAACAATAAAATCAAAATATACTCAATTTAATATTCAAATATTTAAGTGTATTTTTTTTGGAAAACATTGCATAAAAGCTATAATAACATGCACAAAGTTGATTTATTATGCTCTAAAATGCATGATTTAGCATGATTAAGAAAGGATTAACTTGCCCGATTTGGATGTAATTGGTTTTGTTTCATGAATAAGTAACAAATTTTTCATTACATGGTGTCCATCAAAATGTATTAATTTGATTGATTTTTCTTTTCAGTTATATATCCTTTTATTTTATTTACATATATAATAACGAAATATTAAGGTGATATTGCATGATTTATTTTTAATGTAATATGTGTCACACATAATGTTTCAATTAAAGATATGTTTGGTATACTAGTTCTGGCTTTTATGTCTTAACTACATTAATATAGTTTCCCTATTTTCCTTGAAATACTAATGCAAACACGCCAAATAGAAATGGTCTGTTGAAGTTAGCATCACATTGTAAAACCCAACTGGAAGTTTAATAAAACAAAATCTAGTGAAGGATTTGAAAAAATTGGCATGCACGTAAACGTTCACACAATGACCCAAAACACAATGAACTTAAACGTCATTCCAAGATCTCCTTTCCATTTAATATTTTGTTGAAAAGTGTAGTTAGGATTTTATTTACCTTTATAATACCCTTAAAATGTTTTTTTATTGATGATTATTGTTGTGACCATAATACACATGATGGCCCTTTTAGTGTGATTCTCTATTATCAATCTTTAGTTCATATGCTTAAGTATAGCCTAATATGATACAAATACTATATTTAATTTCAACATCATAATAAAGTTATGATGTGAACATCAATTTACATTCTATATATATCTCCCTATATTTTTATCGTCTAACATCTCTTGTAAAAATTGAAAAAAATTATAGTTTGGGAAATGAATGAAAAAACATTTTTATATTAAAAGATATAATAATCCATGTAATTTCTCATATGTATCACTTATACAATAAGATCAGGCAATAGTGATAATACTTAAAGGGATTATATTAATGTAGTAACATCAAATACATAAATAGTTATACAAATTATTTTGTTAATAACAACCTAAAGTTTATAAAAAATGCAGACAAAAAAATCACGAAATGTTAAGTCATAACACAAATAAGTTATAAAGGAATGATAATTGATATATTAATCCATCTATTTTATAAGTTAAAATCTAAAAAATTACTTTCTTTCCGCTTATCAATTATATAGGGATTTACAAAGGTAAATAAAATCCTATTTATGCATTCTGCAACTAAGAGATATTTGTGGCCTAGTAGTTGTAGTCATAATTAAAGTGATTGTTCGTTATTTATGCATTATGAAATGAAAGTAATTGTTCCTTATTTATGAATCTTGAAATAGGGATTTTTTTAAGTACATGTTTTTACTTCTAATAATAGTAGTTTATGTAGTTTCATAAAAATGTAAATAAAATATTTTAAATTCCAGTTTGTTATTTATAAATTAGTAATAAATGAAGAAGTTGAGTCTCTTGTATTTTATTTGTACTGAAATGTAACAGTGAAATGTCATTTATTACAGAAATTGTATTATTTAAACATTCTGAAAAAGGTGATTTCGTGAATGAGCTGTATCGAATAGTCATCATAAAAAGTTGAATAGATTTTATTTTTTGAAACTTTTTTTTTTAATAGTACATGTTATGGTAATATTTAATTATACTTATCCTAGAATCTTATTTCTTTTTCCAATATCATTGAAAATTAATGTTCTATGATTAACCACCATGAAAACTTGAATATATATTATTTTTTCTTTTTATTGAGAACTAATGTTTCAGAGCAGTTTTGACACAAGGTAAAATGTAGGTAAAATGTTTTAGATTAAAAATATTTTTCTCATTTGGTATTAAACACTAATAATGTAATCCTATTCACAAAGAATGTAAAGAAAAAATTGTATTCATTTATCTTGATCATAATGTAAGTCCTTCAATACTCCACTCTTGGAATACAAGAACAGACACAGACAATATATTGACTGAGTAAATCCTTCTAATAATTGAAATTAGGAGAAAAATCTAAGAATGTTTTTTTATTGAATGATCTACAATGGTTGAAGGATAGAGGAGATATAATTGAAATTAGATTCAAAATATCAGGCCAAACCTTTTTTTTAAATCCTTAGATATCATGCAGTGAAGTTGAAGCAAGCTGAGCCCTTCAATTTTCCCTCTCTTATTTGTGGAATTCGTGCATCGGACAAAATTTTAGGAGGACTAGAAAAGTAAAAAATTAATCATGTATATTTAAATATATTCATAGTGATATTTTATTATTTATAAAATTATTTTCTTTATGAACGAGACATTAGGAAAATTTTATAAAAATAACATAAATCTAGAAACAAATTATAAAACATTTCTTAAAACATTAAAGCCCCTTGAGATTTTTTTGGAATTTATGCTAGAAAAACATAGTCAAATAGAGAAAAATACAGCTTCATTCATAACATATGTGGAAACTTATTTTAATGATTGATAACATGCATTGATGATCATTTAAATGATATTATAATTATAAAAGACATCAAAATTTTAATTACCAAATATTAGTGTCTTATTGGCAATGTCCATTGTGTTGTCCTTGAGTTTTCACCTGACCTTAAACAAAAGAACACAAATACATGAAATGTTAAAAGTGTCAATCACATGCTTGCTATGGATAATCTTGAAAACAGTTTAGACACTAGCATTTCCAAGAATGTGTGGGCTAACCCCTCTATATATGGTAAGAACAACCATCCTGAGAAGTAAAACCTACAACCCAACCCATACATGTGATTTCATCAAATCACTGGGCCAATCAGTAAACTTGGGATAATGAATAGATCCATAAAAATGTTCTAAGGTTTGATAAATAAAATATTCGTCAATAAGTTTTATTTTGATCTTCAAAGGTAGCCTTATTGAATTTTCCCGCTCCTTAATATTCTCAATGTAATTATTCCCCAAAATTTTACTATATCCTCATCTAAAAATAGTGTATGTATATAAAAATAATTTTATTTTATTCACCATTTCTCACATGGTTAAAGTATTTATTATAATCTCTCATTTTTGCATCTTCATCATCCACAAACAGCATATGAACATCAAAAATAACATTTTTAGTTAATAATATGGAATATGATTCATGTGGGAGATCACTGGTTTTACATGTGATATAATCCTTTTCATACTGAATATTATTTTATTATTTTTCAGTTTGTTGATAGCAAGCTTTTTTGACATTTCAGGTTTAGGATTTCCATAATCTGCCATTTGAAAATGCAAAACAGGACATTCTTCTTCAACATCACCATAAGTATAACATGAATAAGGAAGACAACAATTTGCATGACTTCCCTTTCCGTTCAATGTATGGTAGTGGTTTTCAGACTTCATTCTATTTTTTTTCACTTTATCAAGTATCTTCATCAGCTCATCCGATATCTTATTATGCTCCTTTGTCACCCACATAATGAAATAATTTTGGTTAGGAGCTTGTAATTGTTGGAAGTGACTAGTAGATGAAGCTTATTATTGTTGATTGTTAATGTTGGGATGTTGAGGTCCCCGTTGCAATGCAGATCTAGGACCACTTCTGAAATTCATGTCTCTTCAATTCCTCCTCATGTTCCATTCATTTTGACCTTGATCAAAGTGCGTGGCATTGCTAATCGTTCATTTACTGACATTCACCATCTTCATGATTGTCACTAAACAAGAACTGTTTTTCAGGCATGGAATTACACTATATATTTTTTATCCTCAATTCCAGTTGACCATACCTAAATTCATCCTAGGAGCATCAAGAGGATGAAGGATTATACATGCACGGTAACCGATGATGAACATGCTCCATGAGTGAGTCGATACACACTCTTTTATATCTTCTAGAACACGAGGGGTAGCATGGTACCATGCGTGTTGGAAACTCAACCTTTCGATTGGTTTAAATGGATCTGACATTAATTAATCTATATTATGATACAGTTAATTAATCTGGAAGGCCTATAAACGTTAATGGACCGCTAGAGTTGTTAACTAGACTGATACATGGCCCTAGAAGGTCACAAGAAAATGTTCTTTGGACATCGAAAAATATACAACCATGCCAAAGTATAAATGGGGGAAGGCCTTGAACGAAATTCACCCATGCCAGAATTATTTAGGGGCCTTTCCCTTCTTACCCCTTCCCCCCCCACCTCTCCACTCCTGATGTGATTAGGACGATGTAACGACGACAACAAAGCATGAATGGGGCTCATCAACGAGAAGGAGGATATTTGACGTGCAGAGGACTGCGTGGATATTTCTAGAGGCTGCACACGTGAGCAGCTCGACTTGTATCACTCTGGGACCCAAGATACCACAAATGCAATCCGTGCACAAGTACTTTGTTTTATGATTTTAGTGATGTTGTTCGATTCCGTTTAAGTCGTCTGTTGTGGAATAACAATAAATTTACTAATTGAATGGCACATGTTCCTGGCTATGACACTAGTTTCTTAACTAGAAAGAAGGGCTCAAAATGACACTTGGGATTTATAGTTTACGCAAACATACTTTTAACTTTGCTTAGGATTAGAAGGCAAGCAAGGTTCCAATCCATTGGGAAAAATATCTACCAACTGAATTTTAGCATTAATTTATATTTTTTATTTGTATATTTAATTGAAAAATACAAATCAACTTACTATAAGCAACATAGTAAAAAAAATAAAATAGAGATGGTAATTTAAATAAATAACCTAATTTATATGTAATTTGAAAAATCATACAATGATTTTAATAAAATTTTACAATACAGAATACTACTTTAATTCTAATTAAATAGCAAAGGTTGAAACTTAAATTATGGTGGAGATGAATGGAGTCAAACTGATGAAAGAAATTTACTTAGCGAGTATAGCATAGACAATGACAGATAGGTGTTTACTAGCGGTGAAGCACAAACAAGTATTGATGATTTTACCATCATCAGTTTCTCTCTCATCTGATTTATCTCTACTTGGATCTATGCGGCAAATTGCAATCATGTCATCAAGTTTAGAAAGACTTAAAAAATATAATTAATTTAATTATATTTTTAATTATATTTTTTATCCTAGAAAGCTATTTTCTTAATGAATTTTAGGTGCCAAAATTCCATACAAATCATAAGACTCCGTAAAATGAGAACTTAACTATTAAATTGGGTGATGGATGCTAACAACGATGGAGGTTGATAGCATAATGGGGTAATGTGGACAGAGGTGATTCTTGAAGAGTTGCACAGCTGCAGTATAATTTAAATGTACACACATGTGTTTTCATAAGCACAATTGACACTCCTTGAAGGAAGATCGGATGGAAAGCAACAAAGCCATTAATCCTTCCCAATATCAGGCATTCATGTTCGCCCAATATCAGATTTGAGTGAAGAGAATGCCACGAAATGATCTGGTGGAGCTCATAAGATGGTCCTTGACTTCCTAACCCTTAAAAAGTTATTTTTTTCCTTCCGATTTTATTAGCATTCATTATGTAGAGCCAAAATGGTGGACCTTTTTTGAGATAAACTCAAGCAGCCTAAAATGATGACCGCTCCCTAGTGGCTTGACATGCTCAATTCAGCACTAGATGATTTTTTTTATCGGCAAAAAACACGGTGCCGGTTACAACCAACCCCTAGGGTTGTGCCCGTAGATCGATCTAGTCGTGCCCTAGATGCCACCGAGGGTGATTTTATTTATCAAATGTAGTGTTCAATAGCGTTTATAAATGTGGAGCGAGCGTACATGTCCCCAATTACATACAGACCCTACTCGCCCACGCCCGTGGTGCAGGGAAAAAAATGCATGAGTGGTACCCATAAGTAGCCAAGAGAAGGTTGCTCATCATTTTTAGTGTGCTGGAGCCCGCAACGTGGTAAGGCATGGAGTGTGCGCAGTCCCCCACACTATCCACAGATGTCACTTTGTGGTGCACGACACGTAGGCCTATCTAGCGAGAGGCGAGCTCTCCTGCCACAAGCGCTCCATGCAATACGCCAGTCCCGCGGGCCCTCCTTCAAGCGACACATACGAAGAAGCCAGCAAGCCAAGGCGCATAACGAGATAGCATCCATGAGTCGCCTGAGGGATTTCCTTCCAATAGAGGAAAAAGGAGGATGGAGTTTGTGTTCATACCGTGTGGTTGGCAAGGGCATTCGTTACCTGGTTGCCCTCGCGCAGCTGGTGACGAACACTAGTCAGGCGAGGGCAGCACCACATGATGTCTTGTCATATGCGGTGCAACCACCACTGAAAACATAACCTTGCATGAAGCATGTCACCTAAGACCTGTGAGTCGGATTCTACGATGATATTGTGAAAGTTTTGTTTCTCGTACAGGAGTAAATCATCACGTATCACCATAGCCTCGGCTACCGTATTAGTTTGAATGTCATAAAAAGATGAAAAAGCAAAGAGAATGCTCCATGTATGGTCATGGAGAATACCGCCTCCTTCGGCTGGTAGTGGGTTCCCTTTGGCTGCACCATCCACATTCAGCTTGAGGATGCCAATTGGCGATGGATGCCAATGGACAATCTGTAGTCGAATGGTGATGGAGGCAAGGGTTACCGGAGTGCCCCAAGTGTGAAGGAGGTTGCAGTGAGGGCTGAGTGGATTCTCATCAGCACGAAGGAAACTGATAAGAGAATACTATGACTAACACTGACCTTAGGGGGCAGCGTTCAGCACCCTAATAAGTACAATTTAATTCAATAATAATATGAATTCATATTTGAATTTTTCCAATTATTGTTAGGACTTGATCTGCATTATTTACCTTTTAAGGTTAGATATAAAATAATATAAATAATTTTCCTAAGTTTTACTACTCTACATTTATTGATTTTTGAGGATGACCCCATTTGACTCCATAGAGTCATATGGGCTTAGTCTCACTTCTTCTAAGAGTTTTATTTCAAAATATAGCATCTTGTTTATTGAAATAGTAATTTTTAGATCCAAAACTCATAAAATTTAATGCCAAATCACATCCAAAACCAGAATAAGAAACCCATCCTATGACCTAGATATAAAAAGAGGCAGATACACAACAAGTTTATTTTTTGAGCGCAATACAGGGATTTTAAGAGCAAAGTCAAATAAAGGCTATAAATGTGGAACAAACCCACAAATTGTATTTTTGAAAGTATGTTTTTTAATTTTTATCGAGTAAATGAATCATGGCTTGAGAATAGGACGCTTACACTTCAAAACGCTTCTAATAAATACAAGGTACGGGAGAGTTAGGAGCACTTATTCAAACTACTTTCTTGTCTCCCTGTACCCCATCTAGCATTTTTTTCTCCCAACTAGTTTTTGGTGGCTTAATGGATCATATTCATTTGATCCTTATCGTTTCAAGAGTTTGTGGAGAAATTTCAAGTTTAATCAAGGTTACTGTAGAAAAAGAGCATGTATCCCTTTGGGAAACTAGCAAAGAGGCATGTCTCAGATTTGAGATGTTTGACTTCAACTTTGTATCCATTTGCTCAATCTAAATATTATAATGCATATCTTATAGGAAAAGATTTACACTACATTAACTCATCCTTAAAAACTCCTCTTATAGCAAATGTTACTGCATTTTTTTGTCCAATACTTGTTGCTGCCTTTTTTTGCATCGTGGGGATGCAACCCCATGCTTAAATTCTTCCTCGACCAGTGTAACTGTCCATAGCCTACTGGTAGAGCACCATACAAAGGTATTTGAACTTATATGAATCATTTCTCTACTCTAAAAAACCTCAAAAAATCCTAACAGAAAAATATCAATTAAATTGACAATCGATATTTATTTAATTTATTGTTTACTCTAGTGAATTTTATTTGTACAAAGTTTCTAATTAAATCAGAAAAATAATAAATATTTCCAAATATATATGGACCAGAATTAACTATCTCATTACCTACTCTTCATGGATTTGCCCATTATTTGACCTCTACTAAGTGAAAATAATTATACAGTATTGTTCGATAAATCTGACCTTTAAAACATTCTATTTTAAAAAGATTTCCGGTTTATCACACCCCTTTCAATATGTTATTTTTGAAAAATGTGTCATCATGGCATCACATATTGCGAGGCCATAATGTTGAATCATTGACTGATAGCATTTGTTATTTTAAAATTTGTAAGTTAAATAGAATCGATTGAGAAAAAAAGGATAAAAATTGAAAGACGTGTTGCACTGACTGATGCAGGAAAAATGAATACTTATTTTTTTACACCTTAAAATTAAATATCTGTGGCATTACACGTGGCTCGTAATCTGGCATGGTGCTGATGTGGTGTACATAAACACATCACCTTGTCACACAATCTTTGGTTGTTTTATTTTGTATTTATGATTTGAATGAGCCATTTCAGTATGTGAATCAGTTAAAAAATAAAATAGAAAAAGAGAGAATAAGTATGACATGGGCAATGTCAACATAGGGCCACATCACATAGTGATTGCATAATAATAATATTTTTTCGTATTATTCCTCTACACAGATACATGTTGCATTCTTAGAGAGGCAATGATTGAATGGATGCTGATTGATTATTATAACTACCAACATAAAATAAGTGAAAATGTCAATGATGATGAGAGATAAAAAATGAACTGGCCTCATTTATCAACCGTTAAAGCTTGATATCTGATGATCCAGAATGCTGATTGAGCTAAAAGTTTGACTATCACTTTGTGTTTATCCCACTTTTCAGGCCCTATAACATATAAAAAGAGATATTGATCCTTGTAAATTTGATCCTTAAACTTTCTTCCTACACGTGTTGGCTGATTGAAAGCTAGTGAGTTTCTAAGTTTCATCAAGCTTGTTCTTAATTTTCTGAGTGTGTGAGAAGAGGAAACATAGAAGAGTGGGAGTTATCTACACTTTCAAATTGCTGTGATCCTGGCAGAATGTAAGGATCTACAGTATATTCTCACATTAGATTGGATATTCTTGGCATCATTGTTGGGTTACAACTATTTTATTGTCACATTCCACCATCGCATTATGTCCTCATACTGATGTAATACGATGGGTGTGCCGGGATCGGACGGCTCGTATTACGTCACAGGACAAAGATGTATGAGTTCGTAATTAATATGAAATGAATGCCTATTGAGAAACCCCTCTAATGAGTAAATAAGACGATTCCAAGTGAGGGAAGACGATCAACGTCGTCCCCTAAGAAGAGATATTGATCATATGAGACTCCCAATGACCCTGCGAGACCAACTACGATGTCTAGGAGTGAGGGCATTTGACGGCCCGGAGTTGTCCCAAGTCTAAAGATCAACGAGTAATCTCCGACCGCAAGAAACCCTATCTCTGGACACGGTGGCTATCTGATGCAGGACCACATCCGAGTCGAGGTCCGGCCATCACCGAGAGAAGACACTCGGTGTCGAGATTGTGTCGGTGCGTGACGAATGTTCGAGGGGGTTTGTCGGGCACGGGTCTCCTACGAGGATGACCTACAATGAAACGATCGGGTAGGGGTGTCGTACGTGCAGCTGCCGCAAGCAGATGGGAAGCCGACGTCCGGGTGACGATGGGGTCGCCCGGGGGGGGGGGGGTAGGTGGACCTCTTGACCCTCGTCCAGACGGATGAGGTTGCTACGACGCCGAATGGGATTTCTCCCGCAGAAGGTTGCTCGCACGTGACGAGCGAACCGACTCGTACCAAACCTGGCGAGACGCTCAAATATACGGAGTTGTCACTCGTCCTGTCCCGCTCACCTATACCTAACCCGAGCACGGTGGAGGCAATCGAAAATATACTGCAAGAAATAAGAGACAGAGCAGGAGGGGACAGCGTACCTTGTAATGGCCCAAAGAAGTCTCGCTCAACCTCGCTCGGACCAGTGTTGACTCTCGTCGATGGGCAGTGGAAGCCAGCGTAACCAGGTTCGCAGGTGACACATCGGGATGACACACAGTGGCTGGAACAACGGGGCACGACGGCCACGGCGCACGTGCAGGGTGTGGCGAGTGCCGCAAGAGGGCGCAACACAGGGACGCCCTGAGGCGGGGCGTGGCGGCAAGGGCTTCGGGCCCAGGATGGGCGGACGGCGAGGTACGACTCAATGGCACCGCGGGCGCGGTTTGGTGGGCGCACCGACCGGAGACGGCAGGAGTCCCGGGCACGCCGGGAAGTGCTCACGAAGGCCAGAATAGCTCATCGGCTAGTGTGCGGAGGCGTACTTCTCAGTCCTGCCGGACGCTGAGTTTGGAGGGAGCGGGACTGAGCGTGCCCGGCGACTGCGTCAATGGGGACCCACAGGGGGAGACGGCATGGTTGCACAGCCCCCACAGGTGATCGTCACTAGCCGAGCGGCAAGGACCACGGTCAGGGGAAGCGCGCAATACAACTCCGCGGGGTGGCCTCAGGGAACGGAACCTAGGGGAGGGAAGGACGGGAATTCGCAGTACTCCCCCGTGGACTGAACTACGCCGAGACTCGGTGCAGATGGTCGCCATGCAGTGCACGCGCAGGAAAAGACCGCGGGCGTCGGTGCAACAGTGGGTCGACCGCGGTAGCTCACGGATGCTTGGGGTCTACGACGGCTGACTGGCAGAAGCTCGGGGCGGGGACCAGGCGGCGGCGATGCAGGGGCTGGCGGCCTGACAGGGCAAGGGCAGGGAAGGTGAGCTCCTCGCCTTCCTTGGTTGAACTCTCGTGCGGTTGCTTCTCCCATGGGTCGAACCCTAAATCTTCTTGAGCGAACCTTCATCTTTCAAACTCAATGAGAGAAGCTTTCTTTCATAAAAAAAAACATCGTACCAGTTTAGGGCAACTCTCTTCCCTTATATAGGGGAAGGGAAAGTTGGCCCATTAGACCAAAAACCAAAGATAAAACAGACTACTAATCCTACGACCTTGAAGAAAACAGAATACGACGAAGAACGAAGACGGGGGAGGGGAGGTCCTTATAGGACGAACCTCCCTCCTTACACATGACCATGACGAGTCGGTAAACGATGAACAATGAAGACTAAAAGCAAAACGACGAGTAAAGCAAAGACGTAAAGATAACGATATGCTGTCCATTACCCAGAATACTTGAATCCGGGTGTGCGTACCGTCGCCTTGGCTTGCCGTGCGGGCTGAACGCGAACGGCCGGTACTGTCTAGGGTGGCGGTGACGTCTCAGAAGACGTATCCGAGGCTGGGGCTAGTGCCGTCGGGGACGCCGGTGGTGTCTGCAAAGACGTTTCTGGGGCTGCTGCCATGGCGGTGCCTTCACTATCCTATAGCACTTATTAGAGCAACCTAGGGAAAAGGAAGCGATAGCGAGAGACGGCACTAGAACTAGGTAATAATACTAGAATTAAAGGAAGGGAGACAAATAGGCACCTGATTGTCGATAATCCATGGTGCAATAAGTGTTCTGGATGCTGGCGACGAGGGCAGAACGAGACGTAGATGAGTGACGGTTGCAGACGGGCGGCCGCGAGAGAGCGCACGTGCTGTGTGCGCAGGGCGTGGGCACGTGGACGTCCAGCGGGCTGGGGCATGCGCGGGCGCCGGATGCACGCGTGGGCGCCAGATGCACGCGCGGGCGCCGGATGGCGAGCGCGGGCTGGGCGCGTGCAGGTACCGAGCACGGGGCCACGCATGGGCTGTGCGCGTGCGGCGCGCGCGCTGCGCGCGCAGGCGCATGACGGCGGGCGCGGCCGCGGGGCGCGCACGATGTGGGGCCACATGGCGGGCGTGGGCACTAGGCTACTCGGGCACGCCGGCACGCACGGGCGTGGGTGCAGCGGAGCGCAGGGCGTAGCGCGGTGCTGACGGTAGAGTGACGACGGCGGAGAGGTGCGGCGGTGACTCTCCGGTGGTGACGATGATGCAGGGCAGGCGGCAACCTCCAAGAAGGGGTTTTCTTGAAGACTAACCACCTCAAGAACCTCAAGAAAGAGGGATTCCTTGATCTAGGAGCAGAATTCTTGCTGGCGGTTGGCGGAATCTTGTAGAGAGGAATGTAGACAGCGCGTACTCAGAGTGATCTCAACGCGAACGGCTGGCGACGCTTCTTCCTCGTAGGTGCCTTCTTGAATCCTAGAGAAACCTTCGGAGTGATCTCGACGGAGGATTCCTCGGCTTCAAGAAGAGACGATCTCTTGAATCTTTAAGCGACCGGGAGTAGTCTCAACGCGACGTTGAGACACGTGGTTACGGAGTGATCTCAACGTGACGGTGCGGGCTCTAACCACAGAGTGATCTCGACGTGGGTGAGGCTAGCCACTCCTCTCTACACTCTAGTTCCTATCTACGATAAGGTGGAGACAACTTGGAAATTTCTTCAACAAATGCCTCAACCTTCACTTGGGCATGCCATCCCCTTATATAGTGAGGATAGGTGCCAAGTGAGATCGTGGAGAGGACAAACCGTCCTGAGACGTGGTTCGGCCTTTCTTTGACGGTTACAAGTAAAATAAAAATATAACACGGACGAGGCCCAAACACGGGCCCAGTCTGTAAAATCCAAGAACGAGAAATAATAAAAAAGACAAAACAAATAAAAGACGAAAATAAGAGGCTTACGTGGAGTACGTAAGCCCCGGATGGCGAGCATCAGCGTGGCTGGATTCGTCCCGTCCTGGCGTCATCTGGATGGTCCCCCATCATCCTCCCGGGGTGGGAGGAACTCGAATCCACCGAGTTAAGCTCCACGATGTGCTCAAGTGGCTGGATCAGGTTCGGTAGGAGTCGGCGTAGGTCGTCCTTAGTAATCCAGGTGTCGTCTGATGAAGGCCGTCCCTGCCAGTGGACTAGAATTGTGCGATCTACCAGCCCCCCCTCAGCGTGAATTACCTCCTACAGTACCGTTTCTATCTCTTCGTGCCGTACAAGGGTAGATAACGGAGGGGAAATTGGGGTGCTCTCACTCTCTGAACTACTAAGGCTCGGATGGCTGTGAGGTTCTTCAATTAGTGGCGATGGTTGGTATCGGATTAGATCACTGACATTAAACGTGGAACTAATCTCCCAAGTAGGCGGGATGCTCACAACGTAGGCGTTGTCATTGTTCTTTTGGGCTATTGGGAAAGCCCCGGCACTACGAGCATGGAGCTTCGTAGTGACCCCTGGAGAGTATCTCTCAGGCCTCAATCTAATCATGACTAATTCTTCCTCAGAGAATGAAATCGACCTTCGACCCTTATCAGCAGCTGCCTTATATTGCTCATTTAGGGATGAAATGCGTGAATGGATGATATCATGCATGTCTTAATTAGTTCGGAAAATTCTAGTGCATTATCTGAGATCCTATGTTGTGAATCTAATGGCATGAGGTCAAAGGGTCGACGTGGAAGTTGACCAGAGATAATCTCGAACGGGGCCTTCCCAGTGGTGCGATTCACCGAATAGTTGAAGGCAAACTCCGCTCGAGGGAGTACTTGATCCCACGTGCTATATTGTCGCCAACAATAGATCTCAGTAAATTTCCGAGGCTGCGGTTATCAACCTCGGTTTGGCCATCCGTTTGGGGATGGTAGGCTGACAAAAATTTAAGTTGTGTGCCCATGAGGATCCACAACATTTTCCAGAAATAACTAGTGAATTTTACGTCTCGATCCGAGACGATTGTCTAGGGCACTCCATGTAGCGTAACAATGTTGTCGAAGAAGAGTCGAGCTATCCGGGATGCGTCGGCCGTCTTCGAGCATGGAATAAAGTGCGCCATCTTGGAAAATTTATCGTGTCGCCTGCGCTGGTCCGTCCCAGCCACTGCACCAAGAACCTCCGCGAGACCTCGTTCCCTGCATAGTCAATTATCTCCTGCAATACACAGTTGATTGCCTCGTGCCAATCGGGTGAAACAAATGGGGGAATGGTCGCGGCAAGCTTACTCACACTGAATGGGTCTAGAGAGGCTTGGGTAGAAGGGGTTCGGTACGGAGCCAAATCTGCCACGTTGAACGTGGAGCTTATTCCCCACGTAGGAGGAATCTCGACGACGTAGGCGTTTTCGCCCACCCTTTGGAGGATCGAGAACGGGCCGCCACTACGGGCATGTAGCTTCGTAGCCATCCCGGGAGAATATCTCTCCAGTCTAAGCCGAACCATCACTAGGTCTCCCACATAGAAGACTCGGGGTCAGTGGTGCAAGTCCGCAGACTGCTTGTACAATGCATTTTGGCTCGTGATCCTATCATGAATATGACGATGCAATGCAGAAATATGCTGGGCGAATGCAATGCCATCCTCGGATACCCTAACATGCGGGTCAACAGGTGCTAAGTCTAGTGGGCGACGAGGGGCCCGGCTATAGACGATCTCAAACGGGCTCAACCCGATGGTGCTGTTCACCGAGGAGTTGTATGCGAATTCGCCGCGAGGAATGATCAAATCCCAAGTCGCGAGGTGTTCGCCCACGAGGGAACGTCGTAGGTTGCCCAAACTTTGATTGATGACCTCCGTTTTGATCGTCGGTCTGTGGGTGGTAGGCAGTCAAGAATTTGAGCCGTGTACCGACGAGACTCCATAAGGTCTTCCAGAAATAGCTCGTGAAGCGGATGTCTCAGTCGGACACGATCGAAGCTGGCAAACTATGGAGGCGCACAATTTCCCGGAAGAACAGTTGTGCGACCTTCGTGGCGTCGGACGTCTTCGCGCAGGGCACGAAGTGCGCCATCTTCGAGAACCTGTCAACGACGACCATGACGGAGTCGTATCGTCATGTAGTTCGGGGAAGTCCTAGGAAGAAGTCCATGCTAACGTCATCCCATGGATGCTTGGGCGTCGGTAACGGGGTGTATAACCCGGCGCTCTTCTTGACCTGTTTGGCCAAGGCACATACGCGGCACTGGGCAACGATGTTGCCGACGTTGCATTTCAGCGACGCCCAGTAGAATTGGTACTCTATGGCAGAGATGGTCTTGTCACGTCCAAAGTGACCACTAAGACCGCTAGCGTGACATTCCCACATGAGGAAGTCGGGGAGTGACGTGCGTGGCACGCAGAGCCTGTTGTGATAGAACAGGTAGTCGTCGGTAATGACATAGTCCCGATAATCGCGGGACAGTCCCTGCCGGATTCGAGTAATGATCGGCCTAAAGTCGGGGCAGCGGTCGTATCTGTCCCTGATGGTCTTGAATCCGAGGACTTTCACCCTCATGATGTTGAGCACGTGGGCTCGACGGCTAAGTGCGTCGGCGACGACGTTGTCCTTGCCCTTCTTGTGCTTGATGACGAAGGAATAATCCAGTAAGTACTCGATCCATCTCGTGTGTCGATCGCTCAACTTTTGCTGGGAGTGCAGGTATTTGAGCGCCTCGTGATCTGAGAAAAGCACGAACTCCTTGGAGAGGAGATAGTGTCGCCAGTGTCGTAGGGCTTGAACGATCGTGCAGAATTCCTTGTCGTACGTCGAGTAGCGTAGTCTCGCGTCCTTCAGCTTTTCGCTGAAAAACTCAACGGGGTGACCCTCCTGGCTGAGGACACCACCAATCCCAACGCCCGAGGCGTCGCATGTGACCTATAACACCTTCCCGAAGTCGGGTAGGCAGAGGACAGGTGCCTGCGTCATCAAGAGCTTCACATGCTGGAAAGCCTGCTCGGTGGCCGGTGTCCAAGAGAACGGCTCTACTTTGAGGCAGTCAGTGATAGGAGCCGTGACAGAACTGAAATTCTGTACGAAGCGTCGGTAGAAGGTAGCAAGGCCAATAAAGCTCCGTACGTCGTGGAGGCTAGCCGGTGACGGCCAAGATGTGATGGCCCGGACCTTTTCCGGGTCAGCGGCAACGCCCTGGGCGCATACGATGAACCCGAGGAAGGCGACTTCCGATGTGAGGAAGCTGCACTTCTTGGGGTGCGCATAGAGCTGTTGGTGCTGAAGGATGGTGCAGACCTGCCGAAGATGATCGAGGTGATCCTCCCTCGACTGATTGTATATAAGGATGTTGTCAAAGTAGACGACGATGAATCTCCCAGTAAAGGCGCGCAGTACCTCGTTCATGAGGCGCTGAAAGGTACTCGGCGCATTGGAGAGGCCAAAGGGCATGACTCTCCACTCGTATAACCCGTCTTTTATCTTAAAGGCTGTCTTCCATTCGTCTCCGAGACGCATCCGAACCTGGTGGTAGCCATTGCGTAGGTCTATCTTCGAGAAGATAGTGGCTCCAGCCATCATGTCGAAGATGTCCTGGACGCGAGGAATGGGAAAACGGTATCGTACCGTTATCTTGTTGATGGCGCGGCTGTCACAGCACATACGCCACGTGCCGTCTTTCTTCGGAGCTAGTTGCGCCGGTACGGCGCAAGGACTAAGGCTCTCCTGGATGAGGCCCTTCGCGAGTAGCTCACAGACCTGTCGTAATAGCTCCTCGTATCTCTGCGGCTCCATCCGATAATGTGGTAGGTTCGGCAATGAGGCGCTGGGCACGAAGTCGATCGCGTGCTGGATGCCACGCATCGGCGGTAGTTTGCCGGGTAGCTCCTCGGGGAACACATCGCCAAACTCCGATAGTATGGCCTCGACCTCAGGGGGTCGGTGCTCTACGAGTGGATCGGCGGGGACGTCAAGGGTGACGGCGAGGCACAAGGGCGTGTTGTCTCCCTCACAGCCCAAATCTCGGGCGAACAAGGGGCCTCGGATAACCATAAGCCCTATGGGCTTGGTCGAGCCGGCTTGTTCGTCGGTTTCGTCGTATACGGGTGCCAAGTGACCCGTCGTCCCTGGTATAAGAACGAACACGTGTTCGTCCTTCCGGCTAGAGTGACGTCGTGGTCATATAGCCAGGGACGGCCCAAGACGATGCTTCCCACTTTCACGGGAAGTACGTCACAGAGGACGCTCTCATCGTAGGCGCTCACCTTCAACGGTATGCGGCACTAGCTCTTCACCGGTAGTGATGAAGCTTCGATCCACGACACGTCGTAGGTAGTCGAATGTGGGATCGGGGTTAACCTGATTCGGGTAACCATCGTATCGGATATGGCATTGATGCAACTCCTGCTGTCGACGATCAGTTTACACACCTTATGGTGGATATTGACATAAGTGTAAAAGATCGAGGTGCAGAGCGCCGCGTCTGCCATAGGGTCCGGTCGGGGCTCTACAGGAGCGGTTCGAACAGGAGGGGCGACTCGAGGTGGTGGTCATTGATAACATGCAATTTTATCATGCAAAATCATGGAATTTATAAGAAATTTTCACCTAAAACATTAATATTGCATGTTATCATTATGAAAATATAAGTAATTTCCAAAAAAAATTGATTTTTTACAATTTTATGAATTTTTAGTTAATTATGCACAATTTTCTGATTTTATTTTTATGGAAAAATGATTTTTAAAGTCAAAATATATTTTTAAATGAATTTATTTCAGTTGAAAATATATTCTTATAATTTTTCTGATTTTTCCACATTTTTTTTAGAATTTTCTAAGATGATTTAGAGCCAAAAATGAAATTTATTTCATAAAAAAATCATTCTCGGAATTTTTTTTATTAATCACAGGCGTAAATATCAAATTTTTATTGTTTAAAGGGCAATTTTCCGATTTTTTAAACCGCGAGGTTTTTTTTTATTTTTATAATTTTCCAGGCGATTTCTATTGTTTTTCTTTTATTTTCCGGGGCCACGTCGCCCTCTACTGCTACAAAGCGGAATAATTCATGGTTTTTCGAATAAAAAAAATTGATTTATGCCTCTGTGCGTAGCGCGGTGCGCGCCACGCACAGAGGGCGACGTGTCACGCCCTCGCGCATCGAGCGCTTTGTACTCACCTGTCGCGTACAAATCAAACTTATTGTGTTTTGAAATTTTTCTGTTATGCAGGGGTACGTGGCGCAATTTCGTGGCTCAGCGCTTGAACAAAGGCCCACCGATCGGCGAATCAGAGCGCGCCACGTCGCACTCTAACTGCTCGACCTGAGGAGAGAGAAAATAAATTCAAAATTAGGCCTAAATCTTCAAAAAATCATAACTTTTCACCCTGATATCCAAATGACCTGAAATTTTCAGGGTTTGTTTGTAATAATCCTAACCACCTTTCTGAGCCAAGAACACTATAAATTGGGCTCAGAAAGGTGGCGAAAAGGAACTTTGATTTTGAGCTCCAATACAATTGGCCTGGAGGACACAGCTTATTTCAACAGTTCAGATCCGGATTGGGGCCTCTCCAAAGTCTTGTAAGTCTTCATACCTCTTCAGATTCATGATTTCTTGAAGTTCTAACACGCCAAGGCATAGGCGAAAGGTATATGCCCTAGATTCATGAATTTTTAGAGAGAAGCAGAGGATCTTTGGTTAGAAACCAAAAATTCTATCTTAGGAGTTAGATCTAATCATAATTCAACATTTTGTATCAGTTAGATCTGTCAATTTTGACAGATCTGACTGTTTAGACAAAAAATCCCCAAATTTCATGCACTTTCTCTCTCTAGATTAAACTTTCACTTTCTCTCTCTAAAATTCAAAATTCAAGTTTCAATTCTTTAATTCTCATCAATCTGAACTTCCACACAAAATTTCATTCAAAAATTCTCTCATTCAATACCTTAATCCTAAAAATTTCATAAACTCTCTTAATTTTCTCTCTCTTCAAGTCTCTTACATTGAAATTCCACTTAAATTCACTAATTCACTCAGAAATTCTTGCAGACTGCCTCTCTAGGGTTCGACTCCTTACTCATCATTTTACTAAAATCTAAATTGAGAAAGGAATTATAAATTTCATTGCATAAACCTAAGCAAACAACGACAAATTAGCGATTATAAACCGTAAAATTTAGGCTTATCAGTCGTGTCCTGCTAGCACTAGGCTGGTCAACGGCTATGTTAGCTAGCGAGCAATCCGTGACTCGTGGCGCCGGTGTCGGAGACGTGCCAGGAACCGTGATTTAGCTGTACCCAATCTGCTCGTCAGGTTAATCGTACTCGATGGCGAACTCCTCGTCTCCATGGTAGTGATCGTCCAGAGGCACGTCCATGTCCTCCGTATAGCAGGGGTCGACGTCTCCAACGTCGATCAATAGTGCTGAAGACGGGCATTGGCTTGCCCGGTGCCCTCTACCTTGGCACTTGAAGCACATTAAGTGTGCTTGGCTGACGGTGATGCTACGGGTCGGTGTGTTGTTCGTGACGACCTGAGCAGGTGGGTTAGAACCCACGGAAGTGGCGGGGGCGGTTCCTTGCACTCCAGTGTTCTGAGTAGCCCATATGGCCGTGGGCGGGGTAGACCGAGTGGGAACGGGCTGAACCCGTGTGGTTCGGGGCGTGGTGGTCGCGCTAGGTGGGGTCGCCTCGTCACTCGGAGGATCCATGTGGTCGACTAGGTGGTACGCGTCGTCCACCTCAGCCGGATTGCACTTGAGAACCTCGTTGCGCAGGGCTGGTCGGAGCCCGTGGGCGAACAGTCCGATAATGACTCGCGGGTCCTCCACAAATCGGCAACGCATACGGCACTCCTCGAATGCCTCGATGTATTCCGGCACAGAGAGTCGACCTTGCTTAAGGTCGAGCCAGGTGAGGAACAGTGACATCTGATACTGTCGAGGAACATACTTGCTCCGTAGCTTCTGTGCCATGTCGACCTAGGACATGATGGGTTGTCCTCATCGCTCGGCGGCGGCGTGCTTGTTCTTCCAGAATATCTTGGCTTGTCTACCAAGTCTCGTCTCGGCATATTCGACGCAGAGGTCATCGTCCATGCGGTACCACCGAAAGTAGGAGTTCATGCTTGAATTCCAGTCGATGAACTCCTTGGGTTTCCGTGAACCCTCGAAGACGGCGACGTCGGCACATACGCTCCTCTGGATGCGGGCGCGGTGCTCCTCCCGTCGTCGCTCTTCGTCATCCGAGTGCCAATCGAGCACCGGGTAGCCCTCGTGACGCGGGTCGACGTGTCGTCGAGGCGGGGTCAGCTCGCGGTCACGGTCGTCCCAAGGGCAGGCACTACCGTCTCGAGGGGCACAGCCCTCAGGCATCGCGCGTGGCGGGTGACGGGGAACATGGTCGTCCCTCTCATACCGGCGGTGTGGTGGCCGGTTGAGGTTGTCAAGGCGAGCAGGTATGTCCGCTACCTGCTGGTGATCGCGAGGCTGCGCCGGGTGGTCAGCGTCTAGCTCACGATCTCATCGTCGAACGTAGTGGTCCGCTCGGGCTAGACGGTCGGCCATGTAGTCGCGGGCGTAGTCGTCCCCCTGGTATCGTCTATCCCTAGCGCGAGCGTCATACGGGTCGCGCCACAGGACTCGATCTAGGCATCCGGGGTATGGGACATCGTCGTAACGTCGGTCGTACGCCTCGTACACGTCTTGTTCTTAATTTTCTAAGTTTCATCAAGCTTGTTCTTAATTTTCTGAGTGTGTGAGAAGAGGAAACATAGAAGAGTGGGAGTTATCTACACTTTCAAATTGCTGTGATCCTGGCAGAATGTAAGGATCTACAGTATATTCTCACATTAGATTGGATATTCTTGGCATCATTGTTGGGTTACAACTATTTTATTGTCACGTTCCACCATCGCATTATGTCCTCATACTGATGTAATACGATGGGCGTGCCGGGATCGGACGGCTCGTATTACGTCACAGGACAAAGATGAATGAGTTCGTAATTAATATGAAATGAATGCCTGTTGAGAAACCCCTTTAATCAGTAAATAAGACGATTCCAAGTGAGGGAAGACGATCAACGTCATCCCCTAAGAAGAGATATTGATCATATGAGAGTCCCAAAGACCCTGCGAGACCAACTACGATGTCTAGGAGTGAGGGGCGTTTGACGGCCCGGAGTTGTCCCAAGTCTAAAGATCAACGAGTAATCTCCTACCGCAAGAAACCCTATCTCTGGACACGACGGCTATCCTATAGCACTTATCAGAGCAACCCAGGGCAGAGGAAGAGATAGTGGGAGATGGCACTTGAAGTAGGTAATAATACTGGAATTAAAGGAAGGGAAACGAATCGGCACCTGATTGTCGATAATCCACGGCGCAATAAATGTTCTGGATGCTGGCGACGAGGGCAGACCGAGATGTAGATGAGTGATGGTCGCAGACGGGCGGCCGCGAGAGAGCGCACGTGCTGTCTGTGCAGGGCGTGGGCACGTGGATGTCCAGTGGGCTGGGGCACGCGCGGGCGCCGGATGCACGCGCGGGCGCCAGATGCACGCGCGGGCGCCGGATGGCGAGCGCGGGCTGGGCGCGTGCAGGTACCGAGCACGGGGCCACGCATGGGCTGTGCGCGTGCGGGCGCCGCGCACGCGCACACAGGCGCATGACGGCGGGCGCGGCCGCGGGGCGCGCACGGTGTGGGGCCACGTGGTGGGCGTGGGCACTAGGCTACTCGGGCACGCCGGCACGCACGGGCGTGGGTGCAGCGGAGCGCAGGGCGTAGCGCGGTGCTGACGGTAGAGTGACGACGGCGGAGAGGTGCGGCGGTGACTCTCCGGTGGTGACGATGATGCAGGGCGGGCGGCAACCTCCAAGAAGGGGTTTTCTTGAAGACTAACCACCTCAAGAACCTCAAGAAAGAGGGATTCCTTGATCTAGGAGCAGAATTCTTGCTGGCGGTTTGCGGAATCTTGGAGAGAGGAACGTAGACAACGTGTACCCAGAGTGATCTCGACGCGAACGGCTGGCGACGCTTCTTCCTCGTAGGTGCCTTCTTGAATCCTAGAGAAACCTTCGGAGTGATCTCGACGGAGGATTCCTCGGCTTCAAGAAGAGACGATTTCTTGAATCTTTAAGCGACCGGGAGTAGTCTCAACGCGATGTTGAGACACGTCGTTACGGAGTGATCTCAACGTGACGGTGCGGGCTCTAACCACAGAGTGATCTCGACGTGGGTGAGGCCAGCCACTCCGCTCTACACTCTAGTTCCTATCTACGATAAGGTGGAGACAACTTGGAAATTTCTTCAACAAATGCCTCAACCTTCACTTGGGCATGCTATCCCCTTATATAGTGAGGATAGGTGCCAAGTGAGATCGTGGAGAGGACAAACCATCCTGAGACGTGGTTCGGCCTCTCTTTGACGGTTACAAGTTAAATAAAAATATAACACGGACGAGGCCCAAACACGGGCCCAGTCTGTAAAATCCAAGAACGAGAAATAATAAAAAAGACAAAAGAAATAAAAGACGAAAATAAGAGGCTTACGCGGAGTACGTAAGCCCCGGATGGCGAGCATCGGCGTGGCTGGATTCGTCCCGTCCTGGCGTCATCGGGATGGTCCCCATCACATACCCTCTGACCACGTCTACTGATTTCATATCGCCATATCATCACCATCTCACTCGTCATTCCTTATAAACAATTCAGAATTTTTATCCCAACACTCCAGTCTATTTTATCCATATTGTCACTCCATTCATGTTTGCACTCATTCGTCTGAAATTCTAATAATCACTATTTACTATCTACTGCCTACTATCACAATCTACTATCTAATATCTACCATCTACTATCTCAATCTATAATTATCATTTTAATTTTATTACTAATTATCACTATATTACCTCAAATTTTCTCATCGTTTGACCCTATATTGAAATTTACTTCTATCATCTCATCTCACCGTATAATTTACTTAAGTGAGTACCTGTATATGTTTTAATTGATTGATTGGACTAAAAAATATCAACTTATTAAAACCTTTATTTTTGAGCTTATTGCTCCCTCTCTTGAAAATAATGAGACAAATATTTTCTTTTATTTCTCTTTTACATTAACTCTACTTATTATACCTTATTACACTAACTCTACTTATTATACCTTAGCAAATTGTAAATTACAACCACCAACCTGTTGAACAATGCAAAGGAAGACTTTAATATCAAATCGCTTTATGATAAGATTACCCATGTAATGGTCATTTCATACAGACGATTAAGCCAAATGCAAAAATATTGCAGTCCAAAGACATGTTATCTCATTGAAAAACAGACTTGATATCATAGAAGGGAAATAGAGATGTCACTAGAATTAGATATTAGTCTTAGTACGAGCTTCTGAACCCTCCAATAAAATTTTCGGAGTCTCTTTATCTTGATTTTATTCCGTTCATATCCTATTAAAATTTTGAAAAGACATTTTCTACAATCTAAAGACACTACTATCCATATATACTTTCGCAACCAATTATTTCTGTAAGAATTATCCTCCTTTTATATCTTTCATATTGACTAAATAATTCTCTACTTAATTCGTATGACAAATAAATGAGTCTGATAATACTAGAGTATGTCTATCTTTCTTATCATATTTTTTGAAAAAACTAATGTCTGTTATTATTCATATTATTCAATCTCTAACTAACATAATATATCTATATCTCTGTACCATTTCATATTCAAAGTATTATAATATACATTTTATTTGATTAAATATACTTAAGTTTCTTTCACCAAAGCTATACTACAATGATACCAAAGCTATATATTTAATTTTCTTTCACCATATTCATCTTTCATTAAATATGTATAAATACTATATTTGAATGGTTTAATACAGAAACCTTTACTAAGACATTACTTTTTGTATTAAGCTTCGCTAACTAACACTTTCTTCAATCCAGTTTTCAATAAATTTCAATGATTATAAATTTTTTTCAGTTCAACTTTATATGAATGTAAAAATGATGTGTACGATAAAGTTCGTTTTCTTACTAATTTAAAATGATCCGGGAAATTAAATATTAGATCAATATATATTGATTAAACATCAATGAAATAAGTCATGTTAACAAGATGGAAATTTATGATACGCTTGGGGATTTTAGTACAATTTTGCATATAAATAAGATGTTTATGCTTTTTCAACTGATTTGTTTGGTAGAAAACCTAAACAGGTGCCAAAAGCATGAAGTGTCCTGTCTAGAAAAATACACCTCTGAAAAACCTGATACAGATAGTGTTTTAGCAATATGCAGATAAAATATTTGTTAAATAAGGTTTGTCAAGACAAGGATAGACAATAATATTAGACTCTAAATAAATAGCTTCTATTCCTTCGAAATTTTAATATATTGAAACCCTATCGACCTTAATTTTTGTCTCTTTGACTTTGTCTTCTTTGTCAGGTAGAAAGGAATCTATTATCAATGATACCTTAAGCCAATTTGAAAAAAGTACCTATAGTTTTGTGAATAGTTACTTGTCCAAGAAAAACTCCAAAGTCATGTGATCTAGAATATTGTTTTGGTGCAGGAAATTCCGAGATGCTAGTAAAATTCTGAGTAATAATTTGATTAATCCAGAAACAAAATTCATATTCTTCACTTTCTTTGTCAGATTCTTATTGATATTGATTTCTAATGGATATTCCATACTTATAAATTCATTTCCAAGTCACTCTATATTCATGTGACAAAATTTTGAACTAAGAATATACAAAAGACTACAGAACAAAATAGTGTACACTGTTTTACAGTATACTTTAGGGTGTTCCTTTGAATATTTATTTGATGTCTTCTATCAGTGTGTAAATTTATAATTTTTTTCTCACGACAATAATACACAACACTGCCAACTTAGATAAAAATATTAACCTGGAATTGAATGAAAGAGCGATTAATCAGATTAGGTATTAGGAATATAGAAAAAATAATCATCTATTTTTGTCACTTTACTGGATCTTTGGCTATATTTTAGGGCAGAGAGGTCTGCCTGATAGATTACAAGAAGATAAATTTCTGATTTAATATTTTGATAGATTAAAATTACTTAATAGTGTAATGATTTTAAAAATATCAAAACTTTGATTACGTATATATTTAGAAAGAAGGAGGTTGCATGATTCGCAGAAATAAAGAAAAAGAAGGGATTCACTAAAATTTAAAACCCTTTTAAAAACATATAAAAATATTTAGTAATCACCCTCCTTTATTTTATCCTTTCATGTATGCAGAGCACTGAAAGTGTAGAGAATATTTAAATTTTCATTTAGTTTTAAAATAATATGAGAGATCAAAGTTTCTAGCTAACACCTTGACATACAATGTAATGTTTGAAAGGATTTTCAGCATGGAAAAGTTTGAATCCCAAGGAAAGATAAGAGACGTAGTCAACCCTGAGAGTCAAAATATTTGGTCGTATTATTTATTTTATTTCTATTAAGAATAAGATTTTTGTTTCTTTGACTGTTGATAGGGCCTATCACGAGCGAGGCTCCACTGTGGGAAATATAAGGATTCGTCTAAATATTCGAGACATTCATAGATGTGGCCTCCTTAGATAAACTTATACTTTGTAGATTATTGGTAGTATGATTGGAAAACCAAATATCCTATCTGCTTAAAACAAATAAGAGTTTTTATCCATGCATAGTGATCACATTTTACGTGCAAATGACTTCATAAATTTTATTAATAGCTTTGATTATGAATATATTTTGAGCAACTACAAGGAAAACATTGGCTTATGAATTGAAAGTGGAATGCACACTTTGAAGTTAGAACACTTAATATGCTAAAGTATAAAATAATTATTTATAAAATGCACACCGCGCTTTGTTTATAAATAATGTAAAATAATTATGATGAAGAGTATATTTCATATGCTTTATTTATGTCTTTAATTTATTTCGACTTGATTAAATTTTCTCAGAATGCCAGGAAGCGAGAGCAAGACCTGTTCTACATTTCTACAGTCAGAATTTTTTAGAGTAATTACAGCAAACGTACATCTGTACGACAGTAATGTAAACAGATTTCACGAATAAAATCCAAATAGATGACTATCCTAGCAAAACTGTTGCTAAGAGTAAACACTACCAACGTGAATAATTTTTTATTTCTCGACAGACTCCCCGGAAAATCCGTAAACGTGGTCTCCGATGCACATTGAGATTGGGATTTTTAATGTGAAGACACATACGAAGAGCGACAGGGTGAAAATTTTATTTCTATACACTGTCCTGGCGGCAGGCAAACAGTTCGAGAGAGAACGTGCCGGGTGAAGAGGGGGACGTGATTGTAGCGAGAGAGAGAAATATAGAAAGAAATAAGAAATATTAAGGGGGGGGGGAGAGAGAGTTACAGAGAGAAGAGTAATCTTGATATCCCCGTTTATAAAAGATTGCAGTAGGAATCAAACGTGTTCACCGACAAGCATTCTTTACAGAGAATAATATTTAATTTGATACGAATCTTGTTGTGATCTAGCACGTAGACCTTACATCGTTTAATCAAATCGAAGAGGTAGAAAGGCCACATTTCAGCAGTAAAAGCATGGGCCATCTCTCGGACGTTGTGTTGATTGAACGCAACGCTGTGTTTTCTCAAGTATTTAACTTTCTTGATACAACCTCTCATGCTATGAATTGTATGTTAAGCGAGACATAAGTGAGGAAGAGTGTTGAGTTGACCATGAAAGCGTATTTTATGAGTATTATATCTGGAATTTAAAGATGCTTTCTCGTTTTCCTACTTAGCGTGTCAGCTGCCTTCTTGTAGATTTACAGCTGTACGTGACCAGTTGTACGTCTCCACTTAATAAGCTATCTTATTTTTTGCTAAAACCTGTACGGGGATCCATTTTGTAACCAGTTTTATGACACTTTTTTTGTTTATTTCTTCTATGTTCTGCTGCAAAAACATGAGCTTAATAGATGATAGTAAATTATTCATGAGCCTGAACTTCTTACAAGAAGAAACTGAAAATTTTGGACTTCATGTTGGACAGTAATATGTATTATTGCTTAACATCGCCAATCATTTGATAAAATATAAAGTGATTCGCTCATAAAAATTTCGGGATTCAGACATTTCATGAAGTGTGCGGTTTAAGTAATGTGTAGAGTATGTCTATGATAATTAAATTGATGGGAGGCTTGGATATGCTAAGGTGCAAGTAAGGCTGAACTTCTCCTATGGTCACATGTAAGGCTGAACTTCTCTCAGAACTCCCGCTACACAACAGACTAAGCAACGTCAAATTTGTTGACTCAAACGGCATGTTCTCTATCTGCTCTCAATAATTGATCCATAATAATTCAATGCAAGATGATTCTTCAGAACTCTTCAGAAACAAGGTACGTACATTAGAGATAACAATCAAAGACTTGAACAAGAACTGAGACAAAACTCAGTAATCTAACATTAGAAGCAACCCTACTTTCCCGAACCAGCGGGTGCAAGAGTAAGGTGCAAGTCCAGGCCAAACCCATCATTTGTGACATTTCCTCCGTCTCTGTTGACAGAAGCAGATGACCCACCAAAATGAAGAGAAGCTCTGCTCTCTACAGACTGCGCGGCCGTCCTCATCATCAACATCTTGTCATCTACGGTGAAAGAAGGCGGAGTTCCGGAGCCTGTTGATGTCATTCGGCAGGGAGAGGTGACAGAGAAGAGCGGTGCCGCCATGGTAGGAGAATAGAAGATCCTTTCGCCGTTTGTTGGTGGCAAAGGACTACCTTGATAGAAGTTGGGATGAGCAGCAGCAGAGCGTGACTGTAGTTGGGCTTGACGAAGCTGCTGTCTTTCCTTCTTATGAGCGTTTTGGTGGCCGCCGAGGGCTTGCGAGTTGGCGAACTCTCGGAAGCAATACTGACACTCAAACTTCTTCACCTCACTTCTGCCCGTGGAGAAGAACTGAGACATAACCATTGTTTCATCTTCGTCTTGTACAGGATACCCCAATAACGTCGCAGCAACCTTCTTCTCTCGGCGGTTAAGTCTTTCCATCTTGTTTCGGAAACAGAGGAAGAGACTGAGAGCGCAGGGAAGAGGAGAGGAAGAGGAAAGACGCACGTAAGGGATCTGTATGGAGATTGGTCGCCATTTGTATGGTCTTGCTCTGACTCTAGTAAAAATAGAGGGTTTTACTGCCTTAGGTTGATGGAAATAAATAAAATAATTGTTTAACCGGAGGTGAATAGCTAAGACATATCTTATTCAGTGATTTCATGGCTTTATTTCGGGGTCAAGGTTGTCGTGTTCAGCAGGCAGTCATAGGTTTCGCTTCTATTGCTTACTGAGGGAACGATTAGCTGTGAAACAGATAGACGTAGTGCGAATATGGACAAAGGGCCAGAGGAAAGGGACGGCGACAAATATTTCAGTCAGTGACTACTCTTCTCTATTAGGGGACAGCACACACTGCTGAGTTTGTTTTTTCTTCCTGCTCCTTCTCAACGAATGAACGGAAACTTAGGTCAGAAAATTAGTTGTGCCTAATCTCTCAGGTATTAATTCTTAGAAAAAAATATATACGTCATCTAAAGAATCTAATCTATAAAGTGGAAGATCTAACCGTCAAGTCAAAATGTAGGCAAACACTCATTTAAGATCACATTATTCAATGCCATCAAATTACTCCTGAAATTTGATAGAGTCAGCATTTTTATCTAAGTGCACGGCCACATGAAATCACATTTTTTATCCTCAAAACCATACGACGCACAACATTTCTTCCTAAATTTCGCATGATGTTTTTTCATCTCAGAATCATAAATTCTAAAGCAGTTGAACACAACAGGTACAAGATGCAACTGACTTACTTTACAGTGAGCTTCAGCCTGTGATAAATACATGGAATAGATATGAGAATCCCTTGAACTGAATAGATTATAATGTACATCATTGAACGTCAACCCATCACTGGCTTTATGAAAAAAAAAAATCGAATAAGGACTATGATTATTAAAAGGACAATGTGTCGTACAAATGATATATTTGGGTACAAAAAAATTAAGAATAAAAAATATTCACTGTATAATTATTATCTATATTAAACCCTCTGAAATTTTATGAGAATTAATGTAGGCAGTGACCTCGCCATGAGGCTGGACAGACTAATAAAGAACATTTGAGAAAAGAAAAAGATTACCTTTCATCTTAGAGGTCTCAACTTTTGGCAGCTTGGTACATGGAGTTTTTTTGCACAGATAATAAATTCAAGCTGACATAGAATTGACTACGTCATCCTCCTTGTAGTGCATCTCACCGAATTATCATTCTCCCAACATACAAGAATTCCAAAAATATTAGAGAGAGGGTTTTTGACTTTTGGAAACGCATTAATCATTCTATCGTTTCGACAAATTCCCAGTTTGAACTATTTTGGAAAACAAATACGCGAGGAGGGAGTTTAAAACTTTTTTGAATGCATGATGAATTGGTTTCATTTCAAACCAGTAAATCCTACAAATAGGCGGGCAAAGCACTACGAGGAGGGGGTTTAAATCAAGTGAAGGAATATTGGGATTCAACCTCAGACAGGCATCAGTTCACAGACATGATGTCAAAGATATATTTATACAAATATTTATGCTTTGAAAATTTGCGAGTGCTTTTCAACTATTACGACGGTGACGATATTTAAAAATACAATTTTATAATTTGCATCAGTGGTAACGTGACCTAGAGGCCTATATATTATTTCTGCCATCTGGTTGAACAGCGCAGAGGAAGACTGCAGTATCAAATCATAGTAAAAAACTACCCATGTAGTAGTCATTTCATACGGAGGTTAAGTCAATTGCAAAAACGATGCGGTCTAAACGCCTTTTATTACAGAGGAAAACAGAGTTTGTATCACAGATGGGAAATAGGGATGCCATTAAAATGAAATATCAGACCTAGTAAAAGCTTCTGAATCTTGAAAGTAAAGCGTTATCGTGATTCAGTATTTCGTACAGACAGAAGAAAAAGGGGAAAGAATCTACGTTCTTTCAGATCAGCGAATGTAGCTCAGTACAGAGCATTTGAAATCAAGATTTCTCATGAATGTGTCGTATTTACTTTCAACAATGTTATCGCAGTCAATCTTATCTTCAAGGGAACGATCGAAAAACAAATGCTGTAATCCTTATTTAATAATATTTAATATTATCTTCTGACGCCTCTACATTAACTTTTTTCTCATTATTTATTCCCCGGTATTTGCGGCGTCAAACGCTGATTTGTAAATACCTATTTTTCAAGAAAAGAGGTAGAGGATCGCTTGCATTTAATAGGACGTTATCGAACGTAAAATACTATGCAAACCTTATCCTTGATCACGTTTTGAAAGGACTTATTTTATACCCCTGCCTCATCAGTGATTCAAGGATAGACTGTGACATGTACTGTACCCTGCATGTCTCGTTGTCAGCCTATCTCTCCATTTTTCTCTATATCTAAATCTGACAAGTGACATGACCAACTATTCATCTGGTTCTCTGTTCATTTAATGAAACACTCCTGATTAGTCTTTTTCTAGCGCCAGCCGTAGCCACTCCTGAGAAGTGTGCGAGCGGAAGGTGACACTAATTTCCCTTCTTTCTTCCGGAGTTCCCTTCGGCAGTGTAGAAAGCTTTAATTCTCCGGAGTTCTCCCTCAAAGATCACTTTCAACAAGAGGTGAAATAAGTTTCACAGTGACCTATAAATCATTTTTTAGTTGCACAAATACCTAGTTTTCCACAAGCGGGAGTTCTAACGAATAGGAGAATGGGACAAAGAAATCATGACAACTACAAAGAATAATCTAAGTTTTGACGTCTCTTTCGGTGCCAGATAGCAGTAGATGTGTAAGTAGTCCTGTCACGTTGCCGGAGTTCACGGGACTGACAAGTCAGTGAAGGGGGTGTAGCATGAAAGAAGTGGAGCGTTCGAGAGTTTCTCATTCTGCTGCCTGACAATTATTGATGTGAAGATAGGTGGGTATCTTAAAATCTGGCCTAGAGAGAGAAATAGAAAGAGAGGATATTGGGGGAAATAAAAGAACTGGATGATGCTATGATCGTCTAAAGATTGCTTTGGGGGCCCACAATTGGATAACCTGATACTATCCACTATCATTGTATTTTAATAATATGGGTGCTGTGTGCAGAAGTCATGGTCTATCCAAAAACTCTACACTTGCTCATCTATGTGGAGAAGCGATATTATTGAGGACACCAAGAAGACTGCTTGTCTAAGGACCCTAACAGAGTGTGGAGGACATTATTTTGGATCCTAGTGACATAGATTGTTTGTAACTTGGTTTTCATTGTAGGAAATATGAAAAGTTCAAGAAGGCCCGTGTTGATGTTTAGCATTGTTCACCACTGGGATATTTTGTCCCACATGGGACATTTCCCTTTTTGGGCTTCACTGCTTTTTTAAATGGGGTCTTTCTTGTGATGGAATAAACCTAAGAGTATTAAGTCTGCCTCATGAGAATATTTCATCATTTAAAAATTGAATTTTATTATTGAGAAAATAAAGCACACTCTGTATATTTTGATTTCCAAAATTTTGAAATATCCAATTTTGGTTGAATCTGGGGTTTAGAGAGAGAGAGAGATCTTGAGACAACAATATCAAGAAGATGTCAAGCGATGTGATTCGGAAAATGTAGGAAATGTGACGTGAACTTATTTAAAGAAGGCTATAGAGCTGTTATTATTTTAGAACCATTCTTGTACTTCATCTACTCCTGACCATTGGATAAACTATGTTTATATGTGTAATCCTTTCCATTGAGTATTTTTGTCTGATTCTAGCCTCAGGTATCATATATGTTGTTAATAGAAAATACCATAATAAATGACTCACTTTAAGGCACCATTTGAGCTTTCTGAAAGATGTCAAGCCAGTAGACATTTGTAATTTAATAGACCTTGCTGATGGACAAGACAATGGATCCAGGCTGGTGCGGATAATATATTTTACTGCTCTGACAATGCTCAAAATAACATTTCATCTGCAGCAGCGGAATTTTAGAAGAGGACGATGGAACATTATAAGTGATGTAATTGAGTAATGTCGTAATTTGATACGGTAGATATAGATGAGATAATATGAGTAATTCAATTCCTATGAAGTACTGAAGACGTCCTAGGTTTATATTGATGAATATAGTTTTCTGAAAAAAAATAACTAGGTAGATATGATACAATTCCAAACTTATGATAAGGACACCATGATGATATGTTCGAGAAATTATGAAAAAAATAAATTAAAAATAGGAGAAGTATGACGAGGAGAAAGATATGAGAAATGCGATGAGGCTTGAGTTAGACTGATGTATCTGTTTATGAACATTTGAAACCCATAGACTGAATTTATTTTGTGAGCATCTGAAACTGGGCTCATCGGCCCTGTTGCTGATCGTAAATATATTTAGTTCTCTTAAAAAAATAATTTGGGAGAGATGAATTGTGCGACCCTAGTATTGTTTTGTATAAATCAAATAAGTTCAAATAGTCTTCAATGTAATTCACATGACAAATAATAATCAAAAGCTTGAATCATTTCAGATTTCCACATCCCGAAAATAAGAAGGTGAGGGAGATGTGAGATGAGGAGTTCCTAGTTCGAGTGGAATGGAACTGGTCAAAGAAGGGTTCAACAGATGAGGCTGGATTCAACTAGAGATAAGCATTTGGAGATAAAGAAAAGCAGAGACAAATAGAAAAAATCAGGTTGTAGGGGAAAAGCCAGAACTTAAAGATTGAGATGAGGAGAAAATAAGCTTAGACTTCAAATATTTCTTTCCTGGCTGCAATCCTAAAGGGAGATTTCTACTATTAAAGGGAAGATGGAAGAAAGATATGAATTCCTCAAGTTGCCAATACACAAGGCTGGTCCCGAAGGAGAATTGGGGACCATATCATTGCTACATGCGAATGGAAAATATGTATCAATAAATGCAAGAGACATGCCTAATGTATCCCATGCCAGTTATTTCAAATCACTGTGGATAAGAGAATCATGACAGTTGTAATTCTTAAAAAAGTGCTGAAATTTTCAAAATAACCAAAGCCCTCTTCATTAACAAAACACTTTGATACTATTCATGCTTAAATCTATCAATATTTTGTGTTGCGGGTTTGATCCATTAAATTTATTTACATCCAAAAAAACAAAAGCAATAAACATATGGGTAGACAAAATTTTGAACTAACATTGGCAGTTTTAGATTATCATTGCACAGGTTGTTAGTAGTGTCTCTAAAGCATTTTGCTAATAAATGTCAAAGTTGAGATGTAAATCTTGTCAAATTTTATGTTTCATGAAATACAATAAGGGCACATGATAATGATGGACACATGAATTTATTACTTTTGATGTTCAGAATCAAGATGGGAAATGGACATGGAGGAGGGATTTCAAGCGCTGTTTCAAGTTTGTCATTATTTTTTGTAGTTTATCATTATCATTCAATATAGGCAATTTGGAGTACCAAAACATGGTGTAATTTTATTCGTTAGGAGTGATTGATGAAGTTGGAGTATTTGAAGTGAACAATAGCGAGTAATAAATGATGAATTTGCGTACCCTACAATCCAATTATCCACCTACATCTCATTTATTTTGATTGAAATCTTTTTTTTTAATTAGAAGTTTCACCAGATATTAACAATGAAGTTATTCAATGCATGTAATGATCTAATAAATTGATCAGTCTTATTTCAACATTTGTTCAAGTTTTCTTATCAGAATGATATTGAAGGACATTGAAATATCTGTATTAAATAGAACTACCTAGACTCACTCAGACAATAGCTATATCAGACCCCTTAGTCACTAGTATGCTGCTACAAATGATAGATAGTGTGTGCCTTTAAGTTAAAGGCTTCATTAGTAACAAACTCAGAATTGTACAATACCTAAGTCAAAATCAGGTTGATTATGGTAAAAATTTGTTTCATTGGTCCTTGGACTTGAGCTGCTCCAGACAAGTTTTGAATGGAGTTTTTTTTTTGACTATGACCTACGAGTTCCTAATTATGGGATTCCGAAATGCCCTAGTTCAGATGCAACAAAACTTCCATGAAGAAAATTGTGAAGGTTTAGATAAAATTATCTGCATTCGATATAAGAGGATATTAACTTAAGAAAGGGAACAGACTTCAATCATGTCTATTGCATTTTAAATATCAGATATGCTTTTTAAGAAGGATTTTTTCAATCATCAGTACTAACTAGAATTATAATGAATGTGATCAAGGTACCCAATGTATAGCTTATTTGTTCTAAAGATGAGCATGAGTTGTTCAAAGTTGTCTCTCTAGTTTGATTTCAATGGTAACTTTTTGTGAAAGAAATTTCCTTATACTACATGTTGAAGATTCAAAAATTGTATACATAATATCAGAATCTAGATTTAATAATAAATCGATGCATAATTTTATATTCATCTTTGAAGATAATGCAATCACCAAAAAATACTGAGATAAAATTGGAAAAATCCCCATAAGTTAGAACAACAATTCTTAAATATATTTTCTCTATTCAATATATAATAATTGTGCACATTTAAAGAGTTATTTTGTAACACTTAAAAGTAAAAAAACTCAAATACATAACGTTTTGATAGTTGAGTGGATGGAAGACCAAATCTATCAATCACTTTCTTAACTAAGCAGTTATCGTAAAATTTAGAACTAGCCCTTTAAGGACTTCTTGTGCTTGGATTTTATGTGTGTTTAAATTTTTTATTTAATTTTTTTTAGAAGAACTATTTTAACCATCATGTCCTTCACAATATAAAAAAAATATTGATATTTTACATGTGCATCATAATACTATATGACTGGTTGAATACAAAGTAAGTTTGTATATATATCACATTTTTGAAATATGATTTTCATTATAGTAAATGAAAATGCTTAATATTCAAATGATCAAACATAATTAACTTGCAGACATACAGCATTACCCATATAAAAGCTGCCTTTCCAAAGAAGGTATTTCTCTCATTCGAGAAAATGTGTACATATCTTTGACATCATTACCAGCCTCTATCAAATATTTAAAACTCAGTAACATTGGTTCAAGATGGTTATTCTATTTGAAAATTGTTGGGACATTTTGGGCTTCAATTGACACAACCCAAATTTCATTGTTCAGAGGAATAGCGAGTCAAAAATGGATGTGAAAACCAAAACACAAGAAAACCAAAAACATCTTTTTTACACAAACCAAATTGTGATTTCTTGGCTCCTTGAGCAAGCATCTTTAAACTGTTCAGATGTCCAATCTCTAGATGTATGTGTGCAATCTTTAAAGTATTGGAACTCATGTTCTTTGCTGAATATTATCTCTAGAAATCCTATTTCCTCTCAATCTAATTACCACTAAAAGCATCACCTAGGGAAGAGGGGGAGAAGAAAGAGGGCGTGCTCAAACTAACTTGCATGAGTATCAAATGAGGGGGCCTCCCTTCTATTTACGTTGTCCAAAAAAGCTTTCATAAAACTCTCTTTCCTTGGAAACATTCAATAGAAATCCCTGAACTTTGAATATATCCACAAATGTCTCAATACCTCATGTGTGTGAGCCTCTAGTCAGTTGTATCATTCTTGTTAATAAATTCAATGGCCATATAGCCTCCATTGGCTGACATCATTCATTTACTGTATCGCATATAGATGATTAATCAAGGATCATTTTAACCCTACTAATTAATTAAGTTGTCAAACCTTAGGGTATCAAGCAATACGTCGTGCCCTGGAAGATAAAAAAGAGTATGCCAACTCTCTCATGGGACCTTTATCATCATTAGTTACTGTGTATTTATACTCTCTCATCCTCACAAGACTCCCAAATGACCAAGGGTATGGTTAATTGTCAAACCCTAATCGGTTGTTCTAGTTACTAGTAATTTGTGGCAAGATCACCAGAGAACATCTTCTCCAATATTTTGACTACTCTTGCAAACGATTCCAATGCATCATCTTCATTGAGTCAATCTAGTCTAATATTGATGGCAAATAATCCCATCTTTCCAAAGAATCATCCTCGTGTGACGTGTTGATGCATTCGAGCTAGGAAAGTTTGGAACCTCCAAACCAGAGTCTCGTAGTTCAAATTCAAAACACAACCATCTCTCCAGAAGGCCTCTTTGGCATCACAGATGTAATGATCACTTAAGAATTCATAAAGATCAGTTCCTTAAACTATTTCATAAATAGAACCTAATATATGTCATCAATCCCTCGATACTAATATGGCTACAGGATCAGCCATACTCATCATATGACTCAGACTAGACAGTGATTTTCTTTTTCTTGTGATATTTTGATTTCCCTCTGAATATCCTTCAAATAGGAATGTTTAGAATATATTTTTAAATGCTAATGATCACCTTACTATGATCAAATCAGTATTTACTTAGTTGTTGCATATATTCATTGACTTTAGTAGTATAAATCAGACATGCATTAAAATGAATATATGATATTAATGAACTTAAACTAGACCTGGAATGTGAGACTGGCTTCTATCCTGCATATATTTTTAACAGGAATTCCATTTAATCGTACACTAAAATTTGGTACTGAAATCTATTTGTTTTTATCTGATCTCAAAATTCCATTTTCCATTTTGTAACATTCATCAGCTTTTACATTATTCCTCATTGGAGTTAAATCCTAAATGATACCACATTGTTAATGATGGAGAGCACATGGTTCATGCAACTTGATTTCTCTCGCCATTCGATGAAGTCCAAAATGATACCAATTAGCATCCATAATTATAGTTAGTTGATAACAGTAAGGTACATGTCCTTAAAAAATAAGAATAACATTCTTGGTTATGGAACATGTTGATCACCACTGCAGTATGTTCAAAAAGTTTTTTCAACATCTTGATAGTCATGATTTTGGATATATTATTTAAGTGTGATATGAATCTACCGTTTGTGATCTACACTTATGTAGTTTCAAGATGAAGATAATTTGAGCTCCTATGTTTCCCACAACTTTTTTAAGGTCTCCGTTTCTTCTAGAGATGGGCATACTACGTGAGAAAATTTATTTTAAGAATCTTACAATCTTTTCGTCCCCAGAAAACAGTTATTGTGATCTGGATTTTATTATCCCGTTATGGCGTCATTTAAAATATACATTCTGGCGTGTAGTATGCAATAAAGTTCATCGAAGCATCATCCTTAGGCATATGAGTAATGTTGTTTTCTGTACCATTTAGTTATCATATAAACTTGAAAGACATATCACGAGTAAGCACAATGACCAGTTGACTCTGAGTTAGAAATATCAAGATCAAGACTGCCATATCATCTGCGATGGAAGATACTCACATGTCTCTGATATCGTCTAAACATGATAAGAATCCAAGAGATACACAGAAAAAGAGTTGGATGATGCCTAATAATATTATTGACCTTTAATCCTCAAAATGGATTGTGTATTCTGATTATTTGGAGATAAAAGATAGTAGTGTGATTTGGCGTCTTTGTCCTCCAGGTAAGCCAGTACTATTTATATAACTTTTTACTTTACATAATAAATAAAAGATATGAGTAAAATTCAACGTTCAGTAAAGTTGGACTGAGATTTATTACGTAGTTTTATATATTTTAAACAATAAATAAATAATTTTGAATCCTTAGTTAACTGCACATAGACATGGTAATTGAGCAATTAGTTCTCTCTCTCACACTCTCTTTCTACATGCTCCCCTCTGCCCCTCTTTGTGCCTCATTCTCTATCCATCCAGCCATCTAGCAATAAATATTTATATATATATATATATATATATCTATTAGCATTTGTATAACTCTTTCTGTATATTCTTATCTCTCTCTTTTCTATCTCTCTATGTGTACATCTCTGCCCCTCTCTCTGTTGCTCTTTGATAATCTGAATTTTAGGGTTTTTAATTTTGTCTTTGGTAATTTGAGATTATTCGATAAAAATATATTTAACTGTACTTACTCAAGAATATTTAGTTAGGGACGAGTAAGATTTGTCTCCACATGGAACAATGAGTAAGGATTTAATTTTCTTAGTATAGTGATTTTCGGTATGAGAAGAGATAAATATGAGAATAAAGTAACCGAGATAATGATATCGAGTAAAAATATATAAATTATATGTTAATTTAACTTGAAGAAAAGAGTAAGTGAACGTGAAAGACACGATGATTGTCGATGGTATGAACGATGGTAGTGGTTGAATGTAGAGTGGTAAGATGGAGAAGAAAGAGGGACGAGATAAAAGAATATAAATGAGTAACATGTGAGTAAAGATACGTTGAAAAACACTAATTAAGCAAACAATGGTGTGGGGAAACGAAACAATATAAGGCAAAGACACTAACCTTAGATCTTTACGTTCTTCCAAAATCACGGTGATTTACAAGAGCTGGTAAGTTCCCCCTCTTCTCCAATGCTTCTCCCCACACACCCAGGGCACTAAGAACACACTTAATGGATCTCAAAACTCACTATCTTTCAATCTGCCCACACAGGTATGAAGCAAGTTCAATATTAATTTCACACAGATCCAGGTCTCTATTTATATGTCAAAGGTTATGGATGGAAAGAGGAGGGGAAGAAAAGCAATGATGAAAAGTTCAGCTCAATCAGAGTCGTAGATCAAAAGTTATAGTTGTTTGACGTTGAGCCAATCCTAGCCATTGATTTTGTTCTCTCTCTTCGTCATCGTCCTCGTTTTCCATTTCCGTTAAGAAGTCAAAGCGCTTGATATTCTGCTTTTGCATTCTGCACGTGTTTTTTTCAGAGTCCACGTGTATCTAAACAAACAAAAAGACAAAAGAGAAAAGAAGACAAAAAGAAAGAGAAAAAGAAAATGATTCTTTCGCAACTGACATGGCGGCGCGTCAGCGCACACCACATCAACCCAGGCCCTCATTTCTCCTCTCAGTGGTAGCCATCGCCACATTGCTTTGTGCGGGCCATGTGTACCCGTGGCCTCGCGTGGCGCGGCCACGTCGCTCACCATTCTGCCAAAGAAAGGGAAAAAAGTTTAAAAACATTTTTTGTCTTTTTCTACCTCTGCCCACACATTCATTTATTGTGAAAAAATGCCTTCTTTTTTGATTGGTCCATGTCATTCTGTGCCAGAAAATGTCAAAATTTGATGTCGTTCGACGAATAGAACGGCAACACGAGGCGGCGCGAATAAAAGGGCTAAAAATATATTTTAAAATTCATATTAATTAAAATAAAATCCTAAAAAGACATAAGTATTTATTTTGACTTGAAAAAATCATATATTTCCAAATTTAATTTCAAACAATTCTAGAAAAATATATTATATCTCAAAATTTATATTATTTTAGAATCTATTGTCAGAAAATTCCCAAAAATACACAAAAAGCATATAAAATTCAAAAAATCATTCTTAAAATATATTTAATTAATTTAAGCTTGATAACATGCAAATATGAGTGATTTTATGCAAATAGACATGTAAATTCAATCATATTAACGTACTAACTATGCATATTATCACTCTTGGCTTCTCTCCGCCTCTCTCCCTGTCTATCCATCTATTTAGGTATATATATATATATATATGTTTATATGCCTATCTATTTATCTATCACCATCTTTATAACTCATGTATGTGCTTATTTCTCATTATTCATGTTTCACTATCGTGGTTTGATGGAATTTCTCAAAAAACAAAACAATTTCCATCATCTTAATTGATACTAGTCAACAAGTTTTCCCTAATCTGCTGAGATTGAAGGTTTTCATAGGAAATATTATTCCAAAAAGATTAGGAATGCATAAGAAATAATATTTTATTTCTATTTCCATTCTGGCCTTCATTTATGCATCCATCAAGAAATACTTAAAATCAGTTTTTCAACTTATGTTTGATTTTAATGATAGATAATTGCCATTTGATGGACTTTAAAGATAGGCATCAAGCAAAATGTGATGTTATAAATTTGATTTGTCTTCTTTACCACGTCTTGGCGGGAAAAAAATTTGAATTATCATTATTATTATTAACTCTACATGAAAAAATTGCTGTGACTAATTTCCGAAATGATATCAGTTTTAAAACATTTGAAATTATTAAACAAAAGTAGTGTTATTCCGTCAAAGTAAAATGTTGAATTTCTCCTCTTCTTTATTTTTTTAGTATGAAGAGTTTTAAAGCTTGAATTAGAAATTCTAAATTTTGAAGAGAAAAAAGGAAATTTACAGACCATGACCAAACCAAAAAGAAGAGTCCCATGCCAAAAATAAAACCATCCAATGACCAAACTATGCACAACTAGGCTCATAGGGCTTCGTCAAATGGAAACACATTATATCTGTCTTATCTTTAAAAATTGGCAACTAATAATCCTGTTTTTATAAGAGTAAAAAAATGTATAGTGAAGATATATCTGTTCCCTGAAAAGTAAATTTGTGCCCTCTTTTTGTATGACACACAAGTAATAAGAAAAGGAGTTAACGTAATCACACATACAACTACACTTTCTTTTCACTGTACCATTACATTTGATTCTCAAAATAAAGATTGATATCAATAATAAAATTATTATAAATAATATATTACATGGAATATCATGTTAGGTTATTTTTTAGATTAAGGAGCTGCCCTGTGGTTGTTTTTAAAAGACTAAACATAAAACGAGGTATGTGTCTTTCCCTTTACTCATGTTAATGCATTTCCTTCCTATAGGTTGCATACTTCTCAACATTATATTCCTATCCATGTCCCTATCAGACTATCCAAGTCCCTCAACCATACAAGAAACCATGCAATCAAGACCATTCCGACATGCCCAATGCCCTCAAGATTACAAGCTGATCATATTTCTGATATTCACCGGCGTCATTTCCACATTTTTGACAGAACTTATTTTCCTACTAATGAACATCCCCTGTGGTAAAATTAACATCGAAGGTATATATTTTTTATTCTCTGTCACATAGTTACACATTCTGACTTTTAATCATTGTCAGATAAGAATTTTACTCTTGGATAGAAAGCTTAGTAAAACCATAACTAATTAGAATGTAGTTAATAACTTGAAACCCCCATGTAAATATCTTCAGTTGACTTCGTCTGAATTGTATTAGCATGAGGAATTATTAAGAATAAAGTTTCATATTAATTAATTAGCTATGTAAGGAGATTTCAATAAAACCTCTGAATATAGTATTTCAAATGAATAATGCCTAGCAACTGGACATGTAATACGAATTTTTATTTCTAAAGCCCATAATATGCAGATAAAATTATAGAAATACTATTTCAAAGTTAATTTTTGATAAGTACGATAAGTATTCTAAAGTGTATTTGAACTATTACTCTAATGACGATCAAAATAATTAATTTCATCAACCTAGGCTTTATTGAAACCAATATTTCCTAGCATGCTTTTGTTATTTTCTCTTTTTGGGGAATTCAGACCTAAATTATCCAACTAATAGATATTGATCATATAAATTCTCTTGTGTCAATGCATTGAATAATCTCATCAATAAATTTGAAATGTTGTAATCCATATTATGTTTTTTTTTATTCTCATTCCTATCATGAACCTCAACAAAATGATGTTATATTCAAAGCACTTCTAGTCGACGTTTTTACTACCTTTATCTATTTCAAAAACAGAATTTGTTTTCGTAGTTATATGTCACTTACCACTCTCTTCTTAGATGTATGATATCACAAATATCATGTGACTCTGAGTAATACTTTTATGCATATAATTCTTTTATTTTCATTAAAATGATCATAAATGTCTGTCAAAAAAGTTTCAATGAATTAATACATTTTATATCTCATTTATAAGTTTTCTGGATTCTATATATTTGAACATCATTTTCTGACATGTAATTCACAACAATACTTTTATAAGGTATATATATAGAGAGAGATTTCTATAAATATCATTGAGCTTCTATCACATTTTTTAGAGTTTTATCTTGTTATTTATTTTATATATTTCGGATATTTTCTGGAATTTGTTGATGTTAAATGCATAAAAAAATTAAGTTTGCAAATATAATTTAGAATTTTTAAATATTTTATAATTTTTTATATTTTAATGCTTTGTTACAGTTGTTGGGTTCTAGAGGTCTAGATATGGATGAAGAAATCAAAATGAGGTACAGCGGAAGACTTAAGCGAAATCATACATCATCGATAAAACCATTAAAGGAAGTACTTGTGATCGAATCGCGTTCGTGATTTATTGATTCCATGAGTGAGACGAGTTGAGCTGCTCAAGTATGCATCCTCTAGAAATATCCATGCGGTCCTCGGCACATCGGATCTCCTCTTTCTCTTTGATGAGCCCTGTTCACGCTCCGTCATTACTGTCACACTGTCCAGATCACAACAAGAGTGGAGAGAAGGTGTGAGGAGAAGGGAGAAGAAGACGAAGGACCCTGAAAAATTCTGGCATGGGTGAATTTTGTTCAGGGCCTTCCCGTATTTATACTAAGTGGGTAGTTTTCATAAAAACCTCCAAAACTTAGATATATCTTGTGGCGTTCAAAGACCATTTGCATGTGACCCTCTAGGCCCATGTATCAGTCTAGTTAACGACTCCAGCGGCCCAATAACCTTTATTGGCCTTCCAAATTAATTAACTATATCACCATATAGATAAATTAATGTCAAATCAATTTACCCCAATTGATAGGTTGAGTCTCTATTGCGTGGGGTGCCAAGCTAAACCTCGTGCTCTAGAAGATACAAAGGAGTGTGTATCGACTCACTCTTGGAACATGTTCATCATTGGTTACTGTGTACGTATAATCCCTCATCCACTTGATGCTCCTAGGAAGACTTAGGGTATGGTCAACTGTGAAACCCTAATCTATAATCCGAGGTAGCGCTTTCTGAAATCATCGGTGGATGATCCCATCTTGACAACTCAATCATCTTCGTGAACTTCTTGATGTACTTAGACTATGATTGTTTAGAATCCCATGTCAAGAGAGTTTGTTGCCATAGTTAAAGTACAACCTTTCGTCCACAAGACGTCTTTTGTCTCTCAGGTCTAAGGAGCACTTTTACACAACCATGACGTGAATCAGCCTGATCGATAGTTCGGTATAATACCATTCAGAGATTCGTATGGATCAATTCCGTGAACACTTTTCACTAAATAGTACTCACTATCTATCCTTAGTGTCTCCACACATATTGCTACGGGAATGGCCATACTCATCATATGAGTGAGGCTAGATAGTGATATTTTATCCAGATATTTTGATGTCCTTCTCGTGTATCCTTTGAATAAGAGTATTTAGAGCACATGCTTAAAGACTAGTGACCTCTGTATTGCAGTCTCATCATAATTCACCAAGTCCGATCATGTATTCATGGACTTCATTATAATTCACTATAATGAATATGTTTTATTAATGAACATGAACCAAGATGTGGAATGTGTGATTGGCTTGCTGGCCACATATATTTCCATCAATATTGTAGTGACATCCTCGTAGGGATTGGATGTTTTTTATTTTATGCCTACAAGATATTCTTCATTGACGAATGGAAAACCAAAAATCATTTTTTGATCCATTAGCATTCATTGGGCAATGAACCATGATTTCCCAAAATTTTTCAAATTTAGACAAAGTAAATTAGCAGCCAAAGAGTCCAAAGTTCCCTTGTGAGATGTTTTCTTATCATCCATGCATGTGATGCACCTAAAACCATAAATCTATGTCACAAATTTGGAAATGGATGCTAAACGGGCACACTCATTAGGATAGAGCCACATCACTTGGTTTGTTTTCTGTAGTTCCATGACTTTTGTGCCATAATTAGACTGTACATAAAAAACATTACTTTTTTATTAGAGTGTACATAGAAATGTTGATACATCAATATTTAATTGAATCTAAAAAGGAAATTTTATCCTCTCGTCATTGTCAAAAGGTGGCCGAGTAGACATAACCAGCAGCGTTAGAGAAAATTTTTGCAATTATAAATAATTTAGTAAGCATTTGCATAGCCAAAGGAGAGCTGGTATCAATTAAAGGGAAGAATCGGCTTCGTTAATTAGTGCTAAAAATGATCATCTTCACGGCATAAAAAAGCATGTACAATGCACATTTAATTGAAATAGGCAACCATTTACAAATGATGTTATTTGAAGAAATTTGAATTCGTGATTTTTTTTAAACTTCACATCAAGGGATGAATCACAGTCTTTCCAATATGATGGAGCATACTAAGGAAAAAAACATGCCCTGAATTTTTTCCTCCTGTAAGGGTCCACGTGATTTGTAAACACATATATCCCCTTCATCATTTGGCAGATTCTCAGAAATTTTGCTTCTAGACACCAAAATTTTGAATATCCTAACCTCTTTATACATAAAACAGAAAATAGTTCAATACTCTTTAAGAGAACTCAGTATATCAAAATAACAAATGAAATGATGAGTTTAAACGATGAAGAAAAACAGAAAATAACAGCCAAAATACTTTCAAAGGGCTTGAGGTGCTGAATAGGCTGCCTCATGATGAGAACTTTGTCTAGAGCTTCTTCATAGACAACAGCATAAATTTTCATGAAAAGAAAGGGTAAGAAAGTGATACTTTCATTTTAAAAGAACAAATTTCAAGGGGTACTTAAATTATTCCTAATACACTTGGCTTGGTGAGAAAATTTGAATATGATCAAAGTTTCCAACACGACTGTAATAAAAGAACAAGAAAGTAATAAACATCCATAACAAAAACTCTGAACCAATGAAACTGAAAAATATCTTTAAAATAAAAAGAGAAAAAAACAAATTTGAAGGGCTTATCCTTGCAAAAATAATACTCTTCAAATTTTTTCCTGGGAGTTATTAAAAAATGAATAGTGGTAACGGAATCTAAGGAGATGTAAAATATTAAATTATCTTTATTTAAACAATCACATGGCTTATCCAGCTAGTGTTAAACGAATACATATATATATGCTGAATTTGGGGGCAAATGCTCAGCAAAGAGCCCACCAGGCAGTTCATGTTCACATGGATAAGCATCAGATAGGAATGAATGATCGATAAAATGATTCATTGATATTAGAATTAACCAGGAAGAATAATAATGAAAATAGACTTTCAGAGATCATCGTGTAGAGAGATAATAATGCTACTGGTATTCATCCATTTCTAGTGAGAACAAAAAAATCAATGATTTGAAGGATAAAAAATAATTCAAAAATAGAAAGCTACCTTTATATGAAAGGTGGGCTTCAAATATGGATATGGAATGTGCACCTGAGCTATCCCTTAGGTTGCTTGTTTATGACACAATCCCAAAGTACCTGAGCTCTTCTGCTTGAGATTCCTCATTTCAGAAATGGATATACATAGACCACAACACTTTTTTTTCAGAAGACATCAAGTTCTACAATCGAGGAGAGATGTTACATACCCCAAGCACAATTCTTCATCTCATGACTATTGATTTATTGTACTATGAATGGCCTAAGGGGGGGGGGGGGGGAATTAGTCTGTCCTTCAAATTTTACTTAGGATATTACTATAATCCTAGTTTTCTTCTAATCCTTTTTAATGAGAGTGAAGGAGGAAGATGACACCCAAGATTCTTATGCAGGTTAGGGCTAGCCCCTACCTTCTGTCCCATGATATCCGATTGGAAATTTAATCAGTCCCTAACCAAGTCTTTATAGCCCTCCAAGCTAAAACACCCTGGAAATAGGGATACACGGATATCTTCTATATAGGAATTGAAAAACGCAAGTTGTCTTGGGAATCTTAGCCTTTGAAGGTCCACCTCTTTATCCTCTCTTTTCAATGGACCACCCTGGTCCTTCACAGCAGGCCCAATCTGCCTTCACTCAGATATTTGCCTATCTTCTTTCAAGAGCTAATCACATAATAATGTCCAATATTCAAGATGAATCACTAAACAATTTCACAAGCAAACGAAAGATAACAAGATATGACAAACTGAATAGAAAATGTCAAACTGTATACCTTTTAGTCGTGTGATCACTAGGTCACTATTAATCGTTCTCAATTTCCAATAGACTCTTAGGTTTGATCAACAAAATCTGAGATTTTCTTTAATAAGCAAATAATACTCTTTCAAATATCTTTAGGAAACCAATATTGATCACATAAAATTTTTCAGTTGTGTCATGTTGTATTTTAGTGTTTTTCTCTAATTTTTATCTGATTAACAGTAATTCAAAATTTAAACTCAAACTAATGAAAGACCTCAAATCAAACCTGAAAATACTTGTGAAGTCTTTATTTACTGTTTCCAGATATATACGTCGACTTTCTTACAATGTTAGCTTCAACCAGAAAGAGCTATCTAATTTCACTAGAAGATGATCACTTAGAATTAACCTAGATCAACCTTAGTGTGGCAGTGGCAAATGGATGTTTACTGACTTATAGTCACCAATTTGCAGATAGCAGTATGTAGTTAATATTGTAGTTCATAAATCTTTATATTGTATTTCAGAAATCTTAATATTGTATTAGAGAAATCTTAATAGTGCATTTCAGAAATCAATTATAGACACTGGATGAAATTCATCTTGACAGATTAATATACGATGATAGAGTAATTAACGTCAACCGGATTAATTCAGAACAATAACTGATTCTAAAAAGGAATGAATGGGTTTGTTCAGATTTAGAATTTCCGCTCTAAAGATTGACGCATTACTGTTTATGGCTCAGTTGAAGTATTAGTGTTTGGATCCACAATCTAAAGATTTTAAGAATTCCATGATTATATATATATATATATATCTATATGGTTTGGCATAGAGGATATTTATTTGAAGAAGCCTTACCAGAAAAATGATATTTTTCCATTGAAGTATATTCCATCTCCCATAGCCTTCACAAGATATTTGGATTGACCAAATTTCTTCTTGTCATTAAGGATTTTCAGATTTCCAGAGCTCAATATGTTAAGAGATGATATTGATCGATAGGCTCAGCAGATGATCCCAATATCTCCTATTGCCTTCTCAAGCTGATTGAATTAACCTGCAAGAGAAATACAAACAAACAAACACAACCCAACCTTTTGTCCCCGAATTTCTTCTATTCATTCAGGATTTTCTGATTTCCAGAGCTCAATATGTTCAGAGATGATCTTGATCAATAGGTTCAGCAGATGATCCCAATATCTCATAGCGCGTTCTCAAGCTGCTTGAATTAACCTGCAAGAGAAATACAAACAAACAAACACAACGAAATCTTTTTCACCGAATTTCTTCTGGTCATTCAGGATTTTTGGATTTCCAGAGCTCAATATGTTCAGTGATGATCTTGATCAATAGGCTCAGCAGATGATCCCAATATCTCCTAGTACTTTCTCGAGCTGCTTGAATTAACCTGCAAGAGAAATAGAAACAAACAAACACAACCCAACCTTATTCACAAATTTCTTCTGGAAGTTCAGGATTTTCCAGATTTTCGGAGCTTAATATGTTCAGAGATGACCTTGATCAGTAGCCTCAGAAGATGATCCCAATATCTCAGTTTTCTTCTGCTTTCACACCCTTGCTTCAGCTCGTAGATCCTTCTTCTTGAAGAATGTCAGAGAGAGATAGGGTGAGAGGGTCGAGATAGGACTATTCGAGAAGAAGAAAAAATGCCCTTTTATGAAAAAGAAACTATTTCCATTTTGTGTCAATTCCTTTATTTTGAATATTCTAACTATTTTTGCTAAAATCCAACTGAAACCTGTAATGATACAGTTACTTTTTCTTGAGGATAAAATGAAAAAATTAACAAAATTGAGATTAAGTAATAATTTTTTTTCCAAAATACAATTTTCATTCAGTTATGCATCTTAAATAAACCAGAATATTTTTCATATATACTTTTTTCCTTCAACTTATTATTATTTTTTCGTAATAGCTAAGGAAGCTATTCAGATGATTTTGACCTAAAGCTTAATACTGACTTCTGACCATGTCGTGGTGTGTATTAAATTCACCAAAATTCCCAAATCAAGATTGATGCCTATTTATCAAGCTTCAAACTATTTTAAAATATGACGTACAATGGTCAAAGATGTAATGTGAGATACATAAATAGTAGATACATAAATAAATGGTACAGAATTATTTCAAAATTTCTGAATAAATAAATAAAATTGGAGGAAACTAGATTAAAATGGGGCATTTGAGTTCCAAACCAGTAGGTGCACATCCAAAAGGTAGCCTTGCACCTCTCTCCCTATGCATCTCTCTTATTCATTGACATTATTATGTTCCTGGGGACAGTTAATGCTAGAAACCTTCAACCCCATTCACCCTGCCACCCAACAAGACTTAGCTGAGAAAAACAAGACGGCTAAAATATTAGAGAAATGTAGCGAAATATAAATGAAAGTGTGGGAGAAATTTCTTTTTATTTAATCACGCATTCATTTTAGAAAAAATATTAAAAAATATTATGAGAAAGAAATAACTTACCCGTATAAATCTATGTGTTGGTTTGTGCCCTTTCTGCTCCTCGACTAACCCCTATTGTGCATCTAGGGAAAAGGTTTGAATACAAAGAGAAATTTTTTTTGATGCCTCATTGACTAACACCCTTCTCGATATTCATCACTAGAGTCTCCTTCTACCAATTCAATTTACTCAATCTCAGGCAAAGACTCCATCATGTTGATGTTTTGATACTGCTGCCCAACAAACACTTTAAAGTCATCACCATGGATATATATTTTTTGTGCCAAAAGTCTTGACTGTTTGTACATACCAATTCCTCAGTGAGTGGAAGAATAGTTGATGGTGCATGCCATCAAAGATCATCGACGATGTCGTCCGCGCTGCCTGACACGGTCGTCAAAGGTTGGGTGAAATTGCTTGAATTATCGCGTTTTGTTTTCTTCGTTCTTTCTCATGTTTTGTGTTTTTCTTGTCTCGTCATTGTGTTTTCGTCGCATCCACGACGCGTCCCTACATCCTTCGTCGTCGTCACGGGGAGGGATCCTTAGCCATTTTTGGATCTCCTCCCTTGTGCCCTTGTCTTTGTTTTCTTTTCTTTTCTTTTGTTTGTTTTAATTTCCCCTCCCTTTTTATCTTGTAATGAGGGGGCCCATTATATAAGGGCCCCCTTAATGGACCCTTCTCCCCCCCCCTTGTTGACCCATTTAGGCCCCATTTGACCTCCCCCCCATTATAAGTTAAGAGGGGGCGCCCTAAACAAGGCAGACCAGGAATTAGAGAAGAATGTTGTGTTTACTGGTCTTGGTCTTACCCCCTCCAACAAGAGAAAACAACAAGGGGAAGAGAAGAGGAGTACGTTGAAGCTACCAGAGAAGGAGATCGTTTGAAGGGGAAGAGGAGACAAATTCGCGATCATTCCCCTTGCCCCCCCCCCCTGTCCTCCCCGCCTGGTTCTCCCTTCCCATGGAGAGAATTGTCGTCCAACACTCACGGCCACAGCGGCCATTCTGTCGCATCCTCCGGTCAACGAATCGTCCACTATGTCCTTTCTTCTGGTCATGCTACACGAGATTGGGACTTCGGATGCAGTGTTGACGACAAGCAAAGGAATCCCCAAAAAATTGGGAACCTCCCCTCTGGATCGTGGGCCTCAACGAGGTCAAACTCCACCATCCTGGATCTTGTCCATCATTGAAACGCCGACGCACATCTGTCTGTGTCGCCGGCGGAATTAACACCCCCCCTCTCTCTCTTGGGTATTTGTTGGACCGATTCAGAGCCGATCGTTCTCCCTCTAGTGTCCGGGTTCTTCCCCATCCATAGGGAGAACTGATCGCTGTGGAGAAATCCCAGCAATTGGGAAATTCTTCCCCCCCCCCCCGTGTTGCCGCTGTTCCCCCGCTGGGAACGTGTGAGGCCCATGGCTTGTGGCTGTCTCTCTCAAGAGCCTTGCCGCCACCGACGCAGTGCTTTTGGCATGGATGAATACCCACTTACCAAGACCCCGGGAGCGGAAGGGAAGGAGCTGTGCATGGAGCCGACAGGATTTGGCTATGGATCCCAAGTGCTCTGAGCCGCCAGCGGCCGGTGTTTTACGGCTTTTCCCACCATCAACTACTGCACGCTACTGGACTCCGTCCAAGCTGCAGGTGATTGAATTATTGCTGCTCGCACCCACTACGACTCGTCTAGACCGATCGCTCTGCGTCAATCCAGGCGGAGCTGACAGAGCCGCTCGAGCCGGTCACCAATGTTGGCTGCTTCTCCATCTCCTCTCCTCTGCCATTTATCAGTAGATCCAGCATCATCTTGCTCGTTGAGCCGGCGTCTGCTCTCCAACGTCTCTTCGCTCCACCCCCTCCGAATCGCCGCCGACATTGACAAAATTTTGCACCGTGAGCCACGCCGATGAGGTACGCCATCCTCTCCCGACGTTCATTTATTTACCGTTTGCAGTATACTTTCGTCTCGACTCCACCGCGCTCGGGCTAGGTAGGTGAGAGAGACAAATTGAGAGAAAACTACAATTCTGTGAGTGTCTTACTGGTACGGTCGAGTACGTCCGTTACGTGTGAGCCCTATAGATAGAATCCGTTCCTCTGTAGATGCCTTCATCACTCCGACGAGGTTCGAGAGGGCCACCATCGCCGCCACCCATCGACCCCGTCCTGGCTTGGAGCTCGGCGCCTCCCTCGAGTCGAGGCCTGCACGTACGACACGTTGGACACCCATTCATCACGTCGTAGTTACATAACCCTTTAGGGTTGCATCCGTCGAACGATGACGCCGTCGACGTTCGATACCATCATATTCAGTGTCGACCGGACGACGTCCTAGACGACGTCCGACATCAATAGTATTTTGGCTAGTTCACTGCATGCACAAATGAGAAGGAATGGATCCGCCATTGCATTGTACTGTTGTACACAGCCTTGAACCCTAGGTGAGGTGGGCTCCATGTTGGATTTCCTGTCAAATTTACACTATCTTAATGTTATCTGAATGGATGAACATATATGCCACTACCTTATACATGGTCTTGGTATTGTTTGCTCCATGATGTAAATAAGTTCATGGCATCTCTAGCCCATTTGACGGAACTATGAGGATCAGTGCATGCAAGGTAATAATAGTGGGCGTTGTGCATATGGCAAACAAGTTGAAGTTGTAATGGCTAACATTGGAGCCCTCGACGTTCTGGATGGCTATCTAAAGTCAATGGCATTGATTGTCTCCCATATCTATCTCAATCTTTTTTATATATACAAGCCAATTTAGTGGTCCTTCCGTCTGGAGAAAGGTCCTAGCCATTCGTAGTGTGATCTAGGACAGTTTCGAACCTTTTTCTTAGTAGCCATGTTGTTTAACAGAACAAAATTATGCTTGTTCCCTCATTCTGCTAACTCGTCATCCATCCTAGGAGAGGAGTTGAAAGAACCCAATAAATGAAGATCAATTTCTTTATTTTGGAAAGAAAATTTATAGGGCGCAACATCCTGAATAAGAGGATCATCTTTTTGCAATTCTTGATCTTCCAATAATTCAAGAGGAATCTCAATCTTCCAATATGAATTCAGTTCTATGACACCAGGACTAGTGCATTTTTGCTGTTGGAGAAATTAGAGATATGTCCCAAAAGTCTATCATTTCTCCTGCCATATATGTTTGCAAACAGACGAAACATTAGCGATATTGTTGGCTTGGGATTTTTATGTTCATGTGAACCTTTACATATTTGCAAAAAAAAATATATGCTTATGATTCCTAAACAATGGTGATATGCTACATGGATTAGAAAAGGGAGAAAATTGGATGGATCAAATTTATCCAAGTTCAAATAATGATATTTAACAATCCAAAAGGACTTAAGGGTTCAAAATTATGAAGTTAGTTCAATCTTTTCTTCATCCATCTATTCTCCATCCCATAAATATAAATAGAACCTCATGCTCATAAAAAAAGCACCCTTGACTGTTGTTCCTGCTTACAATTAACCAAATAAATTGCTCATTCATAATCGTGTTTAGGTTCCTTCTTGCATTCTAAGAGTAAGGATTGAAGGACTGACATCCACATAGAGACGCATGAAGAAAAAGCACCACTCAGCTCACTAAGGCATGTGATGAAGATATTAGTTTGATCTTCATCTTTTTTTATAACTCGCATCTTCATTTTTTCCCCAGGTTATCATCTATGATAGCCTTGGTTTTTGCTATTATCCTTATTATCTTCAACTATGTTGCTCATCGGTGCTTGTCAATCTGCATCTACTTCACCATCAGCAATAGTAAAATCATCATCACAAGCCCCTGCTGTGCCATTCGTCAACGTCTATCCACCATCATATCTGTCATAATCAGGGGTATTATCTCTTTCATTTTAACTGTTCTACCCACTTCCACTTCCATCAACAATCACACATTGTTGTAAGTGTTGGTAAAAGAATCTATTTATAATTAATTAGCATTTTTTACTATAACATTTATTAGAATAAATTAAATTATTTTATAAATAAATAATTCCTCACAAGTTTCCAATTATTAAATTAGATTTCATTATTGAATGAAATAAATAGCAAAAAATAGAAATTAAAGCTAAAATTTATTTATTCAATGCTTTGTTCATGTGGATCCAAACCTTGTCTACCATCAGCTCAATCGTACAATTATAAATACTGTTGCATAAACCACATGACAAAAAAGAAGTTTAGCCCTGCTTATGGTTCCTCAATATACTGTGTACAGCTTTATTCAAAGTATTGGGAATGGAAGGTAACATGGGTTCATAACTCTTCGCAAATATTATTTTTTTAATATTGAAAATTACACAATTCATCCAGGTTTAAATTTCCCATGTTCAATCAGTTATATTATTAAGGTAAAATTGTATTTATTTTCACTAAGTATGTACTTAAATCTAACTCCATATTACAGTCTGGTGCCTACCATTTTTATTGTAGATTTAGCATAACTAGGTACTATTTACTTAGAAAATCGTTTTGTAACGTAAAAAAAAGAGTTCTGTACACTCATTATTCTTGACTGTTTGAATTCAGCCAAGATTAAAATTTTCTCTTTTATTTAAATAATATGTCCATTTTTCTAATTTTCTTTGTTTCAAATAGTGAGGTCACTCATATTGGACCAGCACTTATACAGAACTGGGTTTATAAATATACCTTAAAATGGTAAATATTGATTTAATCAGATCATTTTTTCACTGGCAAACAATGGAGATCAACCATTATATTTTATGATATTATGACAACTATTAAAATACATGGAGATCTACAGATAACTATCAAGGTACTATTCATTATTTAAAAGATACATAAAACTAATGTTTGCTATTCATTACTATCTAATGGGTTGTCTTTTTCACTTTATTAAGTTTTTTTTTTATGGCGTCTCAATGTTTTTGAAAGTAATTTAATTCAAATCATCTGAATTCTTAGATTTTTCCGCAACTCCTAAATTTAAAGTAATTTAAATTTAAAAGGAGACAATAAATCATAAATTCATAAATTAGGATATGATGATAGAGTCTGATTACATTCCAACATCAACTATCTTCTGTTGGTCTTAATATTTTATCATTCAAGTATTGTTTGATTATTTTTACAAATTATTCTTAAAAATCAGTTCAACTTACAGTCTAAATGTGACATTACAGTGTACAAATATGTCATATATAATTAGGGAGCAAGAGCACTTACGTATTTCATCAAACCTACTATCTAAACACCTTAGAAACCCCAGAAACAAAGCCTAACCCACTGATTCATTCATTTACAAGTATTCAATAATTTAAGATGGGGACCATTGTTTGGTTTCTTTTTATTTCCTATATTTCGCATATCTAATTACCAAAGTTATATAATTTTTTAAAAAGGCTATTCAAACTCTAGAATGGATACCAATTTCTCTTTAATCAATTTCACTGTTTGTTATGTGACTTCACTGTGTCGGTTCTGGTCATAAATTATCCAATATGGTATACTATTAAATATAGAAGCATATCAGTATAATTCTAGAACAAATGACCCAGAAGATGATGAATAACTCCAAAATGACTTGAGCAGATGATTATGTGATTCAATTTATTTAAAACATGTCCACAAATGACATCGATGGAAGTGAGAATTAGCTTTCTACATTTTAATTATTGCAAAATTTACATGAAATTATGTAACAAAGTTACCCGAAGACCTTGTGAATTTATTACATTCAGCTTTTTCTCAAATTTGATACTTCATGCACAACATGGGGACAGAAATCTTTGTCCTTGCGAAATATAAAATGTGTATATCACCACTGAAACTAGGTTTTCAAGTTTCTTCTAATAGTATGGAATATATAATTTTAAGAAAATGAGTTTAGCAACTTAATGTTTAAATTGACATGGCTAAAAGTATTCCTTTTTATGGCCAAGCTTTAATCAGAGAATCAGGGTAACCAAATTTCTATGGACAAACGTCTTCTTCCACAAAGTTTTAAGTTCTTACACAGCTCTAAAAGCACTAGGCACTCACCCTCAGTGGTGCAACTCTATAAGCTATTATTGACACTCAGTAGTTTACATTTGTTTTTGAAGAAACACTAAAAATCTGCACATTCATGAAGCATTTCGCACCCAAGTTCATGGGCACTAAGTATTGCACCTCATATGCCATAAATATAAATGTTTCTCTGCACCAATAATCATGCTCTATAGTTAGGAGACACTGAAGCAGAAAACAGTGAGAGATAGAGAGAGAAACAACCATTTTGAAAGTGGCCAAATATTGAAAGGCTTCACATGCTGGCCATGTTTATCTGTACCCAGAATCATTTTCTACTTCTAAGGTGACAATAATGCAAGAGAGATGAGAGAGAACAAGCAGGCAAAAGTGGCCAATGACCCTGGGATAGCCAGATCTCCATCTGGGTGACCCAAATAAACCTTTCTGGCAATCTTTTGAGCCATCATTTCTTGTCAGAGCGATTAAAATTTAGATTGAACCATTTTTTCTTGGACTTATCTTTCCCATCATCGCTCCCCCACTCCGGTGGGGATTCAGCCTTGGGGGTATCACTGGGAAGCTTGCTTGCAGCGCTGGTACTCCCACTGTGCCCTATTATTGCCTGCACTGTGGTAAAAGATGAATGGATTTTCTCTCTCTCCTTCAGCAGTTCATCCACCTGTAGAGACAAGGTTTCATTCATAATCAATATTTGAGACTTGAAATTATCTGTTTGGCAAGTCCACATATTGCAATGAGTTGAGGTTTTATGCCTTACCCATTGCTAAAAAGAAAGCATTAAATCATTTAACTACCAGTGGGACTTCTTTAAAGGGAAACTGTTCTTGGAGAGAAAAAGATAGAAGTACCAATGGTTTCAAGATTGACTTAGGTTCAGGTTTTACCAATTACTCACCCCTAAGAAGAAAATAAAAGTCACTTTAAACTCCCAGTTGGATTTAATTTTCAAGGATTTGGTATTCAGACTTACCGTTAGTTTTTCTTCATTATACCTATTCTTGACTTCTTGAAAGTGAGCCATTGCCTGCATGCAAGGTCAGAAATTCAATTGTTTAAGATGGTATTTCCAAGATGATATTGATGAGCAAACAAATAAAAAAAAGTGAAAGCCTCTAAAACAGTATCAATTTAACATGAATCATACCTTCTTGTACTCCACCTCAAACTGCCGCAGGTCATTCCTTTTGGCCAGTATTTGGGCTTCGACTTCTTTGAGCTTCTCACTGACATCTTCAAAAGACTTTGCACAGAGAGCTTCGATGGTGTAGGACGCAGTTTTGAAAAAGTTGTCGCCTGTAAAATATCATTTTTAAGAGAAGAAATCCTTCATGACAAGAATATTGGAAATTGGAACAAATAATAAACTAAGTCGTACCGTACACAGCAAAAATGTGAGTCCCAGGTTTTAACTCAGAAACTTCACAAGGTTGTAAACCTTCCAACTTTTTAAAAAATGCAGCCTCAGGATGTTTGGCCATGGCCAACTACAGAGGCAAAATAATGTTCCAATTGTTTGACAGCTGTAAAAGTTCAAGATATTAAAGACTACAATAACGGGAAAAAAATGAGACATACCATGTTCATCGCTGAGTCCATACGGTACACTTGAAAGTGTAGGAAGTACATTCCAGCAGATGTCACCTTGCCAGTCTTCTCACTATCTTCCTGTTATAACATGTTAAGTTAAAACATCATACATGAATATGTTAAACGAACTGACTCAGGGCAGAGTGCCAAAGAAACTTCTTCATCTACGTTATATCTGAATCCAGAATAAACCATAAGAAGACACCATGTCTAGTAACTCGCAAAAAAATACTAAAAGAACAATGATGTCACTGAGGTTCTGGCGTGAAGCAAACGAACTGACCAAGGGAAGAGTGCCAAAGGAACTCCTTCATCTACCTAATATCTGAATCAAGAGTAAGCCCTAAGATGACACTATGTCCGGTGACTCTAAAAAAAAAGTCAAAGAACAACGAAGTCACTGAGGTTCTGGCGTGAAGCAAACTACAGTCAATTAAACCCTCTATAAGTTTCATTTTTTGATTATGTTCATGCAACACTCTTCATGTATGTTCCGCTAAGCATCATTTTGTTGGAAAGTTTATCTTTTTCCCAACCCCTACTCGGGTAGTTTTGGCATTTTCCGTTGGAATATTTTTTCTCCAATTAAATACATCTTGGTGCCCTCCCCAAAGGAGGGGTAAAGAAGTCATTCAACAAGCTGGAAGTAGGGCTTTCAGTCCTCAATGATTATAATGATGATATAAGAGCGACAACAAGTTGATAACAAGTCGTCATCATCCTCATCATCTGTCCGTGCAAGGATGAAAAAAAGGTCATTCGGTTGCTATCTATCTCTACCTTTCCTTCCAAGAACCCACATTGCTACAGATCTTTACCAAGATTCCTTTCACATCTATAAAACAAGATTAACCAAGAGTAAATCACAGAACGTAAAAATTTACCTGCAATGCCAATCCGTATCCTCCATTGGCCTCTTGCTCAAAGTACAGAAGCTGAGACGAAGTTGTGATAAGATTAAAAAACAACCATTATTAGCAAAATAATGAATTCTTACGTAGAAAAAAATACATATCTAATATGTATGATGAATCCATAAAAAAACACACATAATGCAGAGGCGTTACTCCAGGGAGACAGTCTCACCTTGAATTTGCTCTGTGCAGCAGAAGTCACTCTGACTACTACTCCTGCTTGGGCTTGCAGTTCATTTATTGTTACACCAAAGAAATGTGCTGATTGCTTCTCAGCCTACATAAGGCAATGGAAATGAGCTTCAACTCTTGTATAGACTCAAGCAATAATGTCAGAAAGCACATACCTTGCCGCTTACAGAAGTCCCAAGGGGGAGAGGCCTAACTGTCACAGTTCCATTGAGAGCTTCTTCAAGAACAGTTGCCGAAACCGTTGTCTTGATCGGGACCCCAAGCTTACTGAAAAAGGGTTATAAGTTAGAGGGGGGAGAGCTATCCAACCTGGCTCTGATACTGATACGATCCCTGTCCTATCTAGGGGCAACTTGATCATTTTAACGCACTACGGGCATTATCTCTACCCTCTCTCTCCTCCATATTTTGGCATAGTGTGGCCTGCACTCATCGTTTCTCCTCTCCCTCCGGATTCATAACTTGAGTCCTCCTGGGGCTTGTCATTGAGGACTATTATATTTTCGTTTCTGAGATTTCCAAAAGACAGTTTCCCTTGATTATGTTCTACCGCAAGGGGACTGCAGCATGATCAAGGGAAGGACTGACAGGCCAAGAGGAGAGATACTGAGGGAAGGGAGAGCTCAACTTCAATAATACTTCTCTATTACCCTCCTAAAGTGAGACTACCCATTTTTAAGGGAAATTTTAATGGAGAAAAAAGGCTATGATATCCCTACTGAGTAAAAGTAACAGAAATACCCTCTGAGGTTATGGGGACTATATCACACTCATATTTTTTGATAAAATTATGAGTACCTGAAAAGAGCAGCAAACATCGTGTTTACAGTTCCTAAATTGGATAAGTCGATCTCCATATCCATGGCATCAGTCTCCAGACCCTATCAAAATAAACATGAATGAGAAAACGAGAACAGAATCGGCAAATTGAGAAAGTTAAAACAAAGTTACTAAAATAATAGGTCTCCTATGTGGTTTTAACCAAGAAATTGGACATATGAATAAGCAAAAAAATTATTAAAAAAACATTTTTAAAAGGAAAAATGAAGATCACACAATATTAGTAATTAACCCGGTAAAAAAGAACAAAAAGATAGACCAAACTGGTCCCCCACAACCATTCATGGCCTTCTAAACCAGCATGAAACGAAACCCTCCACTTTGTGAACGACGCCATCTGTCAAAGCCATTCTCGACTAGAAAAAAATCTCATTACAATACAGCCAGATTTCACATAGCACCAGAAAGGCCCTTTCCCAGTCAGCCAAATACTTATGGAACAATTGGTGTCAGTTATAACAAGCTGACTACAAGGGAAAACCCCAACGAGACATTACTAAGTAACATTTCAAAATGTATAATAATTATAAACAAGACAGCATTAAAATCACGTTTCAGGTTCAAACTGTGACAGAAAACAGACTGATTCTGCAAGAATGACGTAATGATCTCCAAAGTTTCCAGGAATTGAATAAAATAGTGGGTCAGCACAGAAACTGACCCTCAGCATGCAAAATCCTTGATATTTTGCAACTTAACTACGTTGGATTTTCCCATTCATTTTTTTTGGAAGAATGGATTTTCCCATTGATAATAGAAATAATTTCGAGGATAATGCAAAAAAGTTACAGTTTTCTTCATTTGAAATGAATTTTAAGCATAAAGAAAACCACAGCTAAAAGTTCAAGTATGTGTAAGCATTTTTATGTTTCTCAAATTGAAGCATTTATTTGTAAAAGAAATGCACGACAGAGACTTCCTTCCCAATCTTATTTGATCTATTAAATAAAATAAATGAATATGATACTTAAGAGAGTAGTCGACCTCAAATCCAGCAGAGTCATACTGCCTCCTTTTTTCAGGATCAGATAGAATGCCATAGGAATATGCAACCTCCTTAAAATGGTCGGCAGCTTCAGGATTGTTGCCATTTTTATCTGGGTGATATCTTTTTCAAGAAAAAAAGCATTATTAGCTTCATGTGCAAAGTAAAATATATTAAAAATACAACAGTGATCATAAGCTCCTAAATAATCAAGTTAGTTAGCAAAAATTAAGCCACAAAAAAGGAGCTGTGTTCAAGGCTTTTTGTGAAAGAAATCAATTGAATTAGAGGCATTATTGGCTTGATTTTACGGGCAAAACGAAGTCACATAAAAGGTGTACGGGTTAAAGGCGTCAAATGAAACTAATTGAACATGACGCATCATAAGCTTCGTATGATATATAAAATTAACAAAACAATTTGATGATCACACGCGAATAAATTAACTAGCAGTATAAAACTAAGCCAATTATAAGGTGTCATTGATAAAGGTTTCACATGGAAAAATATTCATCTAGAGACATTATTCTCTTCCTCTAATAAAAGAAAACGAAATAAAATAAAAACGATGATCATGATCGTGTGAATGACTAAACGGAAGGAACAAAAACTATGCCATCAACCGGATGATTCCGATCAGACTTAAAATCTATTTCTGAGTCCTTCGGCGATTCTTAGTGGTAAAAATACATTCAGATCGATTTTTGGCAATGCTGAATTATCCCAAATCTTTATGGTGTAAGAATAACGCGGCATCCACTGCATCTGTCAACCTAATTTCATGATTATCTGTTTGAGTGGGGCAACAAAAATTTAGGAATCACTACTCAATGCAATCAAAAACTACAGCAGTGTGGAAATACGGTCGAGATAAACTGAAAACCCCTCAAACTTTGAGATGAACCCCGAATTTCGATCTAGAAAACGCCGATTAAATGCAGAAAAAATACAATATCAAGAAAGGTAGAGTTGTATAAGTACTTGAGGGCGAGTTTTCTGTAGGCCGACTTGATCTCCTGATCAGAAGACTCTTTAGTAACATTAAGCACCTCGTAGGGATCCCGCCTCACGGCCGGCGCGGAGGACTCAGGCATCTTCCCAGCCCAAAACAAAATCCCCTTCTCAGCCCAAGAACATATCGTCCAAATCAATAAATCTAAAAATAAAAAATTCGCGAGGAACTAGGCACCAATCGGATTCCTGGAGAAAACACAAACAGTAATTAATCGTGGGTACCTGGGGGAAGAACAAAAGGCAAACAATTTGAGAAAACCGCAGATTTTTGAGCAAAAAAAGACGAACTGGGTTGAAATTACAGTGGGAAATTGCGCGAGGATTGCTCTGTCTGGGTCTGTAGATCCATTCAGGGAAGACCCAACTCCCGGTTTTCGTTCGCGTCCTGCTGTTCTCCTTGTTACAAGGGTTTCAAAGCTCTCTCACGCTACAAGAAGAACAGGAAGAGGACGAAGTGGGCCTTCAACTAATGGTCAAGTCTTTGTCTTCCAGGAATTACAGGCCCACTAGCCAGTGAAATTTACCCTCTTTAAATCACTTTTCAACAAAAAATGGAAATAGTAGATTTAAAAAATATATATATATTATGAAAGTACTTGATTCTGAGTTAAATCGAGGAAGCAGTTTGAAACATGTTCAACAAGGCCCATTAGGCCTAACAACTCCTCTCTCTCTCTCTCTCTCTCTCTCTCTCTCTCTCTCTCTCTCTCTCTCTCTCTCTCTCTCTCTCTCTCTCTCTCTCTCTCTCTCTCTCTCTCTCTCTCTCTCTCTCTCTCTCTCTCTCTCTCTCTCTCTCTCTCTCCCCCTCTCTCTCCCTCTCTCTCCCTCTCTCTCCCTCACTCTCCTTCACTCTTTCTCCCTTCCTCTCTCTCTCTCTCCCTCTCTCTCTCCCCCCCTCTCTCTCTCCCTCCCTCCCTCTCCCTCCCTCCCTCTCTCTCCTTCACTCTTTCTCCCTTCCTCTCTCTCTCTCTCCCTCCCTCCCTCTCCCTCCCTCCCTCTCTCTCCTTCCCTCTTTCTCCCTCCCTCTCTCTCTCTGTCTCTCTGGCTCTCTCTCTCTCTCCCTCTCTCTCCTTCACTCTTTCTCCCTTCCTCTTTCTCCCTTCCTCTCTCTCTCTGTCTCTCTGGCTCTCTCTCTCTCTCTCTCTCTCTCTCTCTCTCTCTCTCTCTCTCTCTCTCTCTCTCTCCCTCTCTTCCTTTCTCTCTCTCTCTCTCTCTCTCTCTGTCTCTCTCTCTCTCTGTCTCTCCCTCTGTCTCTCTCTGTCTCTCTCTCTCTGTTTCTCCCTCTGTCTCTCTCTCCTCCTCTCTCTCTCTCCCTCTGTCTCTCTCTCATCCTCCCTCTCCCTCCCTCCCTCTCTCTCCTTCACTCTTTCTCCCTTCCTCTCTCTCTCTCTCTCCCCTCTCCTCTCTCTCTCCTCTCCCTCCCTCCCTCTCTCTCCTTCACTCTTTCTCCCTTCCTCTTTCTCTCTGTCTCTCTGGCTCTCTCTCTCTCTCCTTCTCTCTTTCTCCCTCCCTCTCTCTCTCTCTCTCTCTCGCTCTCTCTCTCTCTCTCTCTCTCTCTCATCCTCCCTCTGTCTCCCTCTGTCTCTCTCTCTCTCTCTGTCTCTCTTCCTCTCTCATCCTCTCTCTGTCTCCCTCCGTCTCTCTCTCACCCTCTCTCCCTCTCTCTCCTTCACTCTTTCTCCCTCCCTCTCTCTCTCCCTCCCTCCCTCTCTCTCCCTCTCTCTTTCTCCCTCCCTCTCTCTCTCTGTCTCTCCCTCACTCTCCTTCAGTCTTTCTCCCTTCCTCTCTCTCTCTCTCCCTCTCTCTCTCTCTCTCTCTCTCTCTCTCTCCCTCCCTCTCCCCCCCTCCCCCTCTCTCTCTCTCTCTCTCTCTCTCTCTCTCCCTCTCTCTGTCTCTCTCTCTCTCTCTCTCTCTCTCTCTCTCTCTCTCTCTCTCTCTCTCTCTCTCTCTCTCTCTCTCTCTCTCTCTCTCTCTCTCTCTCTCTCTCTCTCTCTCTCTCTCTCTCCCTCTCTCTCTCTCTCTCTCTCTCTCTCTCTCTCTCTCTCTCTCTCTCTCTCTCTCTCTCTCTCTCTCTCTCTCTCTCTCTCTCTCTCTCTCTCTCTCTCTCTTTCTCTCTCTCTCTCTCTGGCTGTCACACGGTCAAATCTCGAGCTAGGACTCTTCGCTCGGAATTGGCGTGTGCCGGCCTCAATGCTTGGGCGGAACACTGAGCAGCCTTGATCTCTTGTAGCGGAAGCTCTTGGGATTGCTTATGATCGCATAGAAGGGTTTAGAGGAGTGATTGGTGCTAGGCACCGTCAGTGAATAGGGTCATTGCATTGATATCATCGAGAATACGTCGTAGATTGCATGGGGGAAGACGAGGGTTGTTACAAGGAACGAGACGAGGCGCCTTGCGCCAAGGTAATGTCGCCGCACCGCCGTAAGGCCGTCGCTCCCCGCGCGCGCGCCAGGCCAGGCGCCGGGCGCCCGCGGGCGTGGCGATCACACACGCCACCCCTGCCTTGACGATCACACACGCCACCAGCACCCGTGTCTACACTCTAGCGCGCAGTCTGCGCGACGCCACCGCATTTGACGCCAGGAGCTGGGCGCTGCACACCCAGCATTACCTGCAAGAGCGCCATGCGCCCGCTGTGCCGTCTCGGCGCTCTCTGTCCGCCACATGCCTTAGTCTCCTGGCGGGATGTCTCCCAGCTGCGCGCCCCGCACATGCAATGCGCGCGCCACCCGCGCGGCCGCTATGCGGTACCCGCGCAACTCCACACGCTGCACCCGTGGCATGCTGCCCGGCCTGCGCGTCCCACGCCCGCGCGCAGCGCTTCCCGCTCCCGCGCGCAACGCTCTGTGCTGGCGGGTTGCGTTGGCCCCCGCGCGTGGCGCTTGGCGTTGGCGTGCGGCACTTGCGCGCGCCAGTGCCGTTCAGCTCGCGCGCCCGGCACGCGCGAACCGAACCTGATCTGCCCCGTCTTGGGCGTGGACGGGCACGAGAACACTCTATCGGGAATCACCACCAAAAGTGGCAATGGCCTAATAGATCAGGTATTGGGCATCGCTACCCATTTGACTCAGTACTTGAGACTTCGTGAGTCGCATACACGGACAAACCCTCCCAATAAGCGCGCAGGCCTCTGGGCAAGGAATGCCGCCTAGTTAGGGCCTAACATGCCCCCGCTACCTGAAGATGTCGACGCCCTCATCGACGCTCGCTGCTCCGCTTCGTATTCTCAGAGTAGATCCTCGAACTGCCATAGGTCCGAGTCGCGCTCCCAGGTGGCTAATTCCCTCTGGCCGGTTCTTCCACTTGGTGAGATACTCAATCTTGTGATAACAGCCATGACGTCCTCCCCGATCAATGTCCCGCTTTGCCAAGACAGCTTCTGCTTCCTGATCAAAGTGTGCGGGCACATTTGGTGACGCACGCTGGGGCTGGTTCCTCGCCCCGTCTTCGGGATCTGGTACATATTTCTTCAGAACCGACACATGGAAGACCAGATGGACCGCCAGCCGACGGGGAATAATGAGTCGGTTGGCAACCCGGCAGATTTTTGCGACCACTTTGAAAGGTCCATCGTAGCGGGGAACGAGACCCTTGTGACGTTGCTTTGCTTGCTTCGTCTTCAACATCTGAGCGTTGGTCTTCAGCAGAACCTTGTCGCCCACTTGGAACTCAACGTCCCGTTTGTGTTGGTCTGCGTACTTCTTCATTCTTTGAGCAGCACGCTCCAACGCCTCGCGAGCTTCCTCAATGCGAGCATGATATTCGCGCGCAAAGCAGAAGGCCGTAGGGAAGTGTCCATTCCCTTTTCTTTTCACAACTTCCAGAGGAGTCAGTGGCTGTCTTCCCGTTGCAATCTCAAACGGCGAGTGACCCGTAGCCGAGCTCCAGTTGATCTTGTGCGCAAAATGTGCTGCATCCAACAACTCACCCAATTCTATTGCTTGGCCGAAACGTAGTGCCGGAGGTATTCCTCGAGCATGGATTTAACCCGTTCCGTTTGACGATCTCTCTAGGGGTGGAAGCTCGTAGAAAATTTGAGCTTGGAACCCATGTACTTGAACAGTGACTCCCAAAAACGGCCAGTGAATCTTGTGTCCCGATCAGTGATAATGTCCAGTGGAAGACCCCAGTACTTCGCCACATAGGACATGAACAAACGAGCCACGCCATCTGCGTGCACCTCCGACGTGGTGGGGATGAAGGTCGCATATTTGGAGAAGCGATCTACGACAACCAAGATGGCGTCGTGCCCACCCACGCGCGGAAGGCAAGGGATAAAGTCCATTGAGATGGACTCCCACGGTCTGCTCGCCCTCAGGGAGAGGTTCCAGCGTCCCAGCTGCCTTGGCCTTCTTCGTCTTGTCTTATTGACACACCAGGCATGAACGGACATAGACCTCTACATCACATTCCATTCCCGGCTAGTGGTAACTGTTGGACAGGAGTGCAAGCGTTCGGGCCTGCCCCGGGTGTCCGACGTGGGGTGCATCGTGGGCTTCGTAAAGGAGCTTGCGGCGCAACCCACCCGCACGCGGCACGTACGGCTGGTTTCCCATGGCGTAGATAAAGCCATCTTCGGTCCAGAATCTCCTTGTCTCGCCCGCAGCGATGCGCTTCACTAGGTGTACAACTTCTGGATCATCTTTCAGCGCCAACTTGATTTCATCGAGAATGCTTCCTTGGACTATTGAAAGTGCTGCCACGAATGCCTTTGGTTCCTTGCGGCTTAGGGCGTCGGCCACTTGGTTGGCGCGCCCGTCTTGTACTTCAAGTCGAAGTCGAACTCCGCCAGGAAGTCTTGCCATCTCGCTTGCTTCGGGGTCAGCTTCTTTTGGGCCTCGAAGCAGCTGGTGGCCACATTGTTAGTGTAGACCGCGAATTTTCCTCCGAGGAGGTAGTGGTGCTAGACTCTCAGGCAATGTACCACGGCTGTCATCTCCTTCTCGTGCACCGAGTACCTTCTTTTCGCATCATTCAGCTTGCGGCTTTTGTAAGCCACGAGGTGTCCATCCTGCACCAAGACACCTCCAAGGGCGAAGTCAGAAGCATCGGTGTGTACCTCATATGGCTTGTTGAATTTGGGCAAGTGGAGCACCGACGCGCTGGAGACTGCACTCTTCAGCTTTTCAAATGCTTTCTGGCACTGATCTGTCCACTACCACTTCATGTCTTTCTTCAACAAGTCCGTCAAGGGGGCAGCTAGTTAGGAGAAGCCTTTGATAAATTTTCGGTAGTAATTTTCCAAACCAAGGAAAGATCTCAGCTGCGGCACTCCCTTCGGTTCCGTCCAATTTCTGATGGCCTTCACCTTTGAGGGATCCATGCGCACACTTCCCTTCCCGACTAGGTGTCCGACAAAATCGATCTCCTGTAGTGCAAACTCGCACTTTTTCGGGTTGAGGTAGAGTTCGTGCTCCTTCAGCTTGGCCATCACCTTCCTCAGGTGCCTCACATGGTCATCCAAGCTCTGCCTGTATATGAGAATGTCGTCCAAATACACAACCACGAAATCATCGATATAATCCTGAAAAATATTGTTCATCAGGCAACAAAACATAGCAGGAGCATTCGTGAGCCCAAAAGGCATCACGCAGAATTCAAAAGATCCGTAGCGAGTCACACACACTGTCTTCAGTTCGTCCCCCTCCTTTATCCGCACTTGGTGGTACCCGCTCTTCAAGACCATCCTCGAGAAGTAGCGGGCCTCGCCGAGCCTATCAAACAGCTCTTCAACATTCTGTACAAGATATTTATTTTTCACTGTTACCTTGTTTAATGCTCGGTAGTCCACACAGAGTCGGAGCGATCCGTCCTTCTTCTTCTGGAAGAGAACTGGAGCGCCGAAGGGAACCTTGGGCAGCCGGATGAGCTTGCTCTCCAGCAATTCTTGGAGCTGCTTCCTCAACTCCTCCAAGTAAGCGGGGGGGATCTTGTAAGGAGCCCGCGCAAGGGGACGTGTTCTAGTGAGCAATTCAATCTCGTGGTCCACATCCCGCGTGGGCGGTAGCTGCGCAAGGAGCTGCGCGGGCATCACCTCGGTAAACTCTTGCAGTACGTCCAGAATTGGCCCCGGTAGTCCACCCGTGGCCGCACCAGGGTTATTGTTGTCGTCGTCACCCCAACTAAGTGCTGCCAAACGGGCTGGTGTGCACCCCTGCCTTTCACCCTTTCTCTGGGGTGTCGGCCCTCGTATGGTGAAGAGGAAGGTCTCTTCCCCCTTCCTCAAGCCGTCCTTAATTTGCATTGCGGACAAGAGAGCGGTCTTCCGCGGCTTCTGGACCCCTTGGTCCATCACAAAGCATGGGTGAGATCCCTCTGGGAACAGTACACCGCGGTATTAGGGAAACACGACTACGCTTGAACCCATTAGTAGGTCGAGACCCAGGACGACCGCAAAGTCATCCATGGGGGACACCATGAAGTTGGTCCGGCCCTCCCTACAGCAATACCCCCTTGGCCACGCCAACAATGTCTCGCGCCTCCGAGTTTACGGCCTTGATCTTCCCCGCACTTGGGGACAGCTTCAAGCCAAGCTTCTTTGCTTCTTTCTTGACGAGGACGTTGTGCGTCGCTCCCGTGTCGACCATGGCCATGGAAGGCTTGTCGTTGATCAGTACCGGTACGTGCAGGAGGTCCACACCTTCATACTGGACGGGGGTTCTGCCCTACAATGCCGCTACGCACTAGAGGGAGTTCAAGGTCACTGTATTGCTTTCCCCGGGAACATCCGGTTGGGGCGGCGGCCCGACTATCGCATTGACGTTGGTGGCCGCTGCTGTCCCTCTTGGGCAATCCCTCATAAAATGGGGCCCTCTATAGGTGAAGCAAGTTAACTTGTTGCCCCCACCGCCTGGACTCTGCTTCCACAGTCTTGGGCTCTTGCCCTTGTCTCGCCTCTTGCCGTGGACTTGTTTGAACTTTCTTTTGAGGGCTTGACTGCATGGCGCTGCTGGTGCCTCGGCACGCTCCTGGCGTAGCTTGTACCCCTTCGTGGGTCTGTCCTCGGTCTTGGCGGGTCTAGCGGGGCGGAGCTCTGTGCTTTCCATGACCTTGTAGGCCGAGTTTAAATCTCTGCACTGTCTCCGTTCCAACTCCATCTAGAGCCAATGTGGTAGGCCCTTAGCGAAGCGGTAGAGCTTGTCCGCCTTAGACATGTCGGTGATCCTTTGGATTATGGACACGAACTGGCCCACATATTCCCTCGGATTGCTCGTCATCTTGAGGTTTTTGAGCTCTCCCCTCGCGATCCACGCCGTGTTGTGCGGCATGAAACTCTCTTTGATCTCCTGAACAAAGTCTTCGTAAGTCGGGGGTGGCCAATCTCCACATTCCTCCTGCTGTCGCCACCACGACTTGGATTCATCTGTTAAGAAGTAGCTGGCCTGTAGGATTTTGCTTTCATCTGAGTACTGTCCTTGCCCGAAATACCAGTCGCAGTTGTACAGAAAATCTGCCACTACGTCTTCCCGGCGAGAACTGTCGAACCGCGGTTCGGGGAGGGAATGCTTCCTCCCAATGTCGTTGCTGGGATGACTACTGGCATCCTCCTCCAGCCTATCCATCTAGAGTTTCAATGTCAAGATCATCTCGGTCACCTGCCGGATGGTGTCCTCTTGTTGTCGGATGGTCTCCTCAAGACCTTCTTGTCTGTCGCGGGCCTCCGCCCGCACATCTCTTATGTCAGCTTTCACTTTGTCGTAGTTCTTGTCCACTTGGGTCTTCAAACCCAACATGTTCTAGTGGAGTATGCAATTTGTCAATCACTGCTCCTTCTCCTTCCGTCGTCTCTCCTCGCTCAGTTGTGTGCGGACAGACTCCATCTCCTCAACTGGAGTTTCAGAAGCCATGGGAGGCGATCCAAACCTGGCTCTGATACCAGTTGTCACACGGTCAAATCTCGAGCTAGGACTCTTCGCTCGGAATTGACGTGTGGAGGCCACAGTGCTTGGGCGGAACACTGAGCAGCCTTGATCTCTTGTAGCGGAAGCTCTTGGGATTGCTTAAGATCGCATAGAAGGGTTTAGAGGAGTGGTTGGTGCTAGGCACTGTTAGTGAATAGGGTCATTGCATTGATATCATCGAGAATACGTCATAGATTACATGGGGGAAGATGAGGGGTGTTACAAGGAACGAGACGAGGCACCTTGCGCTGAGGTAATGTCGTCGCACCGCCTCAAGGCCGCCGCCCATCCGTGCGCTGGGCCGGGCGCCGTGTGCCCGCGGGCGTGGCGATCACACACACCACCAGCACATGTGTCTACACTCTGGCACGCAGTCTGCGCGACGCTGCCGCATTCGACGCCAGGAGTTGGGCTCTACGCGCCCAACATTACCCGCAAGAGCGCTACGCGTCCGCTGTGCTGTCTCGGCGCTCTTTGTGCGCCACATGCCTTAGTCTCCTGGCGGGATGTCTCCCAGCCGCCCGCCCCGCACATGCAATGCCCGCGCCGCCCGCGCGGCCGCTACGCGGTACCCGCGCAACTCCGCGCGCTACGCCCGTGGCATGCCGCCTGGCCTGCGCATCCTGCGCCCGCGCGCAGCGCTTCCTGCTCCTACTCGCAGCGCTCTGCGCTGGCGGGTAGCGTTGGCCCCCGCGCGTGGCGCTTGGCGTTGGCGTGCGGCGCTTGCGCGCGCGCGCCGGTGCCGTTCAGCCCGCACGCCCGGCACGCGCGAACTAGACCCGATCTGCCCCACCTTGGGCGTGGACGGGCACGTGCACACTCTGCCGGGAATCACCACCAACAGTGGCAATGGCCTAATAGATCAGGTATTGGGCATCGCTACCCATTTGACTCAGTACTCGAGACTTCGTGAGTCGCATACACGGACAAACCCTCCCAATAAGCGCGTAGGCCTCTAGGCAAGGAATGCCGCCTAGTTAGGGCCTAACACCTTCTCCTTCACTCTTTCTCCCTCACTCTCTCTCTCTCTCTATCTTGTCCTACATGGATTAATTCTCTAATCCTACTGTTATTAGCCTATATTAAGGCATGTAATCCTCGTTTATTAATATAGAAAGGAATCCAATCATTCTCTCTTTTCCACAAAACAGTTATGATGGGTGAAGATGAATCTGTAAATAACTTTACAAGGAGAATTCTGAAGTTATTGTTGAGTTCGGAAGCCTTGTAAAATCATTGAAGAATGTGTCGTCGTTTCCATATTCCTTTATGTTTTTACGGGACAAGTTTGATGCTGGTATGACATCCATGGAGCAGTTCGCCGACATTGATGAGGGATCGCCAAGTCGAAAGAAAAGACCAAGCTCCATCCGTGCAATGAATGTTATTTCTAGATTTCACTTGTTGCTAGAAAAATGTGGATTACCTGGAATTTTTGAGAATCTAAAATATTATAATAGCTGTAGTCTACCATACCCATGAGAAACTTTTTTTGTATTTAAATCAATGATAAGTATGGCATGAAGATGTCATTCCTTGACTAATTGAATACCTCATGGAAATCAGGTGTATGTTATCTGTAGCTTACGTTTGCCCTGAAAGTTGACGTGAGAACCTAGTTACTTCTATATAAAATGATGCAGCAAGTGCATGAATATCATCTACACCATGAGAAATTGCAAGAAGTTGTCCAAGTTTTAATAATATATAGCATATTTCTAATCTCAATTACCAGGTCATGTAAATATATTAAATCTCCATAACAAGGTGTATACTTGCTTTCTCATTTTTCATTATTTTAAGGCCATAGTAGATACTTCTTTGCGACCATTGAGACACTTTCCTTTATCCTACCAGACATTTTTTTTGCCAAAAGGTGAGAGAAAGAAAGAACACCACAATTTTTAACACCCCAAAATTCATGAGTAGTAAAGACACTCAGTAAAAGGTTGCCATTTTTCTGCTATTGAATTTTAAACCCATCAGGTGTGTAGTTTAGTTTCCCAATACCAATATTCAGTGAAGTATTTCTCTATGCTAAAGAAAAAAGATCCAGGCTTCCTTCCTACTACACAACACAAGGGAGGTGACAACATTTCCAGCCTTGCAGGTTCTAGCAATTCCATGTCTTAATCAGTTTACTTTTAATGAAATATTATTGGCCTGCATAATCATGATGACATGTATTGAACTAATCCTAAAAGAGACACTTATTGACCTGAGTTATCATGGTCATTGTTAATAATTAATGCTTCAATAAATCACATCCTAGAGAAAAAAAATCCTTGATTGGATGACACTCCTGGAAATCAAAACTGCAAACACTTTTATTTTTACACAATTTCAACCAAAACTGTTTGACAATATATTTTTAATATTTAGTGTAATTGAATTGCTAGCCGAATATTGAAACTACATGATCATACAACACGCGTGGCAATTTTATTTTGAAATTAAACCTCTTATGTAAAAATACACTAATGAATTTTAACAAGATATTTAATCTATTCACTGGTAGAAGCACTTTCAGTCAAATGACAAAAAAACTTCTCATCATGCATGATTTATAGAATTATCAAATAAAGCATTAATATATTTTTTAAAAAAACTGTAGAATTCATAAGTCAATGTATTGTATTTCCAATGGATGGCATTTGCATCAAATTTCCAATTTACTTAAAAAAAATTATATTCTTAATCCTTTGTTGTCAGTGCTTAATATATTTTCATAAAATGTATCACGCTAATTCTAATAACTTTTGAAACATCTGCATATTTTGATTGTTTCTGATTGAAATTGTATGTTTTGTGATATATATTTATAGTTTCATACGTTTGTTAGCCACGAAAGGACACTAAAAATAGAGGCAAAACAAATGGAAAAACATGTGTCCCTAAAAAACTGTCTAGTAACTATGATTTGTCAGTGCAAATAAGGGGAAGTGACACAATGATTCGTGCTGTTTTTCCACACTCGTTCCGCCATATGTAACAGGCCTGTGGTGGACATCTGACAACAATTAAATTGCTAAGACACATTAATTAGTATCACTATCTCCCTTTTTCACATTTCAGTTGCATGTATTGCAAATTAAGAAGTATTTTTGAATTGATATGGTTTTTTGTGTCGCAATTGGACTCATCATAAAAAAATATCAAAGTACCACTGGGCTTCCATGATTAAAAAATAAGTGACTGATTGGATGATAATGGCAGCACCACTTTTAATGTCTTTATGATTCATTCTCTAGTTATAACAATCCAATGACAACATGAGATGAGTTGAGACACAATAAATCTAGATACACAGCTTTTAAGTCATAAAAATTAAACAAAACCAGAAATATTTTATAATTTTATAATAAATTTCTCAATAAATCACTCGTAAAAAAATTCTTAGAAATGTAGAAAAACCTAAACACACTAGTAAACATCGTTAGTGCTTGAAAATTAAATCCTAATACTAGTAAACATAATTTATTGATGAGTCCACGCTTCAACAAATATGTAAAAAATACCAAAGACAATTGAAAAATGTTGTGTTAAAATAAAAAAATGGTTAAATTAATTAATCAAGATTACATATAATTTAATTCATTTTACGTGATATTGATAATCACAACGAAACATGAGAGTATTTTTTCTGTATTTACGGATTTTTCTCATATAACTAAGGATGGAAATGATTGATTAGAAATTTTCAAAAAATCAGATTTTCTCATTTTATAGCGTTTGATTTGTATTTTTATACATTATTGTATGAAGAAATTATTGTGTTAGTCACAAAATACATATTTAATTAATTTCGATATATATTATGTGTTTATTATATTTAAAAATTCAAATCTCGATTTCTCTGATTAAACAGATGTTTATTTCCTTCAATAGATATATAAAATGATTTCGTGATTTAGAAATTATTTAACTATATTTACATAAATATGTAGGGATTTATTTTATTTATCAAATAAAATTCTAATTTTTCCTAATTTTGCTATTTTATATAACTTTTTAAGCTTATGTATAGAATAGATATTTTGACAACTAAAAATATAAGGATTTTTTACTTCTTCATTGTTCCTAAAATTTTGTTCCATGGTAGCAATCAACTGCATTGACTGCGGAGAGAGAAAATCAAATGGCTGAGATTGCTACTACTACAAATTAAGAAATCTAAAAATTAAGAAAGACATTTGAGTTAAAATGTTTGGTGGCATTTCACATTTTACCTCCTGTATCTGAACACCATACCAGATACTAAAATGATGCCCATATCCCTTAAAAACATGCACCTTTGCGTGTTAGTCCTAATTACAATTTGCGTAGTGATTTGATCTTGCAAAATCGTGCTTGGGTCATTTCTTGTATTTTATGAGTGAATGCATCCAGTGATTTTCTGATCAAGAATCATGCGGAGAAAGCATCGTTATGCATGTTGGGCAAATGAAAATGAGTTTACTGTGACAGTTATCTTTTGTGATTCCACATCTTCATTCTTTTTCCCACATTATTGTTACAAATACCCTAAGTTTTCACCATCACACACTCCATTGCTTGTTGCGGGTATCTTCTTATGTTTCCATCGGTCTTGGCGATATTAAAATATTCATCACTCAACCTGGTCAGCTGATTGCATATGCGTAGTCCCATCCTTGTCTGATGTGGTTGATGAAGGTCAAATCCTCTTTTCACTCCATTCATGCCACCTGTATCAACTGCCAACCAGATCTACCGAAGTCCCAACTAAGGCATTTAGTTTTAAAATAATAAGTAGTTTATTCTATTTACTTTAAAGTTCCCAATTTGATTTTAAAAAGTGTAATACATTAGGTTATTTTGGAAAATTATCTTGTCATCATTTTATATTTTTTACTTAATTTTTAATGTTTGAAAAAATAGAAAAATAATTACAGAAAAAATGTAAAATTATCTTTTTCAATAATCGTTGCCTATGAATTCAACCGTCATCATATTATGCTAAAAGGGAAATTATAAATATTATTCAATCAAAAAAACTAGCCCTACTTTTGTGTCTACCAAATATTTTTAATAACTTCATTTTTTCCAAAATATAAGACAAGTTAGAGGTAGTAATCAATTTTCAAAACTCATTGTCATTCAAAGTTTTCGGTTTGATTATATAAGAGGATTATAATATAGGATCTACCACCTATGAACACTAATAAATTTTCAATTAATCATTGCATTATGATGGACAAGAGTTATATTTATAAATGTCTAGGTTGATATGTTTTATATGTTGAAGGTCTATGAGATGAATGTCTCATGCACTCCTTATGAAGATATAAGGAGATGAAGATAGAAGATAGAGGCAGTAATCATTTTTCAAAACTCATGGTCCTCCAAAGTTCTTGGTTTGAGTATGTAAGAGGATTATAATATAGGATCTACTACCTTGGAACACAAATAAAATTTCAGTTAATCATTGCATTATGATGAATGAAAACAATATTTTTGAATGTCTAGGTTGATATGTTGTATATATTGAAGGTCTACGAGATGAACATCTCGTGCACTCCTTATGACGATAGAACGAGCTGAGGAAACCTTTTGTCAACTTTGACTTGGCCACTTTGGTCCTCACATTTCCTTCTATGACTGAATCATTGCATGCTTTTGCTTTAGGCTAGGGGTACTCACTTCCCATCTGCCACATCTGCAACCATATGACAAGCACTATCCCAATTGATCATGCGATGGATAATGAACTTTTAATGCCTTGTTGGGGGTGGTGAGTCATGACTGATGTGATGTCACCATTGTTCATGAGATCATGATTTTCAGCTTATTCTCAAATCATGTATCATTAATGGTTGTGATGTTTTTGCCAAACATAGAAGAAGTAAAATAAAAATATAGGGAGTACTGAAAACACAACTTATTAACAAAAGTTTTTTTATCTTTTTTCATTATAATAATTATTTTTCTATAACACTAAATACATAGGCATTAACATAAGCGTCTTCATGTGCATTGAGTGGGAAATTTATTTATGTATTTTACGAGTATGAAAGAGTTTTATAGATTATTTGCTGATAAAATAAAATTGTAGTAAATAAATGTTATTTTTAAAAGTAGTTACTGCATCGATTTAAGTTGTCATGGTAAAACCAGGTCCTGAAGTTGGAAAGTTAGTAAAACAATTAGGATTTTCTTACCACTTAGCATCTTAAAAATTTCAAACAGGTCAAATAAATAATAATTTTATATAACGATGTTTAAATTATGTATGTGTAAATGTTATTATGAATAAAAATTATAATCTAAGATGTGGTTAGATTTCTGTCGATGAATTCAAGTGTAATTTTGAAACCAATTATTCTGGTAGAAAATGGGATAAGAGGAATTGAATGGTTTTATAAAATGTTATACTATATTATTGATGAAAATAAATAGAGTACATAGTTCATCCAATATGATTTTACGTACGATCTTTAGTTAATGGATAAGTCCATTTGTAAATTTAAATTTTCTCTTTAGTTAATGACTGTTTTAATGTATGATATGAGAGTTATATCATGCTCTACAGATTTGTTTCCTTGAATAAACGTGACAAATAAAAAAAGGGATGTGATTTATTAGATACTATGATTTATGTTATCGACAAATCATAAATTACATAACCTTTTAACTAAGACTTATAAATTATTATTCTATTTCATAGTAGGATTAAAGTAATTAAGCATAAAAAATACATTCAAGAAAAAAAATGGATATGAGATTTTTCATCCTTGTATATAAATCATTAGGGTTTTAAATAATTCAGATAATTTGTAAAATACAAAATCAGGGTAGGCATAAAAGGCTTGTTTAACAACGATAAGTTTGAGATTAAACTTCTCACTATCCTCAAAGACAGCGACAAGCCAACATTCTGATATGTGACATAACCTATTTTATAAGATTTTGATGATAATCTCCAAGTATCCAGAAGAGATCCTTCACTATAGTGCAGGGATACAGACGGGATGATTTTTTCATCCTAGGACGAAAAAATCGTCCCATCCAAAGGTATGTACGAAATTTGGGACAAAAATTTCTCCCAGGAACAACTGTCTGTCCGGAGGTCTTTGATGATGGACCGATAAAAATTGGACAAAAAACTGCCGAATTCACATCCGGTGGTTGAGATGCAGCCACGTGGCATGAGAAACATCTGTACGTATCTAAACATGGACTCGAGCGTAGAAAATATACAAAGTAGAAATGAATGAGAGCTAATAAGAAAGAAAACACCCTATATGAGTACCAATTGAACATGAAAGATCCTAGTTATTAGAATTTAGAAAGTAACCACAGCCTATTATTTATTATATTCAAAGACAGACTCACATCAAGAAAAAGAGGATGCAAATAAAATGCAGGTGATTATTATAAATAAAATGAAAGAGTGACCGGTGACTGAACATTCAAGATTACGACCATGAAATGATCATTCTCTCCTCTTGAAATCTGAGAGAGATAGAGAGCGAGAGAACTAAACATTTTGAGACATGGAGAGAGATGGAGAGTGAGATAATGAGAATTGAGAGATTAAAAGAAACAAAGAGTGAGATAATAGAAGATAAGATATTGAGAAAGGTTAGAGAATCAATTAAGCAGCGATTGTAAGATTCAGATAGATAATGCGTGAGAGAGTCAGATATTGATCAACTAAGAGAACTATTGAGTGAGAATGATAGAAATGATAAGAGATCACACATACCTCGACCGTCTTCGAGGCGTCTGTCAGGGAAGTGATCTCTGACGATGAGGACGCGCGTGGAGGACGTCGGGGAAACATATGTCAATGAGGACGGGAGAGGTGGCACCGGAGGGGGAGGGGTAGATAGCCACCCTAAACAAGTCATTGTTGGCCTTGTTTCTTCTTTCTATTGGTATGTTGCGCCCTAAACGAGTCAACGAACAATGGTACATAAAAAATGGTAACATACCTTTAATTCAAGAAAAAAATAAAATGGGTTTTTTTGTGTGGGATGAGGGACGGGACGATTATGTTCCCAAACGAGACAAAAATTCATCCCGGGAGGACTGGACGAGACGATTTTTGTACCATCAGGCAAAAAAATCATTCCGTCCTTTGTCCTTGCACTGAATCAGGAAGTTAGACTTCGTCCCATCCCATCCATCGTCCACGTCCAAGATGATTCAGAACTATATCCGTCACTCTAGGTGAATACAAACAAAATGTCATTCATGTAAAGTAACCAGTACTGTTTCACATGTGTGTTTTTTCATAATATGAAATATTTGAATCACAGTTGTTTTTCAAGACATATATTTGGACAGAATTACCCAAATATTCATCATTGACATGTCTATTAATTAAATACGGATGTCTAATCGTTTTGACGGTTTGTGAATGAGGTTTCTTCAATACAATCTTATTTCAGTAATTGCTTTTTGATGTCATAATTTATTTAAAAATTTCTCCTCTCAACATAAATAATGTTTCTTTCAATTGGTATATGTTTTTACAGATTATCCCAATTTATGGATTAAAAATTCCATGCCAGTTCAGTTGCCAAAGTTGTATGGCAATTAAGGTCGACAACGGGTGTTGTTGTCATTGTAGAATAATATAAGTAATACATAAACATGGTACAAATAACATAATGAATAACTTCTCTTGCAGAACTTGTCATTATGTCATCCCATCCCACGTGTCCCTATTGAGCTTATGTTGTACACCCAACACTTCAAAATGACCAGAATATCAATAGTTTACAGGTTGAGGTACTCTGCTTTCAACAAGAAGTCTCAACGCAGAGTGAAAAACAAGAGTTGTAGAACGTGGAAGAGAAGCCAGAACATTGTAGCTTCAATTGCCAAGGCTTCTCCACCATCTTAGCAAAGTCTTTTAGACATGACTTCATGTGAGGTTCAACAACTAAAATGCTTCGTTCAGCATCTTCATTCGTTACCTTATTCCCTAGCGACGTTTACACTTTGAAGTTGACTAAACGAGGAACGCTGAATGATGTCGGACGGCGTCTAGGACATCGTCCGGTCAACACCAAGTATGATGGCTCGATGCCAATGAAGGATAATGGTATCCAACGTCGACGGTGTCGTCGTCCGATGGATGCAACCCTAATGAGTTATGTAACTATGACGTGATGAATGGGTGTCCTACGTGTCGTACGTGCATGCTTTGACTTGAGGCAGGCGCCGAGCTCCAAGCTTGGACGGGGGTCACCGGGTAACAGCTACAGTGGCCTCTTGAGCCTCATCAGAGTGACGAAGGCATCTACGGCCGAATAGAATCTATCCATAGGGCTCGCACGTAACGGATGGTCACGTCCTTATCAGTAAGACACTCATAGAGTCATAGTTCTCTCAATTCTTCTTCTCTCACCTACCTGGCCCGAGCGCGGTGAAATCAAGATGAACGAGTACTGCAAACTGTAATTAAATGAGCGGCGGGAGAGGTCGGTGTACCTCGTCAATGCGTAGCTCATCATGTAGGGTCGTCGACGGTCATCGACGGTCGGCGGCGGTTGGAGCGGGTGTGGCAGAGAATTGCCAGAGAGATCACGGCGGTTCAATGAGCCAATGTAGATGTCGGAACTATATTAAAGGTCGGAGGAAGAGGGGTCAAGATCGGGGCTGAAAGGAATCTGCTTGAGTGTAATTCTGAACTCTGGCGCGGCCCTTTGGAGGACTAGCACAAGCAGATTCAGGCAGGCGATGCGAGCAGTGATGTTCGGCACTTTGGCAGCGTGCAGGGTGAGTCACACGCGGCGATCGATAGTTGGTGGCAACTTGTACTTCAGGAGCTTTGGCGGTAAACTGAAGTTGAACCAACAGTGTAGTGGGTCAGATGTCTGGTGTCGATCGAGCTTCAATGGGAATTGTCGACAATGAGGGTTCCTCTCTGTGTGCGAGGGAGAGGGGCCATCGAGCAGGCACAAGAGCCTCATCCAGTGGCAAATTGTCAGTTCCCTCAACCAGATCAATCAACGTTTCTGGATTCTGATCGGTCGGAGGGTTCGTCCAACTCGCCATGGTGCCCGTCGGGGGATGTCCTTCGCTCAAGGGGGGCATCTGGAGTTGGCCCCATGAGCGGATGCACCGAACCCTTGAGAATTTGTCATTCCCGTTCTCTAGCATTAGCCAGGAGTTTGGGCACACAGGAAATGAACTGTGCAAGGCAGGGAGGAGGGCGACCTTGGCAATACTATTGCCAAGACTTGTCAAGTCTTCGCAAGAATATCACGCACCCACATAAATGACTTGTGCGGGCAATTTAGATTGCCATAATTTTGTCCTTGCGATGGAGTGCCTGGGCGAGGCGGGAGAACTCCGCCGTAAGAATTGGCCACCCAAAAGGAAAGGATGCCAATACTCTAATAAGAGCAAAATTGTGGGGGTAGGGAAGCATTCCTGACCCCCCAATTTCTACCTCCTTCCCTTCCACTCCTCCCTCCTTCCTTTGTATCTTCTCTTGAACGAGGAAGGGAGGCCAAACGAAAATCAAATGTTAACTTCTCAATTTCTCTTGGTCTGCCTGTTTAGGGCGCCCCCCCTTCCCTTATAAAGAGGAGAGGTCAAATGGCCCCCCTAAATGGGTCAACAAGGGGGAAATAGGTCCATTAAGGGAGCCCTTATAAATGGGCTCCCCCATTACAAAATAAAAGAAAGGAAAGCACAAAAGGAAACAAGGGGGAAGGCAAAGACTAGGTGCCCCTCCCCGTGACGAAGACAAAGGACGTACGGGACGAGTCGCGAATGCGACGAGAACACAACGACGTGACAGAAAACACAAAAGACGAGAAAGAACGAAGAAAAAAAACACGATAATGCGAGCATCTCTTCACCTGATCTTCGACGCCGGGGTCAGGCGGTGCAAACGATGTCGTCGACGATCTTTGATGGCGTGCGCTATCACTGAACATGTGGAGTTTGACCTTGAGAAGGGTCTCACTTGTTTTTTATTTCCTACTTAGTGCTGTTTCCCTTCCCGCTTAAATTTCCTTTGATAAAAGGAACAACATTGAACTTTTGGAGTAGAACAAGGGTTTCTCTTTTGGCTTTATTCTCCCTTATTGTATCCCAACATTTGGTATCAGACCTTGAAGTCTGGTCCAAGGAGGAAGTAGGAGCAGATCTCGGCCACGATGGGCTGGTAAATTTGTCTCACAAGCTGGTGGAATGTCTTTAGCAAAAGGTGAGGCTGCTGGAACCTGTGTCATGATGCCAAGGTCTCTGGTCGATAACGGACATGATTTCCCCATTCTCTCCAAACAGAATTATTCTCTTTGGGCTATGAGAATGCAAGTTCTATAGGAGGTGAATGGCTTATGGAAGATATTGAGGCAGAGATGGTGGCGAAGAAAAATGATCATCAAGTGTTGTCAATTATCTATGGTGCAACATCTGATGAGATATTGGCTCCGCTGGGTAGCAAGCTAACGGCCAAGGAGACGTGGATGATGTTGAAACAAAGAACTTGGGAGCTGCTCATTTTTGGAAGGCTAGAGTGCAAGCGCTCAAACGCGAGTTCGAGCTGCTTATCATGGGAGAAGATGAGCTTGTATCTGACTTTGGAGGGAAGCTGTCCAAGGTCATCACTCAGCTAAGGACCATGGGAGAGAAGTTAGAAGAAGGAGATGTGGTTCCCAAGCAACTCCAAGCTAGTTCGGCAAAATTTGACTCAATTACATCCTCCATTGAGAAATTTGGGGAGATGGAGTCAATGACAATGGAAGAAGTAGCAGGATCCCTCAAGATACATGAAGACAACTTGAAGGATCTCCAATCAAGAAAACAGGAGCAAGTTCTCTTAGCGAGAGCTATCCAAAAGGGCAAGAAGAAAGATGAAGAAGAAAATTCCCAAGGCATTGGACGTGGATGCGGCAAAGGAAGAGATTGTGGCCGAAGCAGTGATGGCAAAGGATGGATAAAATACTATGACTAAAGACCTCAAGATAAGTTAAAAATTAAATTTTACAACTGTGACCAATTTGGGCATTCTGCTTCTGAATGCCGCAACGATAAGAAAGAGGAGAAGGCAAATTTGGTCAATGCCGAGGAGAAGGACGAGTCAGCCTTGTTGATGATGCTTATAGAGCCTCTAGAGCATGCACTACTCCATGGGAGAGAGGGAGATCCTCGGATGTCAGATATGTGGTACATCGACACGAGGGCCAACAACCATATGACGGGCATGAGAAGTCTGTTTTATCAGATTGAAGAAGCTCATCTCGGCAAGGTTTGCTTTGGTGATGGGTCAAAGGTTGATCTTTAAGGCGAAGGACGCATCATATTGCACTGTCAGAGTGGAGGAGAAATGACACTGAATAATGTTCTCTCTATCTCTAAAGTACGCTCTAACATTTTGAGTATTGGGCAGCTTGTTGAACAAGGCTGCAAGACTGTGATGGAGCGTGGGCATTTGATCATGTAAGATCAGCAGGGGAGATTGATGTCTCATGTAAATAAGACGAATGGTTGTTTATATCTGTTGACGTTAAACAATATCAGAGGGTGTTTGGTTTAGGTTAATGATTCTGTGCGAGTATGGCATGAGCTCTATCAGTATCTCAACCGCCAAGCATTAAAGTTGTTAGCTGATCAAGAGATGGTCGAAGGACTACCCTTTCTACCATCTCCAGACCAGTTATGTCGAAGTTGCATAACAGGCAAGCATTCGAAAGCTCCATTTCCATATTCATCAACATATAGAGGAAAAACACCACTTGAGTTGTTGCACAATGACTTATGTGGTCCAATCACTCCATCGACATGGGGTGATAATTCTTATTATATGTTGATTGTTGATGATTTTATTCGACTCACTTATCGTGCCTTGCTGAAGAAGAAGTTTGAAGCTCTTGGCAATTTCACAAAGTTTAAGGAAATTGCAGAAGACGAGAAGAATGTGAAGGTCAAATTTATCAAGACTGATCGAGGATGAGAGTTTGCTTGAATAGAGTTTTCAGCTTATTGTGATAAGAAGGGATAAAGAGGCAGTTGATGGCCCCATATTCTACACAATAGAATGATGTCATTGAGAGAAGGAATCAGACAATTATGTCCATGTGCAATCTATATTGAATGGGAGAAGCCTACCCAAGGAGCTATGGGGAGAGGCACTGAGCACTACCGTGTACCTCATGAACCGTGCTCCAACTAGAAGCCTAGAAGGAGCTACACCATATGAAGCTTGGATGGGGACAAAGCCTAAGGTTACACACCTGGGGTTTTTGGCTCCCTAGCTCATGTGAAAGTGTGAGGAGGGAACTTGAGGAAGTTGGATGACCCAATCAAGCCTATGGTCTTCATCGGTTATGAAATTGGGTCTAAAGCTTATCGCTGCTATCACCCTTACACTAGAAAGGTGTACGTAAGCAAAGACATCATCTTTGAAGAAGATGCAAAGTGGAGCTGAGATGTCCCTCAAGTGAAGAAGAAGCAAGGTACCCCTCTCTCTCATGATTTTCCTATGTTAACTAATGATTGTGATGGTCAGGTGGATGAAATACTTGTGGAGGAAGCTGATGTTGCATCACCTCCGTATGAAGTGAGCCCTAAACCGTGGGAAGGAGACCCTCTTCTCACTACTAAAGAGAGCTCGCCCAGAAGGTTCATATGTTTATGACTGATAAATCCAAAATGATAGTAATATATATGTGCAATTTCAGCTAATTTATCTACTTCTTTATCTTTATCTGGATATATTATCAACATTTATGTTAAGTTGTGAAACATCATGAAACAAAATCACCTTTTTCTAATTTGGAGTTAATTATTATTATTTGTGGGACTAACCCCACTTAACTCAATGAGTTAAGTGGAATGAATCTCACTCTCTTCTTAGTTTATGTGGAAGATGCAGGAATTAGGTGAAACTTTCATGAATAAAGGGGATAATTAAATGAAGAGGAAGCTATTTGGACCAGAGGAGCAGGCTCAGCCACAACCCTGGGCCAAGAAAAAAGGCCCAAGGCAAGACAGCTGGCTCTACTCTAAAGGCCCACTAAAGAAGCTCCACTAAGCCCACTATGAGAGGCATGTTGGGCCAAAGAAAGGAGGGCAAGGGGAAGGTCCAGTTATGATTATTTATGAATATTTCAGGGGCTTAAATGATGATTGGAGGACAACCTTGGACGTGGATCCAAGCCAGAGAAGAAGATCCAGCCATTCAATCCACAAAACATCCAAGGGTGGAGACTTAAAGATAGCACCTTTAATGCTAATTAAGGAAAGAAGCCTTGAACGTCCAAGGGGTATTTAAAAGGTCTCCATGCTGATTGGAAGACCATAATGGACGTGGATCATGACCCTGAAAAGAAGATCTGGCCATCCATTGTATTAAAAATCCAATGGCTCTCCTTTTCTCTCTCTCCCTATATAAACCCCTTCACCCTATTGTAAAATTCATCTTGTGATTCAATCCAAAGTAATGTTTTGTGGCCTAAGTGCAATTGAGTCATAGATCCATTCACCTCAGTGAGTGCTAGGCTGAGCAGGAAGCATCCAGGGCTGAAGAAGCTGGTGGAAAGGAGAAGGAGAAGTCCCTTGGACCTTAGCGGGTGTGACAAAGAGGTTACCTTCTTATTTCTCCTTTTTCAATCTTTTCTGTTCATCTTTTGTCTTTTGGTTAGTCTTGGATCAGCTAGCCAATATCCAGACGGTTCTAGTGCATCCAACCACGCTCTAAAATTCGTTCTAGAACTCATTCTAGAGTGATTTTAGTACAGTCCATGTTTTCTCTCTCCTCCACCTAGGCACCTTCCCCATTTGGCATCTGGACTTAGCCAAATTTTGACTAAGACCAGAGCGCCAAACTGTTTCATTTCCTATTTTTTTTTAGCTTTCAAATACTCCTAAAAAATACCAAAAAATTATTTTCTGCCTATTAATATTATTATAATATTATAATAATATTTTATTTTTCTTTGTTATATATTTTTATTTAATCAGTTATTTATCTTCATATGTAGTAAACCTACCTCTAAAATTATTAAAAAATACATAGCTAAAGCACAAATTCCTAAGAAAAGAAAACCCTTGCTCCATGTGGATCGACCCTTACTCTCCCTACGCTAGTAAGGTTATTATAAATTTTTGTTGTTTTAATTCGGATAAACCAACGACACTAATTAGTGAAGTTAGCTCATCACTAATTACCCCAAAACCTGAAATATCAATGACGAGTCTATAAAGACACCGAGCAAGTACACCTTGACCAAGAAGAATGCTTGGTGATAGAGGGGGAACTAGAAAATCTCCCAGACGCTTCTAAGGAGGAGGTTTGGAGACATGCTATGAAGGAGGAGATGGACTCCATTGAGAAGAACCGAACATGGGAGAAGGTGAATCCATTTAAAGGCTACAAGACAATTGGCCTTAAGTGGGTTTTCAAGTTCAAGAATAACTCACAAGGAGAAGTGGTGTGACACAAGGCTAGAATGATTGTGAAGGGCTATGTCTAGAAGCTTGGAGTCAACTTCGAGGAGGCATTTGCGCTAGTGGCAAGAATTGATACCATCTATGTCTTGGTGGCTCTAGCAGCACAAGGAGGATGGGACTTGTATCATCGTGATGTCAATTCAACTTTCCTCAATGGAGAGATAAAGGAAGAAGTGTACGTGAAGGGGTTCATAAGGAGGGGAAAAGAGCATATGGTTCTGAAGTTGAAGAAGGCCTTGTATGGCCTAAGACAAGCATCGCGAGCATGTTATACCAACTTGGATACCTTTCTTATTCCCATTGATTTTACCAGGAATGTCCATAGGCATGTAGTCTTCATGAAGATTTCAGCTGATGTGCACTTGCTAGTGGGAGTATACGTTGATGACTTGATCGTGACTGAGCCAGAGAGCTGTCACGTTGAGGCGTTCGAGGGCGAGATGATGGACATGTTTGAGATGAGCGACTTTGGTTTGCTCAACTCTTACTTGTGCATAAAAGTTATTCAGTTAGATGGGCAGATAAAACTGAGTCAGAAAGTTTACGCAATGAAGATTCTACAGCAAAGTGAGATGATGAGTTGCAACCGATTCCATATGATGCTTGAAGCAAGACAGAAATTTACCGTTCTGGGTCGTCCCATACTGTTGACTCCATGGAGTAATGGAGTCTGACCGATAGCCTAAGGTATTTGACTCATACCCGGCCATAGTTAAATTATTTTGTGGGAATTCTAAGCAAGAGTATGGAGAGACCAACGGCTCAACACATGACGGTGGTGAAGGGACTCATAAGATATATCAAGGAACATTAGACACTGGTCAATGTTATGAGAAAGCAGTCTAAGAACATGAGCTGGTTGGCTATTGCGATAGTGACCATGCTAGAGAACTTGATGACCATAAGAGCACCACTGGAATGGCATTCTTTCTCGGGCCAAACCTGATAAGCTGGGACTCGCAAAAGCAGAAGATCGTAGCTCTCTCTTCTTGTGAGGTTGAGTATTTATCCATGACTGCTGTAGCATGTCAGGGAATTTGGTTGGCCAGGTTGATTACAGAATTGGAGGAGAAATTCCGAAGCCTTTAAGACTAATGGTTAACAATAAATCTGCCATTGCCCTTGGCACATCGACACAAGGTTTCATTTTATCAAGGAGTACATTGAAGAAGGTAAAGTAAGTGTGCATCATGTCAGGTTAGAAGATCAATTGACTGACATATTCACAAATGCTCTAGGACATGTGAAGTTTGTGGAGCTAAGTATGAAGGTGGGAGTTCAAAGCGTCTGAGGGGAATAACGTCAAGACCAACGGGGAGATTGTGGGGTTCGACCTTGAGAAGGGTCCCACTCATTTTCTATTTCCTGCTTAATGCTCTTTCACTTCCCACTTAAGGTTGCTTTCGTAAAAGCTGATTGATGTTTAGGTATAATACCATTCAGGGATTGGTACAAAAAAATTCAATGAAGTCTTTTTCTAAAGATCACCCACTATTTGTCTTTAGTATTGCCACACCAATAACCATAGGATAATCTATACTTATCATACAAGTAGGATCATTTGGTATAACTCTATCCATATGATTCAATGTCTATCTCGACTATCCATCAGATAAGAATATTGAAAATAAATATTTAACAACTAGTGATCACTATATTATGATCTCATCATAATTCACTATGTCGTTGCATGTATTCATGGACTTCATTATAAAGGTCATAAAGGAATAATAATGAACGCAATATTTTATTCAATAAAATTAAATAAACATGGTAGTGTGAATGGGTTGAAGACCACATAATATCCTTCAAAACATGATGGATCTACAAAAATTCATTATATTTGAATCAGCCCACATGAGTAGGAAACAAGCTTAAGGATGATTTTGACTTTGATCCATACCTTTATTTACATCAGAGTATAGATAGAAAGAGGTGGGGGAGACGAAGCAATTCTGAAAATTTCAGCTCAATCATACTTATGGATCATCAGATATCACATTTTGAATTTGGAGCAATCCTAGCCCTTGATTGTTACTCTCTCCTCACCTTTAGAGTTGACACTTCCCCTTTTTCTATTTCAGTTGATCTGGCCAATCATCCAATATTCCCAATGATTTGTTCATGTATTGCATGATATTTACTTCTTAGCGTATGATGTGACACGTGTTTTCGTGGCCTACATCAGCACTTTATAGTTTTTAATCAATTGTAGGGGTACACTTCTGCACCATGTGTACCACCATAATTGTTGATTTATTTTTTCTTTATTTTTTAACAATTTCACCCTTGTTACTTGATTGTACTTATTGTGATTTAAATGTCTTATTTTTTCATTTGTCCATGTTGCCTCCTACAAAAAATTCTGTCAGTGTGCCAGCTAATAATTGATCCACTATGGCATCACAATCCACGATGCCATAATTGCACCTTTTGCAATAATTACCACAGCATATGATTGTGTAACTGCATGATTGGTTGTCGTTCTAGAATTGAATGGCAACATGCTGTGGACTCATAGTAAATCCATAAAAAGGAATAATAAATTATTTCCAAGTCATAAACTAACATAAATATATACTAACTTAGAAAACTCATTTATATCTAAATTTAAGTTCAAATAATTTGCAAAAAATATGTTCTGAATTGTAAAATTAAATTATTTAAGGATACAATGCCAAAAAACACTTAAAATTCAGTTAAATCTAAAACAACCAGAATGTCAATCTAAAATTAGATTATATCCTCTTAAGCTTGATAACAGACATCTTTAATTATTTAAATGCATTAAAGTATGTAAATATTATAGAATTAAACCAATAACTTGTGTGTTATTAATTTTCTCATTGAACTAACCATTTTTAGACATGAAAAGACATTCATAGTTTGGAATGAATATAAATGTCATGTTATTAGAATATATTGATTCAATAGATGAATTTCAATTGATTTTTCATGTGGCATGGGATGATGAACAATACTGCATTAGAAAATTGTGTCCTGATTTTTTTTTTAGCGTTAAATATATTTTCTCTAACGATGCCATCTTAAATGTGTTCCTTGAGTATTATTACTACTCTATAAGTGGATGTTGTACCCTGAAGTTTAGGAATCCTTAAATATTGTGCAGATATCCAAAACATAGAGAGTAAGAGTGTTGAAACCAAAGTCTATTGTAACAAATTTTATTCTTTTTTTAAATAACATAGAAAAATGGTATTGGAGTATGATATTCAAAAAATAAGTTTAAGAAGATGTTGTAATAAAATTATTGGTCAAAGCATTGAGCCTCCCTATAGCCTCAAACGGCAAAGAATTGAAACATAACCAATCAACATATATTATTGAAGAATAATGTGCCTTATTAGCAAGTAGAACAATCCTCGCTAATCGTATTGATGAGAAAGTTAAAAAAATTATCAAAAATAAATAAATGGTCACAAGTGGAAACAGTCGCGGCAAAAGGAATTTCATGATTTCATGAGGAAATATCTTGCTTAAAGGAGAATTAGTTAAAGTATGTCACTGGGTATTTACTATTAGATACATGCAACTAAGGATATTTAGATGTTTGAAAACTATACGATGTACATAAGTTTGCGTTGTTCACAATTTTGAGACATTCTCTTATAGGGGCTGAGATAAATGGTAGACCAGTAAGAATTTCTCATATGTATAGATTAAATTAGACATTATACTAATATAATGTAAGGAGAACATTTACAAGGACAGAAGGGAGTGTATAATATAACTAGATTGTAACAATAATCATACAATTGTTAAACACATAAACAGTAATACATTTTAAATTTAAAAAATATTATTTGTAGCTTAAAATAATCACCAAGAGCTTGGTTTAAAATTATCTCTAAACTAGGAAAACAAAACAACTATGGCCATATTAATGATGGTCATAATTATTTTTATAAACTCTTTAATATGACTAAAGTTATAGCCGCATTATTTTATGATGGATATTAAGTGCCCGTCAATCCATTCACACCACCATGTTTATTTACTTTTATTGAATAAAATATTATTTTCATTATTATTCGTTTGAGATATTTATAATGAAGTCCAAAAATATGTTCAAGGACATAGTGAATTATGATGAGATCATAATACAGTGATCACTAGTCTTTAAATATATATTCTAAATATTCCTATTCAATGGATAGTGAAGATGGACTTTGAATTATCTAGATAGAATTATACTAAATGACCCTAATTATATGATAAGTATAGCTTATCCTATAGTTATTAGTGTGGCAACACTAAAGACAAATAGTGGGTGCTCTTCGGAGAAAGAGTTCACTATTTTTCTTGTACGAATCCCTGAATGGTATTATACCTAAATGTCAATCAGCTTGATTCATGTTATGGTTGTATGAGTGATCCATTGACCTGAGGCCCTAGTGACATCTCATGGATGCATCAATGCATTTTCACTACGACTTACAAGCCTCTAATCATGGGAATGGGATTCAAACAAGTCATAGCTCAGATGTACAACGAAGTTCACAGAGGTGATTGATGGGATTATACACTCTTGTTATAAGAGGATATTGACTCAAGGAAGACGATGCAGAAAATCCCTGGCCAGGGTAGTGAGGATATAGAAGAAGGCATTCCTCAATGCCCGTTTAAACATCAATACTAATCAAATGACGGATTATGGTTTGACGATCAACTATACCCTAAGTCGTTCAAGAGACTCATGCAGATGATGGATTATACATATACGGCAACCGACGACAGTAAAGGTTCCATGAGAGAGTTCAAACACTACTCGATATCTATTAGAGAATTAGGTGTACCTTTGCACCCCTGGGCTATAAGCTTAACATCTCGATTGGGTTTAGATCAATCATTACATATAAATTAATTAATAAGGTTGGTCAATAAGTATTATTGGACCACTATAATTATTAACTAGGATGACACTTAGGTCTAGAGGGTCACACACATAAGATCATATGGGGATTAATGAATAGATTTTACTTTATAAAGATTTTTGACAAAAACTTAAGTAAACTATAAATAGAGAAGGGGCACTCATTTCAAGCACCTAGGCCAGCCAGATTTGAAAGCCCTCTTTCTCTGGCCTGTTCTCTTCTACAGTCAACCAAGGGGAGTGTCTTCATGGTGAGAAGATCTTCATGATTTTCAATGCGAGTTGAAGAGGAAGAAGTGGAGATCCAAGCGCCAAGTGATTTTGCAGATACTTATAAAGGCAGGGCCCATGAACTGCTTCAGAACAATCTCAACAAGAGTAGGTTAAGGGTAGAATAAGCTCCTCATAAAGTACCTATGATGTATTTATTTTCAAGCACCGAGTGAGAATCGATATCAGGCTTCCGCATCATGGAAACCATGATTTCATGGCCGAACCAAGGCACATAATCCATGTTCTTGGTACCTTGGGTGTTTGGGAAGAAGCATAAAAGTATATGAGATTAAGATACAAATTGTGAGATTACAAAGAATATAAGATTTTCAATATTTATATTAGACATTGAATACTCAGAATAACTAGAAGACATGTATAAAATGTTCATAACATTCGGGATGACAATGTAGAAAGGTACTTTCTTACACAAGAAAAATAAATCGAAAGGAAAAGTTTGATGATACATAATGTGATCATGCAATGCTATGATATATATCTTCCTTTTTTCTTAAAGTAGGCCTGCACACGTGAATAAAATATCATTTAAATTCATAAAATACCAAACATGTCCTTCATTTTTACAAACATATCTGAAAAAAAACTGTTCGATGTGATAAGTCTGGGACAAATGGCAAAGACCCATTGTCGGTATAGTTGGGTATCAGATGGTCATCCCAATCAGTAAAAAATATTTTAGGCAATTTTAATATAATTGACTTGTATTCAGATTTTTTTGGCCTTTACATCTGCTCTCCTAAACATCCCTGGTTGATATTCCAATTTTCTGTTATTATTTACTCTTTAATAAAATAGTTTTCTATTAATAAATCTATTTTATATATCACCCTTAGTACATAGAGTTAAATTTTCATTCATATGTTTCAAACAGACCTCATTATCATTTTGGATCAAAGAATGATATGAAACATCATGTTGTTCCCTGGTAATCATATCATCATTTTAAATCTCAGGTACATTCATAAATAATAATTTTGAAGATCACAAAACATTATATCAATACCAAAATAACATCGTCTTCTTTAGTGATGCTCAAATTGAACGTACTTACTATATCAGTCTCTTCATCCGTGAATAACATATGAATATCTGAAAACTTTGTCAAATTGATTTTCATTCAATTATTTATTTAAAAATTTAATTCTATGTTTCCATGTCAGTTTTTTGTATAGAAAGATCGTCAACACTCATAGAAGACATTTGATCTTCAAGCATAAGTAAAGAAGGTTCCAATTTTACAGGATTTTCTTTCACAAAACCTATACAAATAAAATGTTTTAATGATTCTTGATCAGTAAGTACTGCATTCAATTGAATTGACATTTAACATTACATAGTGAAGAGTTTTTGGAAACAGAACATGAGTTTCAGAATGTTCTGAATATTAATCTCTTTCAATTGTTTCTTCTAGCAGAACATCAGTACGCTCTCTCTCCTCTCCCTCAAGTTCATCATTAGGAATTTTGATGAAGGGGTAGTTGATTCTTTTCACAGTATTTCTATAGGCATATCGTGAATGGATTACCTATTTTCCTCATCCATTGAAGGCCAGGAAGATTATGCATGTGATTAAATATGAGTCAGCTGGTGAGAATGATTAAAATTATGAGTTAAGGGTAAAATATGATTGGCACACAATTGCTGATGGGGGACAATCTCGCCAACGACACCAAAGGACACCAGCAACCACTTCAAGCTGCTCGTGTCGACGTCCGTGACCTGAATTTCAAGTATACTGCCTAACGACAGGCGGTGATTATTTTATTTCATTTTATTTTCATGGCTTTATTTTCATGTCCTTTATTTTCATTTAGAATTGTGGATGGGCCTTCATGTTTGGGCATCGTCCATTATGTGTCTTTTCCTTAACGTTTCTTAAGGGAATACTGCTCGACATGAGACGGTTTCTTCCCATTTGGCCCAATTGGGCATACCCCTTACACTATATAAACGGAGGCATGCCCAAGGAAACCCTTGGAGTTGATTGAATTTCAACGGATTTTCTTTAGTCAGCACCCTTCTCTCCCTTTGGGAGTTATCCTCTATGGTTTTTCTAGATAGATCATGGGAACGCCGTGTGCCACGTCGCCTCCTACCATGACGTCGACATTTTGTAGAGGACAACCATTGTCGCCGCCTCTCCCACACGATAATTCTCCTTCATGCTGAAACTGCTCTTGAATAGAGTTCAAGAAAACTCCCCTCTTCATCGGTCTGCAAGAACACCCTCTGGAGTCCTTTGCCACAGTGTGCCACCCTTGCCGGCCTGCTAAAACGTCTTCTGGGCCCCATCTACACGCCTTCATCTTGCTGCTTGTCAATAGATCTTGGATCGGAGTGTCGTCCTTTCAAGAAACCAATTCTTGAAAAAAAACCCTTCCCAAGAACTCCTGTTTCTTGGACGCTATTGTTGGAATTCCTCCATTAAAGTGGGCTACAACCGTTGTTTTTAACGGTTGCAACCTTTGGTATACCGGCGGTTGCAAGCCCTTGATGGAGGGGCTTGCAACTGCCACCCTTTCGAATCCCATTGGGATTCTTTTTAAGGGGTTTCGGATCCCCTTGGTCCACCATCGAGAGGAGTCCCCAAGGTGCCATCGTCCTCGAGGAAGAAGCTCCTCAGTAAAGGATCAAGAAGGACCCTCCACCCTCAGGAGAAAGAAGAAGAGATCCAAATGGAAGGTATGTTTGTTTGTCATTTGATCTATCAAGTGGAATCAGAGCATGATAGATCGATGAAAATCGATCACAAGAGTGATGATTTTCGTCATTTGGATCTCCAAAATCCATTTCCGCATTCAGTTTTCGGAGATTTTTTTTTTATTATTATTGAGGAAGATGAAGGCTATTATGATTGATATTAAATAAAAGCATCAAGGGCATTGGGTTTTATATGCCCATTAAGGTAGGCCCATTTGGTTAATGCACATTGGGCTTCATAAAAGGGCATAAGTTCATCATCAAGGGCATCCCAAAATTAAGTTTTTCTTTGGAAATATATAGGACATTTTTAATGCTCATATGGGCCTTATAATAGTGGCCCACTATAATTTATATGGGCATATAAAAGGTTGAGTGAAACATTTTATTTTATTTCATTACATTGAAATAAATGATAAAATTCAGTATAGAATTTTATTTTTTTAAAATTTAACTATGTTACAATAACATCCTTGTTATTTTATTTATGAATGATTTAAAGTCATTTTTTTAATTCATGCAAATATTTCCTAACCCAAAGGAGAGGAACTATTTGGCAGAATTTATTGCACACTAGGTCACTAAAATTTGAAATGGATCTAGTATTTTCATGTGCAATGTGATGGCTATATCAACCTTAGTTATTTCTTGAAATACTAAGATAAGGAAATGATAATGTTCATGCAAGTACTTATTGGCCCAAAGGAAAATAAGTGCTTGGCCGAATGTAAGCCATGTTCATGATAGAAAATTTAACAATCATTAGGAATAAATAATCATGATAAGTCGTCCCAAAGGAGGTCTTACCGATGATTATTTGTGATTGTCTAAATATAACTATCTTACAAAGTGGATCGCTCGCAAATTGATTATCATCCAAAGATGAAATTAATGTTGCATTTGATCGCTTGTGCCAAATTTCACCATTTGGTGTCGACTTAAATTTCGATTATGTTCTTATGTGAGTTATTTTCTTCTTTGTATTTAGGCTCGAAAACTTCTGATATTTGCACAAATTTGAATTCCATTCCTATGTTAAGTGGTGCAAATTTTAAGAAATGGAAGGAATTCTTATCATTGTACTTGGGTGCTTCGGATCTTGATTATGCCCTCCAGAATGCACAACCACCGGCCATAAAGGAATCTTCTTCTCCTAAAGAAAAGAAGGCCCATGAAACATGGGAAAGGTCCAATAGGATGTGCTTAATGGTAATCAAGTGCACCATTCCTGAATCCCTAAGGGACACTTTAGCGGAAGAGGCAACTGATGCCAAAATTCTCATTCAGGAAATTGAGAAACGGTATCATAAAGAAGATAGAGCTGAGATCAGTACTCTCATGAATCGCCTTACAAATATGAAGTGTACAGGAAAAGGCAACATAAGAGAGTACATTATGGAAATGTCTCATATACGTTCCAAATTAAAGGGATTAAACTTGGAACTTCCGGAGTAATCCATTGTTTACATGGCTTTAAACTCTCTTCCACCGCAATTCAGTCAATTCAAGGTGAGTTATAATTGTCAAAAGGATCCATGGTCCTTGAACGAGCTCATCTCGCATTGTGTGCAAGAGGAAGAGAGACTAAAGTCAGAACAATGTGAAAGTGCTCATCTTACCGTTGCTTCTTCTGACAAGTCTAAGGATAAAGGAAAAAGGAAGGGAAAGTGAAGGAGGTGAAAAGTTCATCTTTAAAGTCATTTTTAAAACTGGTTATCATTTGCTTTTAAGTCAGACCTTTGTTGTGCCATCTTTTGAACGTAACGTAATATCCGTTTCGGTATTGGAGAAATCTGGTTATAATTGTTCATTTGGGGATGGAAAATTTGGTCTTTATAAGGATTCTGTACTTATAGGTACAGAAAATTTAGGTGCTTATGATAACTTGTATTTGGTTGACAGTAAAGTTTCTTTGGAATATTCCTTCCAATTAAGTACGGTAGGTACAAAGCGAAAGTTAGGTAATGAGATTTCATCGTTCTTGTGGCACAAAAGGTTAGGCCACATTTGTCAAAAGAGAATTGAAAGGCTTGTGTCAGATGGAATTCTTGATTATCTAGATTTTAAGGACTTTGACACCTGTGTCAAATGCATTAAAGGAAAATGGACAAACATTAGAAAATCTGGCTCATATCGAGCTTCTAACGTCTTGGAATTGATTCATACTGATATTTGTGGTCCATTTCCTATACCATCTTGGAATGACCAACAGTATTTTGTCACTTTCATTGATGATTATTCTCGATATTGTTACTTGTATCTCATTCATGAGAAATCTCAAGCCATTGACGTGTTCAAAACTTTAAGGTTGAAGTTGAAAATCAACTCAACAAATGGATTAAGGCCATTAGATCTGACCGTGGTGGAGAATATTACGGCAGAAATGATGGATCGGGCGAACAACGTCTAGGACCTTTCGCTAAATTTTTGGAGTGTGGAATAGTCCCTCAATACACTATGCCAGGATCTCCCAGCATGAATGGTGTTGCCGAGAGACAAAATCGTACACTCAAGGAGCATGATGAGTTAGACTTCTTTATCTGAACCGTTATGGGGTGAAGCACTAAAGTCAGCAGTTTATTTGACTAATAGAGTGCCAACAAAGGCAACAGAAAAAACCCCTTATGAGCTTTGGACGGGCAAAAGACCTAGTCTAAGGCATTTACGTGTATGGGGTTGTCCTGTAGAGGCAAGACCTTATAAGCCTAATGAAAGGAAACTTGACTCTAGGACATTAAGCTGCCATTTCGTTGGATACTCTGAACGATCCAGGGGATACAAATTTTATGATCCTACAACGTGAACTATTTTTGAGACGGGTAATGCTATATTCTTTAAGGATGATGAGTTTGTGGGGGGAGATAAGGTTAGAACTATTGTCTTTGAAGAGGATTGTTTAACAATGCCTCCTATTGTTCACAACAGTGCTCAAGATAAAGAAAAACCACTTGACATTGTTGAAACAATAATTCAAGTACAAGATGATAATCAAGAATCCTCTAACCCTGAAATTCAAACTCAACAACCTCAAGAATCAATACCACTAAGGAGATCTACCAGAGAGAAAAAGAGAGCTATTCCTGATGATTACTTTGTGTATCTTCAAGAGTATGAAGTAGACATGAGCATCGAGGAAGATGACCCAATCACCTTCCATCAAGCCATGGAAAGCTCAGATTCTCAAAAGTGGATTGATGCCATGAAGGAGGAGATCAAATCCATGCATGATAATGGCGTTTGGGAACTTGTTCCATTACCTGAAGGTGCAAAATCCATAGATTGTAAATGGATATTCAAGACCAAGAGGGATTCAAGGGGTAACAAGGAGAGACATAAAGCACGTCTCGTAGCCAAAGGATTTACTCAAAGGGAAGGTATTGATTACAAAGAGACTTTTATTCCAGTTTCTTCAAAAGACTCTTTTAGAATAATAATGGCACTAGTTGCACATTAGAATCTTGAGCTTTATCAAATGGATGTAAAGACTGCTTTTCTCAATGGAGACATTGAGGAAATGATATACATGAAGCAACCAGAGTATTTTGAATCCAAAGATTCAAATAATTTGGTTTGCAAATTAAGGAAATCCATTTATTAACTCAAGCAAGCTTCTCGTCAATGGTACTCAAAAATTTCATAAGGTTATCATTTCGTATGGCTTTGAGATGAATAAAGTCGATAATTGTGTATACCATAAGTTCAGTGGGAGTAGGTACATATTTTTAGTTTGGTATGTGGATGATATTTTGCTTGCATGTAACGATATGGGATTATTGAGTGAAACCAAATTATTCCTATCAAGGAATTTTGAGATGAAAGATCTCGGTGAAGCCTCGTTTGTCTTAGGCATAGAGATATACCGAGATCGGACTCAAAATATTATGGGGTTATCACAAAAGGCCTATATTGATAAGATCCTTAAGAGGTTTAACATGCAAAATTGCAAACCAGGAAATACCCCTGTATCAAGAGGAGACAAATTTTGTCTCGGTCAATGCCCTAAAAATAATCAGGAGGTAAAAGCAATGCATACTATTCCTTATGCATCAGCTATTGGAAGTATGATGTATGCCCAAGTTTGTACGCGTCTGGATATTGCGTATATACTTGGAGTGCTTGGAAGATATTTGAGCAATCCAGGAATGGATCACTGGATAGCGGCCAAGAGAGTCATGCGCTATTTACAGAGAACTAAAGATTTCATGCTCACATATAAAAGGTCAGATGAATTGGAGATCATTGGATATTCTGATTCTGACTTTGCTGGATGCCAAGATTCAAGAAGATCCACATCAGGTTATATATTTCTGTTGGCTGGAGGAGCCATTTCATGGAGGAGTGCAAAGCAACCATTTGTAACTTCATCCACTATGGCCGCGGAATATACTGCTATGTATGAGGCATCTAATCATGGAGTATGGTTGAAGAATTTTGTCACGGGGCTTCGAATTCTGGATCGTGTCGAAAGACCATTGAAGATATATTGTGACAATAAGTCAGCCGTTCTGTTCTCCAACAACAATAGGAGCTTGACAAAGTCTAAGGATATAGACATCAAGTACTTGATTGTCAAGGAAAGAAAACAAAATGGAGAATTGTCCACACAACATATTGGAACAAACTCAATGATTGCGGATCCGCTTACCAAAGGTGTATTGCCTAAGGTATTTATGGAGCATACCACTCACATGGGCATTCTTCATTGGGAAGAATAGTGAGTTTAAGTGGGAGTTTGTATGAAGTGTTCTTAATGTGGACATGTATACATTTTCTGCAGAACTAAAGTTTCTTTTATCCATTTTGTTTATACGATCTCCATAAAGTGGGACTCGTATAAAATTTAATCTATGTCATTCTACGTTATAGCATTAGTGATTGTGGTAGCTTAATTGCGCAATAGGGTGATGAAAGTTGTTCAGTCCTATGCTAAATATGTTGATGGACGAGATGAATATTTGTACCTTGAGAAATAGTAACCGTTTGAGCTCATTAAATATGGAAAGTCAAGGCGTGTAGCCCAAGTGGGAGATTGTTGGAATTCCTCCATTAAAGTGGGTTACAACCGTTGTTTTTAACGGTTGCAACCTTTGGGATACCGGCGCTTGCAAGCCCTTGATGGAGGGGCTTGCAACTGCCACCCTTTCGAATCCCATTGGGATTCTTTTTAAGGGGTTTTGGGTCCCCTTGGTCCACCATCGAGAGGAGTCCCCAAGGTGCCATCGTCCTCGAGGAAGAAGCTCCTCAGTAAAGGATCAAGAAGGACCCTCCACCCTCAGGAGGAAGAAGAAGAGATCCAAATGGAAGGTATGTTTGTTTGTCATTTGATCTATCAGCTATCTCTATTGCTGCCCGGCACATTCTGGTGCCAGCCAGCGCGCCATCCGACCGATCATGCCATCGGCATACCTGTGCGTACACCCCCCTGTCAGCAGGCGCGCCCGTCACGCTCGTTCGTGCCGACCCACCCGCCTGCCACGCGCGCTCGAGCGCAGCCATGTCTGCCCATGCACGTCAGAGCGTGCCTTCACCATCAGCGTATTCATACACATCACCTCCAGATTCTTGCGTGCGACAACGCGCATTAGCGCACCTTGCGCGCGTGCAGGCACCGCCACCTGTCAATGCGCAAGGTGTTGTCACACGCCGTGCGCTAGCATGTGCGCGCCCTATGCGATTTTGCACTAACGCTCCCCCCTGCCGCTCGCTCATGCATCAGCGCGTGCATTGTCAACGCTCCCATACGCCAGACACTCGTGACTCGTTACTTGAGCAACTCAGCCCTACTGAACGAGCCCTGCTCGCCAAGTTTCTCATCTCGGACCTCGCCACCACTGATCCGAAGTAATCAACTCGGAGATTACTTCTGAAGACCATTTTCCCCATTGCCACAAACGACGGACCTCGCCCATACAGGTTCTGTCGTTCCCCTTTCGTTCGTAGTTAAAATTACTTCTTTCAATGTTGTTCAAGTTTGTTTCCCTTGTCTCCGATTTCAATGCATTGTGATAGGATTAGCCACCAAAATTGAGAGAGTTAGGTTAATTCATTGTGATACGGATAGACCTTGTCGGTAGAGGTTTGGACGCCATCAGGTATTAACAATACCCCGCATTACATAATCGTCTAGTTGGTCCAAAGGGACATTGAGGAGTCTGACTTTGATTAGTCAAACTCTGCCACTTTAGTTGATCGTCCAAATCAGTCAGTGCTGCTGAGTATTAATTCATTTGGTTTTATGTGATCATTCAATTGTCCTTCTTGCATCTTTCACTGAAGTCTAGCTTCCCTTGTGTTTTAACACGTGTCGATCGATCCTGCCCGCATCATGTTACTTCAGTTGCTTTGTTCATGAGGTTGATAAGAGAATGCCCAAGTTCCTCTTGTTCCCTTGGAATATTTTCACTCCTCCCTAGCATCCTTGCACTCTATTCCATCTTTATATTCATTTTCTACATTATGTTCTAATCAGAATTTTGATTAATTAAAAACACATCCTGAAAGTTTGATTGAGATTGATGTTTCATTTAAATCAACAATCACCGCTCATATGGATCCCTAGATTCACGATTAGACTTTTGCTTCCTTGATTTCCCATTATCCTAGGTCAATGTGCATTACATTTAGCTCCATATCCTGGCATACTCGATTACCATGACCAAATCTAAAGCAAATTCCTTTTACACATGATGATTAGAATAGGTTTGGTCCGGATAATTTCTCTTGGAAAAATATTTGTTCTTTGATAAGAAGGCTGTTAGCGAGAATAATAGTCATCATATTTTGGATCATCAGAAATAAAAGATGGATCATCAGATGCATCATCAACGTTTCGTAAATAAAATATTTACTTCATGATAAAGAATTCAAAGGATCCAATAAATAAATATACTTATGCAATTGTCCTTTAATGCACTGTTAACAGATTTTCTACCTTAACGAGAAATGTTCCCCAAAAGCTGCAGCTGTTGATAAACTAGAATTGGGTTTATGAAAGTTGTTTTAAGGATCTAATTTATCCTACAATATTGTTAAAAAAATCCAAAACGAGCCGGTAATGAGTTAAGTAAATTGCAATTCAGATATATTTTTAATTAATTTACTAGATAATTTATATTTTTTGGTTTTAAATTTTTTTATAAAGTGGAAAATGAATGAATTGAATGAAAACTTTTAAAAATTATCCTAAATAAATCAAAGAACAATTATTTTTTTTCAGTTAGCTCTAGTAATTTTATGGGGTTTTTTATGAAAATTTCAGAACTTTTGAAGGGTAGAAATAAAATTTGACGTTAAACATAACCTTTGATCACCCTTCCCACGGTGCGGTTGGTGGCCGGTAGTGCTCCATGGGGTGACAGGATTGGGCACCAATGGGTAGTGGACAAAAAATGCTGTAACTTTTGTTATAGGATGCAGTTTTGAGGGTTGTTCGATTCTTTAGAAAGCATGAAGTCTAAGCTAACTAGATAATTTTTTTAACAACAGAAAAAGGGTTATCAAATCCAAATTAAACATTCAGGAGATCACAAAATATTGTCATCACTTCCCCAACAGGCCATGTGGTTTTCTCTATGAATCTTGATTATCCTTGAACTATCTCTATGAAGCTTTTACAGAATCAAAAGAGATCAAAGAAATTTGATGTACTAGGCCTTCACCAACAAGTTAGGAGGAGAATTCAAAGATGATAGACAAAGAGAAGGGATAAGATATTAAAGAAGAGCTCTAACTCTCGTATCCATTGGAGTTAACTCAAGGGACTTGAAGGGTTAGGATTACATTATTCTCAGCCAAGATTTTCATTCCTACTTATCGGAATAAAACAGTTCTTTAGTATTAGAATTACGAGTTAATTCATAAGTCTTGCCTTTAGTTGATCCACTTCTTAAGGAAGTTTGAATGGACTTCAAGAGTGGACTTCTTGTGTATTAAGCTTATTCTTATTATCTATTAGATGGTTCAAGGCTCTTCTTCCTCCAATTTCTATCCCAAATTTACCATTGTATTTACCAAAGTCCTGTTTCCAAATAAAAATCCATGAAGATGTGAGAAATCCTTTTGACTCTACGGAGTCAAGTAGGGTTAGTCTCAAACTTAGGAAAGTAATGCATAAATTTCACATATATTTAAATAGAACTTAAGAAAGTAAAGCATAAATTCATATTTTATCCTTAAATGGTAAATAAAGCAAGTAAAAATATAAAAATGTGTAATAAAAAAATATAAAATTATAATTGTATTTATCTAATATGATGTTATCACCTATTCGGAGAAAAAAATATTCACTTAAATCTTCTATCTCTACCCTCTATCTATTTATCTGTATCTCTGTATCTATATCTCTATCTATGGATGTCTATCTCAAACTTTATTTATATATATGTGTCTATCTTTATGTCTATGTCTATGTCTATCCCTATCTGTATTTGTATCTGTGTCTATATCTATAGCTGTATCTATATCTGTGTCAGTATTTGTAGATGTATCTCTACTTATATTTCTCCATGTATCTCTATCTCTATCGCTATCTCTATAACTAGAACTTTATATCTCTCTATCTTTATCTCTATATCTATCTCTGTCTCTATCAATTTTTCATCTCTATCTCTATTTTTGTTTCTATCTCTATTTAAGGGTTATCATGTCCAATACATTAAATACTAATTGTCTTGCATTCTAAGTTATTTGATCCATCATTAAAATCTATCTTAATTCAATCTAAGTTATGTCTATTGTTTCAAAGTTTTTGTGACTATAAAAACTCATACTCAATTTGAGGGTTTTATTTATAATTGATTTGGATTTTGCAAGTTATTTGAATTTATTTGATTTTTTAAGACTAAGTGTTTCATTGCAATTGGGAATTTATCGTAAGACACTAATCAGATCATTTGCATGTAATATAGGGAGAGAGGGACAGAAGGAGTGTGAGAGGGTGATAATGGGAGAGTGAGCGAGTATGAGGATGGGAGATGGAGAGAGGGAAAGTAAGATAGATATAATTGGAGTTAAAGAGTGTGGGAATGGGAGAGGGAGAGAATGAAAGAGTGAGAGAAGGAAAGAGATATAACAGGGGAAATAAGTAGGGAGTGATAGATGGAGACAGAGTGAGAGAGGGAGATAAGGGAATGAGGGTAGGGAAACTGACAGAATTAGAAAAAAGTAGAGAGGGAGAAAGTGAGAAATAAGGAGAGAGGGAGAGGGATAAACTAAAACAGGTTAAAATGAAGAAGATGATATTGAGAAAGGGAGAGTGAGAGGGTGACACTTGGAGAATGCAAGATATGAGTGTACAAGCAGGAGAGGGGGAGAGAGAGAGAGGGTGAGCGGGAGGGAGTGAGAGTGGGTGAGAGGGTTATAGAAAGTATGTGTGAGGGAAGACAAGATTGATAGATGGAGAGGGAAAGTGAGGCATAGGGGAGGAGTGTGAGAGAGGGACAGCAAGAGACTGACATGGAGAGAGAGAGTAAGAGAGGGAGGTGTAGACGAGTAAAAAACTCAGCATTCTGTTATCAAGGAGAACAATGCAGACCCGTAGGAGTTAACTTTAAGATTAGGTAGTAAGAAGTTGTTGGGGTTTTGTCAGGCCCTCCACAGCGGGAATGCGGGAGAGGGGGGGCTTGACTTGTCAAAGCCCCAATAAGAGAGGGTAGCACGAGAATCAAGGCCGGCCCCTCTCCTTTTGTGAGAAAATGGCCTATTTGAGGCCCATTTCTCTCTTATTTAAAGGGGTGTTCATCCCCCTTGGACCCTAATCTCATTTGCAGCCGTCAAATATTTTTCTGTTTATTCTTCTTATCTCTTCCTCTCTTCTCCTTTCTCTGTCCCTCTTGTTTATTGTCTTCATCACTTGTTGGCGGTTACTCCCTTGGCTTGGGAATTCAAGGAGGAGGTTCTCTACTTCACCACACAAGAAGCCAATGCCCTGCACCGAGAATCTTGGACGTCGACATAACGTCGGTGCCGTGAAGAGGTTCCTATTATTTATCTATATACGCCGACACACTTATCTTTTTCGAGTTGATTCTGCATTTCTATCATAGCATCCTAGGTTTTGATTTATTCTATCCGGTCATTTTTATTCAACAAGTGGTATTAGTGCTATTTGGTTGTTTTACTCGGATTTGATATGGCGTCGTCTTCATTTTTTTTGATGTTGAGAAGCTAGAATGTTCGTCGAACTTTAACCTGTGGCAAGAGTGGGTGTATGATCTCTTGATCCAATAGGATTTGACATTGACCTAGGATGGGTCAAAGCCTGATAATTTCACGACAGCTGATTGGCAAAAGTATCTGAAGAAGGATGCAAGCACCATTGGGTCATGTTTATCCAGTAGTGCTCTTTATCATGTTCTCGGTGATAAGGATCGCGCAACGATTGGGGACAACTTGGCAAAGCGCTTTGCATCAAAGTCGATGATGAGCAAGTTGGCATTGAAGAGACAATTTTTTGGGTTACGTATGGATGAAGGTGCTGATTTATCTGTTCATATTGATTTTTTTAATCAGTTGATTACCGATTTGATGAAGATTGAGGAGGTGTACACCGATGAGAACAAAGTCATATTTCTACTTATTTACCTTCCAAAGCTGATGATCACCTCATGATGACCTTGTTGCATAGAAGCAAAGCGCCAGGTTTTGAGGAGATTATTACAACCTTGATGGAGTATTATCAGCGAAAGAAGGGAGCTGAAGATACTCATGGCGAAACACTTAAGATGAAGAATAGGAAGTAAAGTGGACGAGATAAGGAGAAGGGGAAGTCAAGAGAGAAGAACCATTAGTCCAAGTCTCAGACCAATTGGTTGAAGACCATGACATGTCACTAGTATCATAAGAAAGGACATCTACAAAGAGATTGTCCAAAATTGAAGAATGGGAAGAAGGATGTTGGTGAGACGAGTAGTGCTAATATCACGAGGGTTGCGGAGGGTAGTGATGGAGAGGTCTACTTTGCCTTGGTCGTAGCTGATGAATTAGTAGACTCATGGGTTCTGGATTTGGGTTGCTCTTATCATTTATGTCCTCACGCTGACTGGTTTGACTCTTATGGGAGTGCTTCAGGAGTCATTTATATGGGGAACAATGCTCCTTTTAGTGTTGTCGGCATTTGAACGGTGAAGATCCAGATGTTTGATGGAGCAATCAGAGTATTGGGAAATATGCGGCACATGCCAGAGCTACCGCAGAATTTGATTTCCCTCGGTTATTTGGAGGCAAATGGCTTCACATTCAAGGCCGCATAAGAATATTGAAATTTTGTAAAGGAGCACTCATTGTGACGAGGGGAGCATGTCTACGAGCCAATATCTACAAGCTTGAATGGAGCACTTTGATAGGTGGAGCTGTATTTGCTACACCACATGAGCCGATGACGGATGACACACTCTTGTGGCACTTGTGTCTGGGCCTTATGAGTGAGAATGGTATGCAGAAGCTACATGCATGAGGACTGCTGCCCGGGGTGAGATTTTACAAATTGGATTTTTGCATGTATTGTGTCATGGGCAAACAATGCAGGATTTTTGCATGTATTGTGGCATTCAAGGCGGCAAAGTGTAAAACTGGCGGTGTCATGGATTATATTCATGCTGATATTTGGGGACCCATTGATGTGATGATCTGTGGAGGTGCTCGCTATTTTCTGACCTATGTTAATGATTTTTCAAGGAAGGTTTGGGTTTATTTCTTGAAGCACAAGTTGGATGTCTTCTTGCGGTTCAAGACTTGGTGTGATAAGAGTTGAGAACCAAATGAAGAGAAAGATCAAGGTCTTGAGGGCTGACAACGATAAAAAATTTAAAAACTCTGAATTTGATCAGCTCTGTGCAGAGCACGGTATTCGGCATCATTTTACAGTGAAGAGTGCCCCTCAGCAAAATGGTGTTGCAGAATGCATGAACCGCACCATCGTGAAAAGAGCAAGGTGTTTGCGGTTGAATACTGAATGGCCCAAGGCGTTCTGGGCAGAAATAGTTCAGATGGCGGCATATTTGGTCAATAGGTCACCAAATTCTGCTCTTGATGGGAAGGTGGCTAAAGAGGTATGGACTGGAAAACCTGTGGACTATTCCATGTTGCGTGTATTTGGATGTTCATGTTATGTCCTTACACCTGCTAATTAGAGATCGAAGCTTGATCCAAAGTCCAAGAAGTGCATTGTCTTGGGGTATAGTGAGGGAGTGAAATGCTATCGGCCTGGGATCCAAAATTGCAGAATATTTTTTTCAGCAGGAATGTGGTTGTTGATCAAAATTGTTACTCCCTTGGCTTGGGAGTTCAAGGAGGAGGTTCTCTACTACACCACACGAGAAGCCAGTGCCCTGCACCGAGAGCCTTGGATGTTGTCGTCACTCCGGTGATGTAAAGAGGTTCTTATCATCTGTCTCTATAATCTGACACACTTATCTTGTCCGAGATGATTCCGCATTCTACCATAGCTTCCTGGGTTTGGATTTAATCCATCCGGTCATTTTTCTTCAACAGATTTAAACATGTAGTTTTTGTACTCGTTATGAGAATTATCTCGAATTCAATACATGATCACACAAAGATATGATCAATCTAGATGCCCAAGATTACACATAGATAGAGACAAATCAAATGGGACGCTTTCAACTTGATATAGCCATTATGCTTGTTATATGATTAACACGTATATAACTAACTAATATATGGTAATAAAAATACAAACACAGATGTATTTGTCAAATTATGGGTTAATGCATCAACATTAACCATATCTCATTTTGGCTCTCCTTTTCCCCTTTCCCCCTTCTTGTTCATCTCATTCTACAAATTCTTTTCATCTCCACTGGACAGCCACATTTTTTTACAAAGTATCAGAGCTAAGAAGGAACTCAACATGAATGATGGAAATTCCTTGGCCACATCATCATCCGGTCCACTCAGGCTCCTAGTTAGATTTACATGAGGCCGTTTGTGCAAGTACCAATTGTTATACCTACGAGTGTTATGGTATGTGTGAAACTCATTAATGAAAATTATCATAAATAGAAAAGTTCCATTTCACTGATCTTAAACGACTATGATCTAATGAGATTTATTAGAGATATTCTTCCTCCAACTTCAACTTCAGGTGGACAAGGGAACATAATTCAGAATCCAGAATTTAAGATCTGGCAGAGGAGAGACCAACAGGTTTTGGGTTTTTTTTTCTCTCTGCGCTATCTGAGGACATCATACTCTTGCATGAGCAAAACTAAAACGACAAGAGAAACACAGAAATCACTTAATATCACACATTTTAGCCAGATCAGGTCCGAGTAATGGAATAGTATTGCCAATTTCACAACATGAAAAAGGTACTACTAAAGTGCGTTTGCATAGTTGATTATTTATGTACATTGTGATATTCGTACCGAAAAGAACATGAACATCTACTTCAAATCATATTGAATTTTCTATGCAGAATGCTACTCTTTAAAAGTATGCTTAGAGATCTATTGTTTATACCTCTAATACTTTAAAATCCATTTTTCTCGATGCTGATTTAAAATGAAGTATAAATATGCGTTCGCTTCAACTGCAGCCCTAACAGAAGTTAGTCTTGAAAATCTCAGAAAAAAAAGACTCTCCAGGGAAAAAATGTCAGTAAAAATTTCTGATTTATTGTATTTCTAAGTTTCTTTTTTCTTTTTTCCCTTTTTCATTTTCATGTAAATCTCCAAGACATGACAGACCTCAGCATACATAGAAATACCTTATGAAGGCGTAACAGCCCTTGAATCGTGTTCACGATAGCATCGCACGACCCATCCATTCTATGTGAGAGCTACCATTCAGCATCATCGCATTCAGGTCGTAAAACTGGTTCTCCATATCGACTCCAACCTATAATTATGAATCCAAGATATCGTTTAAGATTTTTGCGAACAAGTCTATCTCAGATAAAACCCAAAATACTTCTCACTGAACTAATTGATCAAAAATTTTGTAGGAATTTTGAATTTTCTTCATATTTCTGTCTCTGTGCCCTGTGGTGAGTTTCGCCAAGTTGGTTTTCCTTGGAATAACTGAATTCATTAGCAGTAAAAAACTACATGTTAAAATCAAAAGTTTTTGTAGTATTATAATTTCTACGGTAAAGCCATAAGAATCAAAAAAATTATTGAATCACATCACGAGGAAGCATGGAATAACCATAGGCGTTAACCAGGCAATCTCCGCGGCGGCTTGATCAATCTCGCTCGGATCCAAGCCTAGTTGTGCAGCGACAGAAGAGAGCTTCATAGACAAAAACTAAAATAAAGGATGTCAGAAAAATAATATTTCGGAAGATATGAGGAGTATTCATCGTCCCTACTAACCTCAACTTGATTCTGAAGTGAACGGATATAGCTAATAATCTCATCCAGCATTGCAGTCATGCCCATTTCCTGCAACAAAACCATTAAAACATAGCTCGATTGCCCGTTTGATGGACTGCAGAAAGAAATACAAAATAGCAAAGATAAAAACTTGAAATAGAACGGCCGATTCCGCATTGGAATAAATTATTCTGACGGACGATAGAAATTAAAGCACTACCTTGTAGCAGCCAGGAACCATTTGGCGGAGCCTCATCATCTTTTCATTGATTTTTTCTCGTCTTACCTGGTACAAAGCAGTTTATTAACGCGTCAGCTGGAACTATATACAACCATAATCGAAAATTCATGGTTAGAAATTACAACAATATTCTACATGGTGTACACATCCGAAAAGCAGGAGAAAGAAGGTAGGGTGTAAGAAATATGGGTTGCAAGAAAGTGAGCGAGAGAGAGAAAAGAGGCATAGAGTAAGATAGAGAGATGGTGGCCTTACTCTTTCGGCCAGGCTGTGCTTATCAGTGGCCTGGCCTCTCTTCGCTCTAACATGCACAACTTCATTAGGATGTTCCTTCGCCCATTTGTCCAACCTCAAACGTTGATCCTGGAAACGATTTTTAATTCAACAATCAAAAGAGATTTCACATAGAATTTAAAACTGAAGTAATAAACACTAGCCAGAGTATCTATCAGTCATAAGATTGCTTTACGGTAGTATCCGTCAATAGCCAACTGCTCAGAATGCACCGTACCAGTTTCAAGCATGTTCTGCGAGCACTTAATCTATGCTCAAAGTAAAATAAAACACAAAACTTCAACAAAAATGAAAGCTTCCAAAACGGTAAAAGTTGGCCTTTGAGAATGAACAAGTACATACCGTCTTCTCTTTGGTATCAAGAGAAGCGATAGGTGCATCAAAAATCTGTGAATAATATCCATCGGGAGACGACATGAATGGCTGGAGATGCAGTGGCGGCGAACAGTTAATCTCGCCAAAGCCCACTGGTTCATATCCGGGCGTCTCAATTGCAATCGAGAAATCACCGATCAGATCAATACTTTGGGGAATATCCATCGGCTTGGAGCGCCTTCTAAAGGAGCAGTAGTACTGCACTCGCTAAGTCATGGAAAAGAATTGAAAACACGTTATTAAATAGTAATCACGGACTAATACAGGTAATCAATTTCCGACATCCGTATCTTCTCTGATTCTTTCCTCGACTACTTCGTGCGAAAGTACCAGTCTGAGACGGCGTCAATGATAATCATGATACCTAAATTTCCTGTTATAGACTCTTTATAAAGAAACCCCAAAAGCAATATTTCTAACATACCTCTGTTTTAGGAAAGTTTACATCATATAGCAGTTGACTGATCAGATAAAATCATAGCAGTTGTTGATGGCACTCTTGTTTTACTGCTGAGGTTCATATCTGCTCGCTGAATGTTGACTGCCGCATGTTTCATGTCTCCTTGCTGAATGAGTCGTCCAAAGTCAACGATACGGAGGGCTGGATGATATTCAAGATACCTAAAACTTCTTCTTTTAGGATGTAAAAAAAGAAAAGCCTAAGAGCAATTTTCCATGCCTCTGTTTTAGGACAGCGTTACATCGGAGAGTAATGACTAATCTAAAGAAGTCATAAAAGTTATTGATGACAAAGCTTTCAGTGTAGATACAAAGATTTCGGTCCAGCGAAGAGTTTCGGTGCGAAGAGCGTTGATTTTTTATTCTGGATACAGAGTTTGGATTTCTCTGTCTGTTTCTCTGGATTTTGAGACACTGTTCCTCCAAAAGGGTCCTAGAAAGGATAGTAACATCAAGATAACATCAAGATATTTGGATCGAGAATACGTTGGAATAAACTTTCGGCAAACTTAATTGAGACGGTAATATCACGATTACGATATCTCTTGCCGAACACTGGGACAGTTGAAGGCCATGTGAGCCTACGACTAGCTAAGCATGGGCTTAGAAGAAATCGCAGACTCACTGAGCAGCATTCACATGTCATCATTGCAGTCATTCATAACATTTTTTTTGAAATTAAGAGGCTCGCAAAAACCTTTGCCTCTTGCCCTGCGATGTTGGCAGGAGGCCAAGTAAACGACTTCCAAATTTGGTTGGACTTATGAGTTTTTAACTGGCTAGATTTTTCAAAAATTTTAAAATTCTCCTTTGGTGTGCACAAACTGTCTAATCAATGAATGTAATAAAACGCAGCAAGCATTTTGTTTCCACTTATAGACCTATATAAGAAAAATGCTGCCTAAAGCTAGGTCCTCACGAAGGCTCTTTTTAAGGCAAATAGCGCGGAAATGGAAATCCGACCATTTCTAAACGATAGATCAAAGTGCAATAGGTTTCCTAATGAAGACCTCACCAAAACAACAGATTCAAACAACTAAGGGTTAAAAATTTGAAACGTTTCCTTAATATGACAGATAACTGGCAACTTTCAATCAATTAATATTTTATTTCATATATGTCACAATATATACAGAAATATTTTCATATGTCAATCACTCCGTCTATGCTTTATCTTTTTATCTATCAGGCTACCTATCTGTCTATCAATCGGTCATATTTTACATCACAGACACTACCTCCTTGGGTTCCTTTACATTTCCAGAGCCATTACTTATCAGATGCTCAGCTCCTTATGTTTATCTTTGTCTTGTAAACCTGTGACACAGTGTCAACCAAAATCAGACTATTATCAAGATGAAATCATGTTTGTATTGGGATAGAATATTGTACTTGAGGCTATTCAATAGGTACTGGCTGTAATGCTTGACGCCGTAAGAGTGATAATATTCAAGGTTTTGTACGTGGCCACTGTGTCATTCTTCTGATATTGCATATTCATAAAATCTTGTTCTCCTGTTTGCAGACAAAAGGCTCTAATGGGGAAAATAAGTTAATATCCAAAGTTTCAGTTCAGATCTATAATTTAGGAACATTTTATATTGCTAGGTATTATTTGTTCCTCTTATGCATTAACTCACTTATTTCAGCTAATTTTTTGCATGTAACGAATACTTCAGTCTCAACTCATTATATTAAATCTACTAAATAAGAAAACCATTTAGCCTTATATTATTCTCCAACACAAAATCACAAATTATCGATACGCCTGATGATACATTTTTTGTTGAGCTACTGCTAACTAGTTTATTAGGTGTCATTTTTGTTACTGACTCTTTTATCAAATTTATTTAGAAATTTTAATTTTGTCAAAAACCATTTTTTATATCTTTGGCTTACTTACTGTTGTATTCACATATATATGAACTTAAAATAAGGTTACTGCGATAAAAGTTTCTAAAACTGTCCACGATGTTTTTTCAAAATTAAGAGTGGAGAAGTAGAGTGTTGCCCAATGATCAATAACATGCAACAGTGATGGAAGTCCATAAATAAAAACATGCAATTATAATAAAATAAAGGTAAACTATGTATTATAGTATGTCTTTCAACTTTTAGAATATTCAAAAAAATATATAGATTCAAAATATTCAGGTTCGTATCCTATTCTATCAGGTCAATTCCACTATTCAAGTCATTATCATGAAACACAAAACCCTGAATGAGCTATCCCTACAGACTGTAATAAAATGTAGCCTCCACTAAAAAGTTCGAAAACTTCTAAGTAAACTATCCTTGATTAGAGGAAGTTGAACGAATGTCTTGTGTTATGCCAAGAAAAGTTGAGTATGGGTGGACATGCTATGGTGACTTACCACCATGACTTTGTGTACACAGGTTTAAAGCACTTTGATAAAAAAATTCAGTTAACTTGAGTACTATGATGAAACCTTTTTAATTAGCACATATAAATATGTCCGTAGAGCTATTTTTTTATGTGCCACCCATCAATTTGATTGTCGTTCCTTCTACACATAAATGCTATGCCAACTACGCATCTCAAGTCCCCCCCCCCCACACCAACTTCTTGTCATAAACAGCATCCAGATGCCATCACAAAATATTGGTCATCTGTCATACTCAACTCATAAAGCATAAGTTGTTGATGCACACAATGATAGACATAAGCACCATATAAATTTATGCATTAAATATTTTTGGAATCAGCACCTCCCATATGCCAAGTATGCACAAGTCCCTTTGAAGATGGCAAATGGGTGACTCATGTGATCCATCTCACCCTGTGCACATGGTAGAGGACATTGGTTTTTGGTGTTTCTTCCCCAATGCAAGGGTCCTCACGATGGTCCTGAGAAAAATGTTTGAATCCTTACAGGGGCACACCACTCCAAGGAGAGAAATCACAAATCATATGTTAAATATTTTAGTAAAATGACATATCTCATTGAGTTATTATATGTATAATGACTATATATTTAGTATTATCGGGAGAAAAAAAGTTAACTACACGTTCATAACTGAGTTCTGAGTTTTTAATTTCTTTTGTATTTTTAGAGAATGGTCTGACATCAAATTCATTCTAAATTAATTTTCTTATGATAATATACTTTTTTATTCAGGAAAATGTTAATTATGGGGTCTAAGGAAAATTATTATGATTTACTAAACTCTATCCATCAGATTTGATTTTTTGGATTCTGGGGAACAATTTTGGATGTTGAATAGTTCTCTTTACAATCGTTACGAAAAACAACCCCTATGGCATCACAAATGGCACTAAGATAATCCGTCGAATAATACTCACCTTCCCCTCTTTTGAAGTGCATGTAGACATAACAAAAGGATAAAAATCACGGAACCCAAAACAAATGTGATTCAACATGGCGAAATGATAATAAACATCAATTGAATTACCCGCATAGACATGAATCTAATTTGACAACTTAAATGTCCATATAAACATGACAAAACATAATTTTGTAAGGGACACGTGCATTTACGACGCTCTTTTTTCACATCGTGGAGCTGGAATGTGGTCTGTGACATGACCCTAATGCAGATTTTTCTGAAACTCCTTTCTGATTTGTTGGCACATCTGAGGATGTGTATAACAAGATTATAAAAACAGTCGACATGTGTCAATTTTGATGAAACATACATATGAAACATATGGATTCCTCTCACATGCTAGCAATCCATAGCACAAATCAATGAAGCGAGAAAAAACATAAATGGCGAAAAATTTATATCTGGGGATGCAAAAGTAAATTTTGCCTGATCATTTGAGGGTAACTCTATCTTCATATCGTACATCCATCCATGGATTTTGATCTTTAAATTGATGTCATTCCCTATTCTTATAAAAAGGGCACCCTTGGATTTATTCTCAATTATGTTTGATACAATTTGATCTATCCAAAATTTGTCTGTAGTCCATTCTAAATATAGCAAAGAATCCAATCATGTCCTAATGGCACTCCAGTGGCTGGAGACATGACAACAAGGTTTATGTCATTATCTCCCTTCGTCTCATTTTAATTTTATTTTCAATGGGCTATCTTCGTCAAGGAAAGCTCCATTCCTCACCTCTCTGCATGTCGCTACCATTTTCCCTTACCGTTATGTTTTGTTTTAAGATGCATATACAAGTTTAGAGATGGAAATATATGTGGCGAGCAAGGCAATCACACATTCTGTATTTGTAAAATGTTCATTAATGGAACATATTCTTCATAGTGCACATGTGATGCTTAAAATTAAGTTCAATATTACTTGATCTCACATATTGAATTATGCTCAGATTGCAATATGGAGATCACTAGTCTTTAAGCGTGTGTTCTATATGTTCCTATTCGATAAGAACATTGAAGTACATGTATAGAATAATTTTAGTGATGATTATGACTTCGATGAATAGCTTAATCACTCTAAAGTGATACTAATGCGATATTACCTCAGTCATATGATGATTATGGCCGACCTCGTAGCCATTAGTATGCATACAATAGTGGGTCCTATTTAGTTGAAAGATTTCACTATATTGATCTATGCAAATCCCTGAATGGTATTATACCAAAATGTTAATCACATTTATTTACGTTACGGTTATGTAAGTGGTCCTTAGACCCAAGACACTAAATATGTCTTTTGGATGAACAATTGTACTCACACTATGACCTACGAGTCTCTAATCATGGGATTCTAAACAGTTTTAGTTTGGGTGCATCATGAAGTTCATGTCAAGATGGGACTCTCCACCCTCAGTGTAAGAGGAAATAACTCAAGGAAGACAACGAAGTGAAGTCCGTTGCCAAGGTAGTCAAATATCGAAGAAGAGTTCCCCGATTATTTCTAAATGTATTAGTTTTAACTGGGATGACCGATTAGGTTTTGACAATCAACCATACCCTAAGTCGTCCTAGGAGTGTCAAGTGGACGAGGGGTTATATGTATACGGTAACTAATAAGTCCAAATTTAGGGGTTTTATTTTGTTGTTTTGATTCAGACTTAACCAACAACTTTTATGAAACTTTTCCACATAAATACTCTATAATTAATATAGGGCAAGTAAGGGGTCAATCCATAGAGAGACAGAAATTTCATTTCAGAATTTTTCTCGAGCTTGGAATAAAGGAAATGAATTTATAAGTGAGACATATAATTTCTGAGATTTTATTGATTTTTAGTCAGTTTATATAAATTCCTATGATCTAAATTAAAGCCAAAATACAAAGACAACACTAAAAATATTTTAGATTAATTTTCATAATTTTAATTATTAATAGAAATAGGAAATAAATAATTTTTGAATTTTCTTGATTTTAATTAACACCAAAAACACTAGAAATATTAAAAACTAAGAGTTAATTTTCATAGAATTTTTATAGATGTTAAAAACAGTGAATATTGATTATATTAATTTTATGGATTTTTTCATATTTTTAGAATTTTATTAAAGAAAATAAGGAAAATACCTTTCCCGACTATCGCTAACAGTGGTGGCGTCATACCAGATGGGCCGACGGTCCTTCTGCGACGTGTATAGGAATGGCCATAGTGGGTTAGGCCCCTAAGGTTCTGCACGATTTGGTTAAGTCAAGAAAGTGAAATACGCTAAGCCCTATTGGGCTTGATCCAAAATGGTCAAGACTTGCTCAATATGACTAAGTCCTGCACACTACTCTTTTTTTGCCCTAAATGATCGCATTCAAACACAATTTTTTTTAAAAAATCTAAAATAAAGAATGAATGATGATCTAGAGAGAGACTGGAATTGATTTCACACAGAGAACGAAACGGTTTTAGAGAGAGGAAATGACTGAAAGGAAGAGAGGGTGTAGAAGAAGTTTGAGATAGAATTTGAAGGTGAAAATGAAGGATAATTTTTATGAAACTCGGAGAAGATGAACAAGAGATATGTATGAAGATATACAGAGAAAATGAAATTATTTCAGAGAGTGAAAGTGGGAAAAATCATATGTTTAAAGTGAGAAAATGATGGACTTTAAGGGTAAGTGGATGGATGATGATGTGAAAATGGAAACCTAGGTTCCTAAAACCTCAATGCAAATTTGGTGAGTCCTCAATGCTTCCTCTCAAATTTGGATCCTTATATTTTGCCAAGATCAGACGTTTTTCAATGCAAACAAGAGATGAGATTGAATGAAAACTTCAACAAACTTACATTGAGCATGTTGATCAAACCTGGATTCTGAAATATGCCTTGTCCTGCTGGCCAGTCACTTGCCAGAGCATTTCGAGAATGAGGGAAAATTAGGGAGAAAATATTATTCGTAGATTGGAGGATATGTAAAATACCCATTTGCGTATTTTTTATTTTTGTTTCGTGCCATTTTTGCCTCTTCTTCTCCTTGGTTTGAGAGTTTCCCCTTATAATATTCAACTTCTTTTTTTGGAAGGTTTTTGAGTGCCAAATCGACAGGTCAGGTAGTGGCCCATCTTCCTCTGACTTCTCATTTGAAGGCCCAAAATACCATTTTTCTCCTTTGAAGCCCCCTATTTGAGAATCATTAAACTCTCAAAAATTATCCAACACTTAAAGAATTATATCTTCTCATTCCTCTGAATTTCTGCACTTGTGAAACTATAGAATACGCGCCACTACTAAAACTTCATGATTTCAACGAAGTCATGCATTTTAGTAAAAAATAAACATAATGTGAAAAAACTTAGAATTTATTATAGCTTATGCATAAATATTTAGTTCATTCAAGTAATAACATGATAAATTCTGAATTAATAATACCAAAATCATTTAAAATGTATCTAAATATCGATTCATTTATCATTTTATCAATAACCAATGGCGATTAGGTTCCATGAATGAGTAGATAGGATACACACTCCTTTGTACCTTTTAGAGCACGAGGTGTACCTTGGTACTCCACGTGTTGGAGACTCAACCTATTGACTGGGTTGAATCGATATGACCTTAATTAATCTATATGATGATATAGGGAATGAAGGCCAATAAAGGTTATTGGGCCGTTGGAGTTGTTACTGATAAGTCCAAATTTTTATCGTTGTTTTGATTCAGACTTAGCCAACAATATTTATGAAATTTTTCCACTTAAATACTCTACAATTAATATAGGACAAGTAAGGGGTCAATCCACAAAGACGCATAAATTTAATTTCAGAATTTTTTCTCAAGCTTGGGATGAAGAAAATGATTTTAAATGTGAAAAATACAATTTTTTTTGGGATTTTTCTAGATTTTTAGGTAATTTTCATAATGCCCTATGATTTCAGTTAAGCCAAGATACAAGGAAAAACACAAAATCATATTTTTAAAGTAATATTTCTATTTTCTCTTAGCAAATTAATCAGAAATAAATATTTTTAGAACTTTCTGGAATTAATTTACATAAAAAACAACTATAAATATTAAAAACGAGAGATAGAGATTTTTTAGAATTTTTTTAGTTGTTAAAATGACGTTAAATAGATTATATGAATTTTCTAGATTTTTTACTGATCTTTTCCGATTTGTTTCAATGCAGGAAACAATTTGTCTTATTTTTCTGAATTTTTTCCTATTTTTGAATAATTTTTAAATACTAAAAATATGAAATTTACTTGGACTGGCGATCACCGGAACGACGGCGGCAGTAGGAGAGCTGAGGCGGCGGTGTGGCGGCGGCAGGCCAGTAGAGGGCTGGCCTTAGTGGGTCAGCCCACTAAGGTTAGCCCAATTTGGCTAAGTGAAGACTTAGCCAAATTGGGCTTAAGCCTCATTGGGCTTAATCCAATGGCCAGGACTTAGCCGATTTGGCTAAGTCCTGCACAGGGCTACCCTGTGCCCTGCGGTCGTGTGCGCTGGCTGCGCGCGGACTGGCGGGCAGAGGGCTGTCTCTGCCCCAAGGGCACCGCACGGCAACGCACAGCAGCGCATGGCACCGCACGGCACCACACGGTGGCAGCTAGAAGACATAAATTTGTGTTTTTAAAAGATACAAAATGATATTTTAATGCGATTTTTTTTGGGGTTTGAAGTAGGGAATGCTTGAGGATCTAGAGAGATATAGGAAGATATTTTAGAGTGAGAAAAAAATGTTTTTAGAGAGATAAAATGTCAAAATGAGAGGATAGAGAGAGAAAATGAAGAGATAGAGAGAGAAAATGAAGAGATAGTGTAGAGAGAGTTTGAGAGGGAACTTGAAGGTGTAGATGAAGGAGATTTTTTATGAAATTTTGAGGTGATGAACTTTGGATATGGATTAAGGTCTATAGAGATAAATAAAATATTCTAGAGAGAGAAAGGGTCGAAATGAGGAGATAGAGAGAGAAAATGAAGAGAGAGTGTAGAAGGAGTTTGAGATAGAATTTGGATGTGCAAATGAAGAAGATTTTTTATGAAATTTTTAGGGGAGTAACTATGGATATATATGAAGGTCTAGTGAGAGAAAAATACTATTTGAGGGAGAGAAAGTGGAGAAAATGAGTGTTTAGAGTGGGAAAGTGATGGATTTCAAGGGTAAATGGATGGGAAATGATGGAGAAGGTAGAAATCTAAGATCCTAAAGCCCCAATGCAAGTTTACTGAGCCCTCAATGCTTCCTCTCAAGTAGGGATCCTTATATTTTTCCAGGATCAGGCGTTTTTCAATGCAAACAAGAGACGAGATTAAGAGAAAACTTCAATAAACTAACATTAAGCAGGTTGAACAACCTGAATTCTAAAAAATGCCTTGTCCTGCTGGCCAGCTTCTTGCTAGAGCACATCCAGAATGAGGGAAAATGAGGGACAAAAGTATATTTATACATTGGGAGAATTACTAAACTACCCCTTTGGGCATTATCTATTTTCTTTTCTTGCCATTTTGCCTCTTATTTTCCATTGCTTGAGAGCTTTGCCTTGTAATTTCCAGTTTGTTTCTTGTGTAAGGTGTTTTCAGGCCCAATATATAGGTCAGGTTGTGGCCCAAGTCCCTCTGATCTCTCCTTTAAAAGCCCACAATACCGTTTCATCATTTGCAGCCCATTTAGATAATCACTAAGCTCCCAAAAATCCTCCAACTTCCTAAGAATTGTATCTTCTAATTCCCGTAAATTTCTGCACATTTGGAACTATAAAAGACTCATCAGTAATCAAACTGATTGACTTCATAAAAGTCAATGAAGTTAGTGAAAAATAATCATAATGTGCAAAAGTTAGAATTTCTAGCTAATGTATAAATATTCAAATAACAACATGATAAATTATAAATTAATAATACTAAAAACATCTAAAATGTATGAAAATATATGTTAATTTATCATGTTATCAGTTAGCGGGACTAATACATTGGCCTAGAGGGTCGCACAAAAAAGGCCTTTGGGACATCAAAATATATACTTAAGTTTTGGGGTTTTGTATGAAAAATACCTAGTTAGCATTAATTGGGGAAGGCCAAGGAGCGAACACAAAAGGAGTTTGTAGTTGCCATGAGTCATCCAAAATCCAAGTACATTATCATCTTCGAAAATATGTTATGAGATGTAACACAATGAGCGCCAGGATTGGAGGGCTCGTGCTACAACATAGGACAAACCGTAACTGAATGAGATGGAGATGAATGCACTGTGTTTGAGAAAACCCAAATGAGAAATAATCTATAATAGCTGATTTAGTACGTCACTCAAATAAAATTTCGAGAACGGGCCGTCACAGCCAGACTCCAAATGGTCCAATTGGATAAACTAGACGACTACACGTGAGGGATAACAAGATGCCTAGAGGTGTCCGCGTCCTCCATAGTTAGATGGACTAGTACATTACCACAAGAAAATCAGAACACTAGTGAATAGAAGCTAATCATATAATTCTTCACTAATCCCGATAGAGGAACAAAATAGGGGAAGATGACACTGGAAAAAAGGAATAAGACTGCTAAAGGCAAGAGAGACAATAGAACCTGCTAAAGGCAAGGAATAATGTAGACTAAAGTTTGTGGCGATGATGATCAACTCGGGGAAGAAGACGATGAGACATTGCAAAGAGGCCAGGGTTGGAGGGCAGGGCCCCCTTTGGGAGGGCGCATAGGGGTGTAGCCAAGTGTGACTATCGGGAGCTAGCGCTGGGTATAGCGCGGGTGGACAGAAGTCAGCTGCACAGAAATCGCACAACATGCGTGGGCATGTGGCGAGGAGCGTGCGTAGCGAGGTGATGGGATGGAGGACTATCAGGAGTCCCCAGTTCAAGCTTGCCAGCGGCCGCGTCGTGAAGCCCCAGCCAACGCAAAGGACCCGAACTGCAAGTACACCGCTTGATGATCGGTCTAATAGTTGTTTATTTTTGCATTCGTTTGTTTGTTTATGAAACATTTTTTGCCTAAATCTTGTTTTATTTTGCATTTGTTTTAATTGGACCATTAGGGGAATGCCTCTCATTGTACAATTCCCCTAATGGGTCCATTAGGCCAACCATCTTACCTATAAAAGGATTGGTATGCCCTAAAGCATGATCAGACTTTATGGTGTAATTCATGCTTCCATTCAGTTTTCAACCAGGTCTCAATTCTCTCTTGCATGGAGACCTAGGGCAGAATATGGTAACCTAGAAGAGAACACGTTTTGTCCTTCATGGCCAGCGACAGAAAAATGCCGTTGTGGGAGCCATCATCGTCATCATCAACATCACCGCCCGTCCGTGTCTAGCCTGACCGGCACGCCAAAGCAACCGTGAAGATGCCCGGGTTTAAACACCCCGGGTAGAGCACGACTGTGCACGCGTTCGCATTTCAATTTCCTATTTTGTTCTTCTGGTTTTATGTTTGTGTTCGTCATGACAAGTTCACCGTACTCGTCATGACGCGTTTGTATTGTTACATTTCACCTGTTGTTTAATTTTGAGTCGTTTTTAATATTTCTCTATGTTTTTCACTTTGAATATTGTAAAAGGGGTCCCTTATTGGGCCCCATATGTGTACTGTGTAATGCGTCCATCCTGGCTCTATATAAGGCCATGATGGAGACGTTCAATTTCAGATCTAGTTTTTCTGTTGTGTGGCAGTTATTCTTTAGAACCATATCTTGTTAGAAGTAGCAGGAGAAGAGGAAGAAGAAGAGGAGGAAGAAGGAAGAGGGAGGAGAAGAGAGAAAGGAGAAGAGAAAAAGAAGATAAGAAACGATCAGAGAGATTGTTGTGGTTTCCACCCAAATCAATCACCTTCCAGGTGGGTGTGGAATACGCCATGTGAATTCCCAAGGTGCCACTCTGTCAACCCTGCCCGATCATTCAAACTCCATGTCGAATGCCCATTGTAAGTGCTTGCCACCAACACTGATTATTCTCATTGCATTTTCGACCCCATCACCGTTGTTCTGAGTTGCACGATCAGGGCACCGTATTGCATCATCAAGACACCCAGGCCTTGTTTCGTTGCTGCATATTGAAGCCCACAATATTGCCGTTCGTTAAGACCTCACCGGTCAACGTGCGTGATTATCAGTGTGCTGATCACCGATTCACGTCTGTGGCTGAGAACAGGCGTGACTAGTCAATTTGACCAGTTACGCACCCTTCACAAGATGGCATACCTTCATTTGAGGATTCCCCAGGTGCCGCCCACCATTCTCTGTCAGCGTATTCTCCACGTTAGGCAATCTGTTCGTCGCGACGACCGCATCCCTTTTAGGCACCTTGGATGCACCATTGATCCTTTGTGCTATTTGATGGTCGTGTGTCAACTAAAGTTTGCTCGACCATCAGTCTGTCAACCCTCACCCTGTTGCCACTTTGCCTTTTGCCACGGCCTCGTCTCTCCACCGAGAACAAGCTCCAGTTTGCCTCCTCTCAACCATTTGCTGGTGCACCAATTCGTGCCCTGCCGCCGTGCCACCTAGTGTGCCCGCGATGCCTGCTTCCACGCCTAACTCGCCGTACCATCAAGTAGTGACCGTTGCTAACAACTCCAAGTCATCACCCTCCCACTCGACCTCTTCCTTGTTCATGCTCTCTTATACTCCTCCTGCGTGAAGGCGATACCTCTGCCAGTCAAGCCTCTCCCTGCCCTTCACCAACGACACACACTTATCCACCAACCCGCACCGAATGGTGCCTGATGAATATGCCAATGACGAACATCACCGTCATTGAGGTATGCCATTCTCCTGCTCGTTAGTTATATTATGTCTTCCAGTATACTTTCGGCTACACTCCACCTCGCTCAGGTTAGAGTTAGGTGAGAGAATTTATTGAGAAAATTACAAACTGATTTAATTCTTTTGTACGGGTCGATCCCATCCTTTACTTGCAAGCGTCAATGAAATTAATTCTGTTCGATGCCATAGTCACCGTCGTCACTCTGACGAGGGTCAGAAGGTCACCGTCACCGACATCGACCATCCACTCGGAGCTCGGCGAATTCCCCATGAGTCGGGGCCATACTTCCACCTAGGATTCACATCATCACGTAGCTACATCTCATAATAACTTATCCGTCAGACAAAGTCATCGACGACGTCTGACATCGTCCACGATCATCTCTGCTGACCTCTGCTGGTTCTCGAAATCAGGAGAGATCATTGTCCCTCTCTATCCATCGCCAAGGACACTCGACACTCAACGAAGAGGTTTCTTCATCGTTCGGATGGCTCATCATTCCTCCTATAGACTTTTCTCTCTTTGGATTGATGGACATCCACTGTTAACTACCAACACAATCATCGAGGATGACATTCTGGTTGTGTACTAGTGCACCCGATATCCTCACGGTGACAGATTGAAGAGCCACACTCTCTTTGCCATTTGGGACGGCTCGGTAATCAGTCACCTCTTGCTGCTTCATCGATCAATTGCATGGCTGGTTTGACCAGTCGCAAGTTGCTCAACGGCGGACACCCTTGGATCTTTTCCTCTGGAGTCCCCTGGCCCTTCATCGGAACTGTTTAACATCGAATCGCTCTACTAGGCCATACAAAAAGTTTGATCTCGATCGGTGCACGTAGCCTCATTGATCCATAATAGAACCTAGCTAAGCTGATTGGCTGGAAATAATCATCACGACCCGAACCTCCTAATTCCTGCTCCACCGAACAAGAGCGTTTGACCGTGGGCTTCTATTCATCATGGCATGGCCTTCAGTCGCGGTTTACCCACTCTGGTCCTTGCCCAAAGGTGAATTTCTGCGGCCATTGACCTGTATGTTTCTTTTAACCAGTTGAGCGAGACATTGCTGGAAATGTTTCTGGTGCTCCTACTTGAATGTGCATCTCTTGAATCATATGTTCAATCAATGGACGGCCTTCAATCAACTATATATCCTCCAAAATTCAGTGATCCCTTACATACGATTTGAGCTGCTGCCAATAGGTCATACTATCTTACCTTCCCCTTTATCTCAGTATTATAATATGCTCTAGTGCTGTTCTTGTTGCTCTTCGTTGGAGCTTAGTGTTGTAAGGATAGCCCAGAGTGGTATTCGAGAATTTTAATTCTTTGGTGTCAGATTGGGACTGTTAACAGGGAAGATTGGTAATGCTTATGGGCAGTGATTGCCTTCCCCACTGCATTGGGTGTTTGAGCAGATCCATTAGGTCATTAGGAGCCTGCTCAACACTAGTCCTCTCGTGTCACCTTACTGGTCCTAGTGATCTAGTCAGCATTTTCTTAGTATTCTTTGATGAATTTTAATCGATTACATCATCCAACTATTGCCTGTCATCACGCCTAACCCTTGCGGTGTAACTCTAGTGGATGCGTCCGTCACATCATGTTACATCATGATGGGCGAGCATGAGCCACGCACGGGCCGCGCGAGCTAGGCAAAAGCGCACGAGAATGTGTGGCGGTGAGCTAACCGCAAACGCAGCGCGGGTAAGGCGTGCAGAAAGAATGCACGAGTAAGGGCATGGACACGCCTACACTCGGATACAATTATTGAACATGGGCTGAGAGAGCGAGCATCAGCACGCATTTCCAAGCACGGGCACGGGAGCATAGCTGCGCGAGGGGACATTGGTGTGCGGCACACGGGCACGGGCGAGGGTACGGCTGATCAGGAGGGCGCTAGCGTGTGGGGTAACTTCAGGCAAATCTCCAAGATAACCCAAGAATAATCCTCTTGGAGAGTCGTCCACCCAATAAATGAAATCTTTACGGACGGAATCAGAGCATGGCTTGTCCAATTTGGTGGCATGGTAAAGGCAATCGCCAAGGTTGTCGGGCAAGCATTCTTGCCAAAAAGGTAATCTTGGAATGTGGCTTTCGTGAAACAACTTCAAAAAAACACGCTAATGAGGTGAGGGCTGAAGACGAACGGTTCTATCATGGAGTGATCTCCACGTGGTCAAACTGGCGATGCGGGGACTGATCCCACAATCTACTCTCTAAAAAACTGTAATGATAATCTCCCAACTGGAGGAGGCAGGATCCCAAGTGAAGAAAACTTTTCAAATTTCCAAATGAACGCCAAGGCTTCCTTGGGATGCCTAAGTGCCAAAAATATGCGAAAATCATCTCATGACGAGGTTTCCCTGAAACTGACATCAAACAAGAATAAAATAAGATGACAACGGACGCGGCCTACACACGACAGCCCATCCGAATTGTTCAGGAAAACCAAAAGACAAGAAAATAAAGGTCATAGCTCACAACCGTTTGCTATGCCAAGTACTTGAAGTCGGGTTGCAGACATCAGCTTGAGCTGCACGGCGAGGTTGTTGGCGACCCAACGCTGGATTAGTGAGATGGTCCCCCATCATCCTGAGATGGCAGTTAATGTGCTGGTCTTGACCCTCGAACTAGGCACTACGGGATGCGGCATTTGTCGTTAAAGTTGGCCCCATTAGGTGTGTTTCCTTGAGACATAGATGAACACCATCGAAATTGAATCATAATTAATTATGGAAAAATAGGTGATCACATCACGTCCTATAGAAGTTATTATACACTCGCTATTACCCCTGGAAGAATTTCTTCAACTAGTTATTTTTTCTAGCCTCTCGATGTATCCAATTTGATCTCATATATAACTTGTTAAACTCTTCTGAAAGATCTAGTTTGTCTTCTTACCATCTAGTCTAATAAGATGGGTGATAAATCCAAGAAGGGAAAAGACAAACTGGGTTCCGGATCTGGTTGTCATGGCACTGTAAGGGATGCCCCTCTACATTGATACATAGTTGATATCCTCACTATCTTGTTCATATATGTTGTGTATTATCCCAATGTTCATATGTCACTGTAATTAATAATTTTAACGGCCCAATAACATTTATTGGGCAGCATAATTTAATTAACTATCTCAGACTAAGAAGCAATTAATTACGGATCAGTTCAACCTTGTTGATTGTTTAAGTTTTCAATATGTGGGTGCCGCAACACCTCATTCTCTAAAACATATTTAATGATGAAAAAAATATATCAGACGAGGCGAAGTACCAATAACCGTTTTGTACTGTCAAAATTTTATAGATTTAATCAAATGGATTAAAATTTTTACTTCAAATTAAAAATATATTTTCTCATGAATATGATCATAAAAATGCATAAAAATCCAAAAAATCAGAATAATACTTTTAAAATTTAATCATTTTAAAACTCGTAAGATATATATCACAATTTTAGTCCAAATAATTATAGAAAAATCATGATGTTAACCTATTAATTGGAATGCTACCACTTATCACATGTGATATGTTTTTTTATAGGCATCACGCCGAAGCAAGACCATGTAATATAAAAAATCATTGAATCTTTTTTGTTCAGTGATTAGCATGGAGATATAGGGAGAGGAAATGGCTTTTCAATCACATTTTTTAAGTACCAAGAGTCTATATATTGCTTCAGGATATGCTCTCTTACTACATCCCCAATGTTCCCATTAGGGAATTTTTATTACTTCCTTTCTCTTGAAGGCCAAACAAGCTAATCCTTGGTGCATTTATGACCAACAACTTGATTAGTTTAAACTTATAAATTTTTAGATGTACATTATGTACTTGTGTAACTGGTCAATAGATCTGAGATACACAAAAGCACCTTCTAGATGGACTATTGTGTTTCGATTATGATCGACAAGTCTCTAATAATGGAATTTTCAACCTTTGAGTCTCTCAGATGCTACATGATTTCTAAAGAAGTGGTTATATTGTCGAGATAGTGTCAACCTTCCTAACTATTTAAGGAAAAATATGCAGTGAAATCTCAAGAACAACTCGAGGAAATATCTCAAAATATTTTTCAGGTAATTTTGTGCCCCAAAAATGCTAACTATAATCGCAGTTGACAGTTAACAAAATGCTAAACTTTAATGCATTGGCATGGATGACTACATACAATGTAACCAATGATACCAAATGTTCTTCAAAAGAGTCGACATGCTCCTTTTTATCTTCTAGAGCACTAGGTGTAGCTTGGAATCCAATGGAATGGCAAATTAACCTAATGATTGGGTTAAATTGATATGTGGTTAATTAATATATATTTTGAAATAAGCTATTCATGAAAGTTTATTGCAACATAGTTACCAAAAAACATAGTGACATTAAAGTTATTTAATAGAATAATGCATGGACCTAGAGGGCCATCCAAATTAGAATTTTCAAAGTTGGTTGATATAATTTAGGTTTGGTGGCATTTATTCAAATTTTCTTGGGACAAGAAATTTAGATAAATTTATGAGGGATTTTATGAAAATTTGCTAAAAAGTATAAGTAGATAAAAACTGTCATGTGATACAAATGCATAACATTTTGATTGCTCCCTTAAATTCTATTCCTCTTTTCGAGTTTTATTTCTAGTAATACTGGATGAAGAAGAATGAAAATCAGATATCTAGAAGCATTGTCCAAGAAAAGGAAGAGGAGATCCAGCATTCTGGAGACTTCATATCCATGTTTAGAGATGGGACATCTGAACAGCATGAAGATGCTCATTCTAGGAACCAAGAAATAAATGATTCGATAGATAGAAAAGTGATGTAGTTGGTTATATATATGCTTTTTGTTTTCAGATAAAATTATGAATTGATATTCCACGTAACCATAGATAACATGAAAATTTGCAGTATTAATTTTATACATATTGAATTTTATTTGCACTATAATCATTATTAAAAATGAAATAAATTTGTTTTTATTATATTCTCCCAAAATTTCCTGATTTTTACTCTTCCTATATTTTTCTTGAAATTACTGAATGAAAAACCTGAAGAAAAGGTCTTTAAAACTTCTCTCGGCAGGCTTTGTAGGCATACATTTCTAAATTCATTTGAGTTTGTGGTATTTAAACTTGTTTAAAGAGAAAAAGCGTACTTTTTGCACTTTTTGAAGTGAAGTAGGAGATATAATGAAGGTGATAGAGAAGCGTAGGGCATATATCAAAATATTTCAAAGACGTATCAAAAAAAAGTTTGCAAAAGTGGAGGGGTTTTCTGCATATTTGTTGGAGAGAGAAAAGGCCAAAATAATCAAACGCCATGGATTGGTCCATATTCAAAGATTGATGTCTGAAGATCCAGCCATCTGATTGAGCTCAAATGAGGGCTAGTTCTTCATTCTATCCTCTTTCGATCTTTACAGATGGATCACCTAGCAGAGTCCTAAAATAATAGAATTAAGGAAAACTGAGGGCAAAAGTGGAATTCTCTCACCCTTCTACCCTAGGTATCAATTCCTACTTTCTCTCTATTTTTCATTCTTGGGTGCTCGACCACAGTCTGCAATAAAATGGGAAGTTTCCTTGCATCAACTTGTATCCTAGTATTTTATTTTATTTCCAATTTCGTTCTTCATCTATCTTGATTTGTGTTCCCCTAAATTGCACTGGCTAAAGCAAAAGGTGGTATCCCTTGTCTTGATTCAAGAAGGAAGTTAGCTAATGCTCAAAAGAGATAAAATAGCCTAAAAATTGGATACATTGTCTATTCCTTACCTTCTTTTTAATTCCTACATTCTTCACGAACTCTTATTTCTAAATACTCTATATTAAGTACCATCCTTATCTCATTTAAGTTCTGATTCAAGATCTTGTTTTGAGGATCAGGTTGAACAAAGTGAGGAATTATATTCTCCTTATTTTCTGTCATCTCTCCTACCTCCCTATTCTCAATTATTTTCCCCTATGATCTGTAAAGATCCACCTTTTTTGGAAAGGAAATCAATAGACATCATCCTCATTTATTCAAGGAGATCTGCTCTTCCTTCAAGATCATATCAAAATCTTGATTGAATCTTTGGAAGCTTTATTTTAGATAACTTGAATTGAATCCTTGAACTCTGCCTGCCTGCCTGTGGATGACCCTCTAGTCATCATGTATGTCTTAAGATAATTACAGTAAATTACATTGGGACATCAGTCCTTATATTTATGACTGTTAACGTTCACATAAGGCCATTCATAATTATTATGGGCATCCTCATCATCTAAAATTGACACATGCAACAATCCCTAATTTTTCTTTCCATAATACACATGATCATGCCTTACCACATTCATATCATGTCCCCTTTGGATCAGTGCACTAAATATGCGGGGGACCACCATTATTAGGAAAAATCTTCAGCTTCATTTCCAAAGAGTGCCATGACTTATAAGTCTTATGTATGTAACTGGTAATGACCTTTCAATGATTCAGACGAAAATTTGTTGGTTTGATGACTCCCAGGAGAGTAACCAGTTCTTGAAAACTCACTTTCCTGAAAATTGAGAATGAGTTAAAACATTAATGTTTTTCCAACATGATTCTACTCCATAGCATGAATAGAAGATTTCCTACTAAAACTAATGATTTATGCAAATGGGGGAGTACTTATCAAGGATTTTTGTATTCAGAAAGATGTTTGCAAATTTTGGACTGATTTATTAGCAGAATGTGATCCCATTGAGGCAATTTATTTTTTCATAAAAATACAAATTACTAAGACAAAGATTGAACAATTGTTTGATTTTGATTTTTGTTAGGATGCGATTACACCGGGATGTGGAATCCAAATAGAAAAAATATTGGTAGGGAGAGAGGCAGATGAAGGTTTGAGAGAGATTTATATAGGTAGTAAGAGAGAGATGTGGAACAAAAATTGTGAGCATTAAAACTATAGGGTTGAATATGTGGTTTTCCTGGAGGTTTTGTTGATTTATGGGAACATGATTGACATGGAATCATAATGATGCATGCATTAAAAAAATATGAATAAAAACTTAATGGATCTTTCAGGGATGATACTCAAATCACCATAAGCCATATTAGATCTTAGTAATGACTTAGACTGGTTAACTCATCTTCTTATGTCTGTCTTCCTTATATGTGGGGGGGGGGGGGGGGAGAATATCCCATATTTACCAAAAAATCATATTATTGAACATCATGATTTACTGGAGCCAGGAGTTTTGGAATTTTAGGATTAGGAATTTAGAGGTCATAGTCAAAGTACAATCATCCATCTACAAGGCACATTTGGTGTCTCATGTCTAAGGACCACTTAAAGAATTGTGATGTTAATTACTTAAAATGATAGTAAGATATAATAACTCTCACAGAATCATATGGATCAATTCAATGAAGTCTTAACCATCAAGAACACCCAATATCTGTACATAATGTAAGCAGAAAAGTACCAACCTGATCTGTCATAATCATCACAAGTAAGACTAGACAGTGTTATTATAGCTGCATATATTTATTTTTTTATTGAGTATATTTAAAAATGAGCATTCAAAACGTGTCTTTAAATACTAGTGGTGTCCACAATATGATCTCATCATAATTCACTTTGCCATGGCAAGCATTCATTGACTTAATTATTAGCATCACTTATACATTATTACAAGTATGTGTATCAATGGACATTGAATGAGATATGGATTGTATGATTGGCTTTCAAGACATATGTTCCGGTCATGTTTGAGGTAAAACAAGATAGGAAGAGAGACATGTAAGTTTCATGTAAGTTTGAGAGAGAAGAATATATACAAAAATAGAATAAGACAGAGAAATATGATGGTTTAAGAGAAAAAAAATATTACAGTTAGATGTGAGTTGGAGGGAAAAGAATATAGGCAGAGAGAGACATAAGTTTTAGCAAGAATGTGATAAAGAAAGTGATATCATAATATCCGGAGAGACATGTAGAGCTTTAAAAAGGAGAAATAAAACAGGCTCCAAAGATTGATAGAGCTGGAAATTTGAAAGAGAAAGTATCCAGATACAGATGTTTTTGGATGAGAAGAATATGCTTGAAGATGTATACACGGATGGAGGTTTAATTGAGAAGACATAGAGAGATGGCATTTTGAATTAGATGAAGATACTTAAAAAAAGCCAGAGATTTGGAAGTGATACCATACATTTTAGGCATTCATTTATATCATAATTCAATACATTTAATGTCTAACTTATATGAATGTTTTTCTTATTTTATGATATTTTCACCATTACCATGACTTTCCACTTAATCATAAATTTTACTTAATTTGAAGGTTAAGTATATATTTTATTCAACTTTGACCGTTCTAAAGGCTAAACCATTTGATACAAACCACATTTATTGCATTTAGTTTTTTTAAGCAACAATTAGAAGAGTCAAAGTTGTCCTAGTTTAACTTTTCAAGTCAAACTACTGATTCCGATAAACTAATCTCTTTTCTGTCTAATTATTCATTTCAGGTGACATGGAACATGAAATTTCTAGAAAAATGGATAAAATTTTATTTGAAATTTTATTTTGAATAAATATAAATAATTGTGTAAGTTATATTATGTCTTTCATAACTTCAATGAAATTTCAGGGCCTAAAGGCAAAAAATATAGGCAGGGACCCACAACAGCAACTGACATTGGTGTATCATTATGGAGGCATTCCAACCACCCATTACAGCTACATGGGCTCATTACATTATCTATATGGCACAAGGTGCCCAAAGGAGACCAACAGAATTTGTTTCATAACGCTTATCTATTTCAGCTTTTTATACTCTTCCAAGAATGTAAATATTTCCATATGGGATCACCATTTTGAAGTTATTTTCAGTTAAAATTGAGCTATCATGTAGTGACAGATGGCATCATCCCAAATTTCCAATTATATTTTTAAAAATGTACAATCGAGATCTCTTAGATTCATATGAGTCTATTACTTTTCCATACAATAGATATACTTAAGAAATCCTCCACAGAACGACAGTGTAATTTTGTTTATTTTGTCGGGAATAGAGTGATTTACATTGCTGACTTGGTGGGCACATATTGTTGTAAACGTATCATCAATGCATCAAAAGAAGTGGGAGAATCATTGCCAACGCACAATAATAGTTTAAAAGCAAAGAACGTGCCGATTAATGAGCAATGAACTTGGTTTAAGTACTTTTCTTGCAGTTTTGGATTGCAGTATGTATTATTTATTGATTCAAATTTAGAATTAGCTAAATTTTCTTTAAATAAGAAAATAACATTTTTTGGTTGAATCCCTACCATTTTCTACAAGCTTACCATAAATTGTTTTACAGTTAATTTGGCAACATTTTCTAACTTGTTACTCGAACCAAATCTTATGACTTGGGTTGAAGAAGATGATTTTTAGTCCTGACATTGATATATATTGATATTTGCCCCTCAACAAATTTTCATTTTGCATTCGCATCCTATACGAGTGTGATTCATATCTTGGTACTCTAATGTCCAAATTATGTCATTTTTATATCTTTGACTTGTCTTATCATATGCTTTCCACTAGAAATTCATCCACTACTGAGTTTAATTGCTGGATCAGTTTCTTGACTTTGATCGGGTTTCATGAATCAATTTATTTTTAAAGTCGTATTTATCTTCTCTCAAAAAACAACATATTAGCGAAATATTTATAATTTATCCCTCTATTTTTTTAAAATATTATTTTTAATAAATTATAATAGCATTTGGAGATGAAACATAATTCTCCTAAAGCAATTGGATTGGTCAAAATCGATGCTTTTAAATTTCCATTGATTTTCTTATTTAAAAAATTATATAAATTGAAGATATTTTTTGTAATAATCCTCACATTACCAAGTTAGTGAAAAAATTGAAATTGTAAAAAGTCCCCCTCTAAAATTAGTTAGCTGACTTCGTCAAAGCACTCTCATGAGTTGACTTCATCATTTCTAAATTAGATTTTGAATCCAATTTTGATCCGTTTGGACTTAAATGTATTAGGAGGTTTCTAAATTTAAGTATATAATTATTATCTGAATGCTTACGTCTCTTTTCATCCAATTTGACGTAGTTTAAACGATTCAATAATTTTTAAAACAATTAAACCTAGCTCTTTGCGGGTTCATCCCATAGTTATCATCATACTCATGCTTCTACATTCAAGTACTGAATTTTTCTTTTATTGACCAAACTTTTGATAGTTTCTGTGAAATTTGGCCCACTAGGAGGTTCAATAGCAAAGAAGATAGGTTGAAGGAGAGTATGAGGTCCTGGCTAGAAGCAAGGGTGGTAATATAGGAGAGATTCTCGATTATAAGAAAGCGACAGCCTTAGTGAGAAGTAACGGAAAAATTGATAGTTCTTTATCTCTCAACTTATATTTAAAACCAAGTAATTGTAACTTGCTTGTAATTTGGCCATTTTATTTTTCATCTAAATTAGCTAAAAAATATGTGTTTATATGTCGTTATTTAGGGGGTTTTTTAAACTTCATCACTAAAATTTATATATCCCTTAATGCTTGAGTAAGGGGTCAAACCCTAGGGAGGCGATCGGGAAAAATTCAGTTTTCATCAACGTAGGGTTTAAAATTTTAATTTTGGTTAAGATGATATCTCTTTTTTTACCCAAGTAAAAGCAATGCCTGTAAAATGTCTTCAACCTTCTACATTTTAAACTCAAAACATGTCAACTAACATAGATTCAATTTCTAAATTTTTTTATCAATAAGCTTCGAACTTATGATTAGTTAGCAATTCTTGGTAAGAGTTGCTAAGTAATCTTCTAATTAGATTGACTATGTGTTGATTGGATATTAAATTTATGTAATTTTTACCCAACAATTAGTCACTGTTCTCACGGATTTAAAAATTGAAATGTAATGTTTAATTGCAAAATCTATTATTTTACCCAGTTAATTTGGAATTGGCAATGATCTGTTGATTTGGGAGTAATCTAAGCAAACACAATGGCACCAATTGAGCTCAAATAAATTGTAGATCACTACACTGAGTAATTGTTACCAGGTAAAAGTTAATTTTCATGCATTGAACTCTTAGTCTCCTTTCTTTTTGTTTGAAATTAGAAGCTACCGTAAATTGGCAAAGCGTGACACGATTTGCCAATTACGGTATTTCAAATCAAATTTTGGTGAATTAATGGTCAATTTTGATTCCCAGCTACTCAACGAGGACTACTGAAACTTAAACAATTCTAAAATAAGAGTAATTCAAGAATTAATAAAACTAAAATCGGAAATACATCAACAAAATTCACACGTAACTGTGAACTCGGAAATTGCTAAAATTAAACGCAAAATCAAGTGCAAAATAAATTTCGAATGAGCCTAGGAATACCCAGGATGATCTAAGAGCTAACTTGAGAAAAATCCGCGCACGAACAGCCGTGTATACATCTTCAAGCATATTCTTCTCATCCAAAAACATCTGTATCTGGATACTTTCTCTCCTCCTCACTTGTGCTCCGCTCCTCGCGCCTGTAGAACATAATTTAGCTCTTAGCATTCGGCTAACACTGCACTGCTTTGGGCCCAGAAAGCAAAGGTTATGAGGTTTTGAGGTTACGATGAAGGTGATGCCAATCAAAGTAAATAATGCTGAACCTCCTCACTTTTTTTCCGTGCCCTACATGTGCTTCACGTGCCATTGGCGCTTTGCTCTCCTCTATATTCTTTATGGACATTCGGATGGACTTCGCCGTTCTTTCCCAACAAAAAAAAGGAAAGGGCTGTATCATATCGAGATTTCAATTAGTCCATTTGGCACCACGCGTGCATCGCACCCTTGTACGCACGGCGCGATGTGCACTCTTGCTTCGCACGAACTTGGCTTGCGTGGACCTGGCGATCTGCCAACTCGTTGGCCCACGCAAGCTTAAGGCGACTTAACTCGTTGCGTCACACGCAGTGAGTTAAGTTGCAGAGGATTGGTCCACGCGGCACTGCGTGTGGTGCGATATACGTACGAAGCTATGTACGTGCGTGTTGCGCACCAAAGATGCCACTGGCTGCTCTGATTGGCTCGCCTGACACGGCGTGAGGTGCGCGACGCGTGATAACATCCATATTTAGTGCCTTATATTATTATATTTATGCATCTTTATGCATTAAATTACTCATATTTGCATGTTATCAAGCTTAAAATGATTAAATCTATTTTTGGAACAAATTTCTGAATTTTCTATATTTTTAGGATTTTTCAAATAGTATTTTCTAAAAGAATATAATTTTTTGATAAAGAATATGATTTTTCTGGAATTTTTTGATATTAAATTTGTAAAGATATGATTTTTCTGATTCAAAATATACATTTATACGTATTTTTTGGGCTTTTATTTGATTTAATATGAAATTTTAAGTATTTTGGTTTTTTTTATGGCATAGTGTGACGTGGCGTGCGGATGCGCCACCACATTAGCATTGAGAAAGAGATTTTTCTTTGTTTTTTGTCCTTTTGACATGTACATGTGGCACGGAATATGAAAAGTCGCGGAATACGAAAAGCCACAAAATACGAAAAGCCATGGAATATGAAAAGCCACGGAATACAAAAAGGCATGGAATATGAAAAGCCACGGAATACAAAAAGGCACAGAATACCAAGTTCTTTGACTTCTTTACAGGCACAAACTGATGACATTAATGAGGAGAGAGAAGAAATTAAAGGCTAGGATTGCTTCAACTTCCAACGGCCATAACTTTTCATCTTCCCCTCCTCTTTCTATCCATACCCTCTAATCTATAAATAGAGGCCTGGATCATTGTAAAAACCATCTTGGACTTGCTTCCTACTTTTGTGGGCTGATTGAAAGAGAGTGAGTTTTGAGATCCGTCAAGAGTGTTTTTGGTGTCCTGAGTGTGTGGGAAGAAGCATTGGAGAAGAGGGGGAGCTTACCGGCACTCGTAAATCACCGTGATCCTGGCGGAACGTAAGGATCTAAGGTAAGTGTCCTCGCCTTACGTTGTCTCTTTCCCGTCACTATATTTAACATAAGTAGGATTTATCATCCAACTTACACTCTCATTTCACTCGTGTTCCTCGTCTCTCCATCCGTGCCATCATATCACTCCATATCCCACCACTATCCTCGTCTATCCCATCGTTCGTCCTCATATCCATCACAATCACTTACTCTTTACTTTAAGTTAAATTAGCTTATAATTACGTTTCTTTTATCTATATCGCTAGCTCACGTCCTCAAATCTTGCTTTCGTCGATCCTCTCGTCCATCATCACTAGTATAAGAAAGTAAATCCTTAATCATCGTTCCCTGTGGAGACGATCCGTACTCATCACTAACTAAGTATTTTTAAGTACGGTTAAATATATTTTGATTGAATAATCTCAATCACCAACGACAAATTTTAACCCTAAAATTGAGATTATCAACGCGCACGATGTTTAGTACGTGCGCGTCGCGCACTTAAGACATCTACGACTGTCCTGATTGGCCCCCACGCTTCTTAGTGTGTTTCCTGCGCATTTTGCACTCGATTAGCACTTAAACTGGCCCAATAAGGGCCAGTTTCATAAAAAACATATTAAAATGGAAAACACAGAAAATAAATCCTAAAAAATATTTATTAATACCAAAAAATGATTTTATTATTTTCTAAAGTTTTATTTATTTATTTATTTTCTTTTTATTTATAGAAATAGGTCAATCAATCATTTAATTTCATTTAAAATTCATTTTAAAAACATTTAAAATGTAAAAATTGAAGTAAATATTTATTAAAAGCATTATTTAACTTGAAATTTAACAAAATTATTATTTTAACCAAAAATCATGATAACATGCATTAAAAACTTATGTTTTTAAGCATTAAGAGCCCAAAAATAGGATAAAGTTAGCAGTTATTAGCTCATATATGCATGTTATCACATCTCATAAGGTGTATTAATATCTGGAAGCCCTAGGCATGATGAAAGAAGAATTAGTTGATTTTCAATCAACTTGGTTTTGAGGAACCCTAAAATATGGATGCACGATGACGCAATAATCCTCCCATACTTTCCTATTGTTTTGTTCTAGACAATCCTTAACTACCGCTATGAGATTTATTCCTAAGATATGACCAGTCGCCACCGTGGTTTGGCAAAGAATCAAATAGTTACTCACTGTCTGAAAATATTTGATAAGACATTTTATTAAAGTCAATGGTATTTGGATTCAATATAAAAATTAATCATATCTTACTCTATTACTTCAATGGATTGGGAAATATCATTCTAACTGATCCCACAATTGTGAAGCCATTAACTCGTAAAGGGGCTAGCGTCATACAACTGTGTGTTGTCTTTCTATACTGTTCAAGGCATTGAATATAATAATGGATGACATGGTATGTATTTCTACGCAAGTCAGTCCAACCACGCACATCAGTAGCTTGTTTTATGAAATATTTTCTAAAAGACTTAATTTACATGTAAAGTATGAATAACAACTTATATGCATTGACTATTAATGATTCAGTTTGTAATTTACTTAAGTTTCTTTTAATTTTTAAGTTGCTAAATTTACTGATCATTCTTCTTTAATGTAGTATAGCGCATACAAATAAATAATTTTAAATTGCTTGTCTTAAATAGTAAGTTGTAACTTATGTATGAACAATGGTTCTGTAATTATATTAAAACCAATGATATATTTAGTACTTTGGGGTAAAAATACAATTTTACTTTGAAGCATGTAAATAACTTGCATTATCCCTTTATATAGATTTCATACATGAGTGTCACTTAATTTAATTAATATATTACTGATGAATTTTTAAAAGTAAAACAGATTTGTTTTTCAAATATGATTTGTATAGATATTATGTGATTACATTGCCATGGCATCAGGTGGCTTCTTAACTTAAACACTATTCCATTGAACTAATATAAAATATGCATGTTATACATTGTGTATTTTCCAATGAGCACATGGATTTGTTTACTTAAAGAGGCTGATAAAATATTCCCTATATAGAAGCAGATAGCTTAAATAACCTCAGTCGTAGGGGACACTCAGAGGAAAACCAAAATCTCATAAGTTGTGGAGTGGTTGGGTGACTGTGCGTTCAACAAGCCCTTATGCTTGTATGTAAAAGACTCAATTTAATTTTAGTTAAAAACAAACACCCACAAAATCATAAGGAATATTAGGGGAGGAATGATTTTCCCTAAATTCATCAGAAATGAGAAACTCTGAATGAGTAAATAGATTATTGATTCAATGTTTTATGGTGACAAAGTAGTATAAAATCATTAATATCCAAACAAAAGTGAGAACCACACACACGTCGGGTTGAAAGCTAAAGTGGAAGTAAAAACTGTTATTCATTTAAAGCTTTGAGGAAATCCAATAGCCTTCCCCCCCACGAAACATCAAATCTTCAATACTTGTGCTTAGTGGAGTTTATTGAATCAGAACAAAATTCGTTATTCTTAATTTCAATGAAGTCCCACTGTGCAAAGTATCTCAAACCGTACCTTTTCGTGGACTTTATTCAGTAAATTAACTTTTTTCCAACCTATATAGCTTCCCAACGAAACAAGTATTTCATGATTTTTCTCCATGGCTGGCATTCACGATCGTGCACTAAAAACCTACATCACTCATAACCATTACTACTTACTGCATAGCAAAAAAAATAAGGCAAACCCATGACAACGCTGTTTTTCAGCCATAACCTAACTTCTCTCCACAAGAACTAAACGAACGCATCAAAGGATCGTCAAAAGTCAGAAGCAAGAACCCTACGTTAAAACACACCAACCCCGATCAAAGTTAAAGCAAAGGGCAACCCAACCAAACGGCGATTACCAAACAACAGCCAAAATGAAAAGTCCCTACAATAAAAGCACACAAGCCAACTAAACCGTGCTCATCAAAGGATTGCCAAGAGCCAGGGGCAAGATCCTACGTTAAAAGACACCAACCCCGATCAAAGTTAAAGCAAAGGGCAACCCAACCAAACGGCGATTACCAAACAACAGCAAAAATCAAAAGCCCCTACATTAAAAAACACACAACCCAACTAAACCGTGCTCATTAAAGAATTGCAAAGAGTCATATGCAAGAACTCAAAATTAAAAACATCAAAGGACAACCCAACCAAACGGTGATTATCAAACAACAGCCAAAATGAAAAGTCGCTACATTAAAAAACACACAACCCAACTAAACCGTGCTCATTAAAGAATTGCCAAGAGTCATATGCAAGAACTCAAAATAAAAAACATCAAAGGACAACCCAACCAAACGGTGATTATCAAACAACAGCCAAAATGAAAAGTCGCTACATTAAAAAACACACAACCCAACTAAACCGTGCTCATCAAAGAATTGCAAAGAGTCATATGCAAGAACTCAAAATTAAAAACATCAAAGGACAACCCAACCAAACGGTGATTATCAAACAACAGCCAAAATGAAAAGTCGCTACATTAAAAAACACACAACCCAACTAAACCGTGCTCATCAAAGAATTGCAAAGAGTCATATGCAAGAACTCAAAATTAAAAACATCAAAGGACAACCCAACCAAACGGTGATTATCAAACAACAGCCAAAATGAAAAGTCCCTACATTGAAAAACACACAACCCAACTAAACCGTGCACATCAAAGGATTGCCAAGAATCAGCGGCAAGACCCTACGTTAAAAGACACCAATCCCGATCAAAGTCAAAGCAAAGGGCAACCCAACTAAGGCATGCTCGCCCAGTCAGTCTCGGGGAGCTCTTCAAGGGGCGGGTAATCGAACAATCCTGTCTGCGTCGGCGGCGGAAGACCCACGTCGGGCGGCGCCGCCGGGGCGAAGAGGGGAACTTCATACGCCAGCGGCGGCGCTGCCGGCGGAGTTGGCGGCGGAATTGGCGGCGGAATGGGCGGCGGCCGGGGGGGGATGGTGGCGGTGGGGGAAGCGTGGGACAGGCCGGTCAACCTCTGAACAAGGCCCATGAAGTCCTTGGCCGTCGTCTTTATAACTCTCGGCGCGCTGGTGTAGATTATGACCGGCTGCCGCCGGTTGCCGCCGCCTCTCGGCGGCGGCAGCGGCGGCGGAGCCGGTTTCTGGATCTGGCGCGAGTTCTTTCTCACCCTCTGCGCCGCCTCCCCCTCCCCTCTCCTTCCCGTCTTCATTCAGGCTGCTTGTCCTTTCATGGGCATTCCCCTCTCTCTCTCAATCAAGATTTCAGGGAGAGAACAGGTCTCTCTCTACCGGCTCTTTCGTTGAGTTGGCGAGTTAGTTTTCTCGAGTAGAGAGGTTTTTATAGAGAAGGTAGGCCTGTGTAGTTTACAGATAGATGGATAGACATAGAGAGAGAGGTAGATCGAAAGACAGAAAAATAAAAAGATAGATAGATAGATAGATAGATAGATAGATGGATAGACATAGAGAGAGAGGTAGATCGAAAGACAGAAAAATAAAAAGATAGATAGATAGATAGATAGATGGATAGATAGATGGATAGACATAGAGAGAGAGGTAGATCGAAAGACAGATAAATAAAAAGATAGATAGATACATAGATATAGAGAGAGAGAGAGGCGAAAGGAGAGCGAGAGAGGAGCATGAGAGAGAGGAGAGAGAGAGAAAGAGATAAATATAGATAGAAAGATAGAGAAATAGATAGATAGATACAAAAATACATTCATACATACACACATACATAGAGAGAGGAGAGAGAGAGAGCGAGAGATGGAGAAATAGAGAGAGATAGAGAGAGGAGAGGAGAGAGTGATAGAGAGAGGAGAGGAGAGAGTGATAGAGAGAGGAGAGGAGAGAGAGAGAGAGAGCTGGTGGCTGAATCGGCTTTCAAAACGGAGGAGCAGTTGGTGAGGAGAAACACGTAGCATGAGGCTAATGAGGAACTAGGGTGTGGGTGTGCGCGAACATCGGATGGTTAGTTATTTCGCTCTCTATGTCATCTTGCTTGTTACTTCTCTCCTAATTCAAATGAAGGGTTAAAGGTTGATTTGTGAGGTTGACGGGCTCCCACTAAGTTTACTCTCTCGCTCTCTCTTTATCTATCTATATCTTCCTCTCTACGTCTATCTATCTGGTTCCCACAAAGTTTACTCTCTCTATCTATCCATCTCTTCGCCTATCTACCTCTCCCTCTCCTCCCTCCCTCCATCTCTCCCTCTCTTTCTATCTTGCCGTCTATCTCTCTATCTCTCTACCTCTCCCTCTCTCCCACTCTCTCCGTCTATCTCTCTATCGCTCCCTCTCTCTCTATCTCTCCCTTCTCCCTCTCTCTCTATCTCGCCGTCTATCTCTCCCCATCTCTTTATATCCGTCTATCCCCTTATCGCTCCCTCTCTCTCTCTCTATCTCTCCGTCTATCTTTCCCTCTCTCTCTATCTCACCGTTTATCTTTCCCTCTCTCTCTTTCTCTCCGTCTATCTTTCCCTCTCCCTCTATCTCTCTATCTCGTCTATCCCGCTATCGCTCCCTCTCTCTCTTTCTCTCCGTCTATCTTTCCCTCTCTCTCTATCTCTCTATCTCGTCTATCCCGCTATCGCTCCCTCTCTCTCTTTCTCTCCGTCTATCTTTCCCTCTCTCTCTATCTCTCTATCTCGTCTATCCCCCTATCGCTCCCTCTCTCTCTTTCTCTCCGTCTATCCTTCCCTCTCTCTCTCTCTCTCTATCTCCTCTCTCCCGCTATCGCTCCCTCTCTCTCTTTCTCTCCGTCTATCTTTCCCTCTCTCTCTATCTCTCTATCTCGTCTATCCCGCTATCGCTCCCTCTCTCTATCTCTCTATCTCGTCTATCCCGCTATCGCTCCCTCTCTCTATCTCTCTATCTCGTCGTCTATCTCTCTCTCTCTCTACTTCTCCGTCTATCCCGCTATCGCTCTCTCTCTCTCTCTCTATCTCTCCGTCTATATCTCCCTCTCTCTTTATCTCTCCGTCGGTCCCCCTATCGCTCCCTTCTCTCACTATCTCTCCCTATCTCTCCGTCACTCTTATGATCTATCTAGCTCCCTTCCATCTATCTATCTCGGGCACCCACTATGTTCTCTCTCTCGTCTCTCTTTTTATCTAGGCTTCCACCATGTCTACTTTTTCTCGGTCTATCTATCAAGCTCTCTCAGTGTCTATCTATCTATCTCAGGCTCCTAGCACGTTCATCTCTCTCTCTCTCTCTCTCTCTCTCTCTCTCTCTCTCTCTCTCTCTCTCTCTCTCTCTCTCTCTCTCTCTCTCTCTCTCTCTCTGTCCCCCTCTCTCTCTCTCTCTATCTATCTATCTATCTATCTACCTCGTCATCTCTATGTATCTGTCTTCGTATTCTTTCCTTCATGTAATTGTGCACTTTTTCTTTCCTTCATCCCTCTTCATCTCCACACATCTCGCTTCGTACTACTGGTTTCATCTCTCCGAAGATGATGTTATTGTAGATTGTTGTTAGTAGAATAACTTGAACTAGTTGAAGATAATAAAATCGGTGAGGAAATTGGAGATGAATGATTCATAGAGTTAGGTGGTTTAGAAGTAACCCAAAGTTAAACAAGAACATGAGAACTGTTTTCAGGTGGATGAGTACCAAGAATACCAGTCATCAATGTGTTGATATTTAAATTTGAAAAAGGAAATTTGTCTTCATAAAAAATAACATGGTGAGATATAAAACCTTACCAAAGTGTAGTAATAAACATCGATATCCCATATGGTGAGCACTATACTCCATGAAGACACACATCTCTTATCTATCAATTAATTTACGTTTTGATTATGGCTTTAAATATGGAAAGCAGAGACATCCAAAGGTTCTTAGCCAAGCATAATTAGGAGAAATTTTAAATATATTCAAAATGAGATTTATGATGTAAAATTGGTTTAGCCATTCTGTTTATAGGGAAAGTCGTTGAAACAGCTGCATCCCAAAACTTCCTTGGCATGCTAGCTTGATGGCGTAACGATATAGCTGTCTCTACAATATGTATGTGATTTCTTTCATCTATACCATCTTTTTCAGGTGTTTGTGGACAAGGGATTCTATGACCAATTCCATTTTGTTTAAACAGAGAATGGAGAGCTTAAATTCACCACCCCAATCAGACTGGAAAACTGTTTGTAGGAAAACTGTTTTTCTAATTGTTTCTCAAGTTCAATAAATTTGGGAAGAACATCTGATTTCTTTTTGAGCGGATATAACCATGTAAATTTACTATAATCATCAATGAAACAACACAATAAAAAACCAGAGTGAGATTGGATAGGTGATGGTCCCCATAAGTCTGAGCGGATAGTTTACAACAGTGTTAGTGAAAAGTGTTTAGTAGGAATAAAAGAAAGCTTGTGAGATTTACTATCATAACATGATTCACACACGCAATGTTTGTGAGATTTCCTTACATAACATGATTCACACACATAATGTTTTCTGAGATGAGAAGCAGGAAGACAAAATTGGTTTATTATACGCTGCAAAGTTTGAAAATGAGGATGGCCGAGTCTCGCATGCCAGGTATGCGATGAAGCGTTTTCTCCAAGACATATTTGAGGGCTGGTTGAACTGGAAGTAAGTCCATCTTTAATTGCCCCTAAGTGGAGGATTCGATGAGTTTTCTTGTCCTTCACAAGACAATGTGATGCATGAATATCAACATATGTGTCATTCTCTAAGGTTAATTTTCAGATTGAAAGTGAATTTCTAGTAGTTTCATATACATGAGGATCATGTTTTCATATAGATTCCTATCATGTGTAACAGTCTTAAAATAGCGAATAGATAAAATATTCAAACCTGAGACATTACCAATTTGGAGTTGATGATGACCAAGATAGCTGGTGGTTTGATTTAATACATTTGGATCTCAAGTGACATAGTGTGTAGCTCCACTATCAAGATGCTATGCTTTATTTGGAGATGACATGTCTGTATTTGCAATATAGGATCTGGGTTGTCCTGAAGATGATGTTACTCCTTGTATATGTTGATCTTGTGAAATGATATGGAGACGAGAGAGATTGGACAGGAAAGAGAGCACTGTTTCCTTGATTAGACCACATTTTTTTTTTAGGGTTGAAAGACCATGGAGAAGAGTACATAAAGAGGGAGGAGAGAGAAAGAGAGAGAGTGTAGTTAGTGGGCCAATAAGCCACTCACATAAGCCCAACATGGGCTCCTCTTCTCACAGTCCCCCTCAAGCTGGACCGTAGATGTCATATAGGCCAAGTTAGCGTGAGAAGGTGTCCTAGGATGTCACACTTAGCCCTTTAGTGAATATATCTACAAGCTGATTTGTAGACACCACGTACGGTTTAAAAATAATTCCTGCGACGATACGGTGGTGAATCACATGGCAGTCAATTTTGATATGTATTGTACGCACAAAAAAGGCCTGGTTGTTGGCGATGAACAGGGCCACTTGATTATCGTACATCATTGGCATAGCTCCTTTAACTAGAAAACCCAATTTACATAAGAAGTTGCATAGCCATAGCATCTCGAAAGACGTCTCGGCCATCGCTCGATATTCTGCCTCAGTACTGGATATCGCGGGACAGATTGCTTGTTACTTTCCCAAATTACGATATTACCACCCACGTACACGCAATACCCAGTTGTAGACTTGCGGTCCTGCCGATCACCGGCAAACCTGGCATCGGAGTACCCCACAACCTTTAGATGACCATGACGTCATAAGATAAGTCCTCGTCCTGGAGCACATTTAAGATATGCAATCAGACGTAGAGTGGCCTCCCAATGAAGCTCTCGAGGGGCACACATAAACTGGCTCTGAACATTTACGCTGAAAGCGATGTCAGGTAGGGTTAGTGTAGCATCGATAAGCTTCCCAACCAGGCGTCGATACCGTTTGGGATCAGTATAAAGTGGAGATGTAGTACTCCAAAGTTGAGGCTTGCTATCTATCGGAGATGCATTTGGTTTGCATCTAGATAGACCAGCTTCCTGAAAAATATCAAGAATAATTTTTCGTTGATTAATGAGAAGAGCACCCGGTCGAGATACAAATTTGATGCCAAGGAAATACTTGGGTTCCCCTAAGTCTCGAATATCAAGATGCCGATGCACGAAGGTCTTGATATGCTGAATGCCTGCAAGATCACTGTCTGTGATGATCATGTCATCCACATAGACAGCGAGAATAATACATCCAGCCGAGGTAGTCTTTCAGAAGTTAGTTGGCTCCATATCACAAGCCACCCATCCACATGTCAAGATGAGTTCGTTGAACTTCTCAAACCACGCCCGGGGACTCTCTTTGAGGCCATAAAGAACATGGCAAAGTAGACATACCTTGTCATATCCCCCCCCCGAACCGAAAAACCAGAAGGTTGCTCCATATAGACACATTCAGAGAGATCGCCACATAGGAATGCATTGGAGACGTCAAGTTGGTGTAGTTGCCAGTCATGATTGACCACCATGGAAACAAGAATGCGGATAGAATTTCTCATAGTTGATGCCATGATGCAAACCACCGGAGAGAATGTTTCCTCATAGTTGATGCCATGAACTTGCGAGAAACCCCAAGAAACTAACCGCGCTTTGTACCGATAAGTAGTGCCATCACGATGGTATTTTAGGGTGAACACCTAGCGACCACTAACAACATTTGTAGGGGTCGGTCGATCAATGAGCTCCCTCGTACCTCGACGAAACAGAGCCGGATACTCCTCTTCCATATCAGTGAGGAATCAATAATGCGGCCTCAAGAGATGAAGGAATAGATTCCACAGCCAAGGCCACGGCAAATGCCCGATAAGGAGCAGACACTCTAGCGTACGAGACCACATTAGAGTATGGATGCAGAGTGCAAGAGCGTGTACCTTTCCAAAGAGTGATCGGAAGATGAAGATCATCAGAAGGTGGACTTGAGGAGGACACAGATTGGTCTTTAGCACGGAGCTCGGGGAAGGATGAGCTAGGAGTCAAAATGAGAGGAAGAGGTGGAGACGGTAAAGGTTTCGTGAGTAAATCTGGGAGAGGAGCAAATTACAGTGGAAGAGGCAGATCAGGAGCACGAGAGGGAGTGACCGGGTCAACTGGATAAACAGGAGTAGATTATGTGTGCTCCCAAGAAGATGAAGATGTGGGAAAAAAAGGGATCGACTAACGAAATATAACGTCGGCAAAGACAATTATCGTTGACTCTCAAGATGATATATTCGGTATCCTTTCTGCGCGAGAGAGTAGCTAACAAACATTCCCTTGAACGTCCATGGTACCAGTTTAGATTTAGTGACCGAGTGGTCATGGGCAAAAGCCACACATCCAAATATACGAGGCCGTAAGGGAAATAGCTCTCGTTTAGGATGAAGTCTATAAAGAGGGACATCTCCACCAAGAGGTGTAGAAGGAAGGCGGTTCATGAGAAACGTCGAGGTCATGATAGCATCTGCCTAGAACTCATGTGGGACATTCATCTCATTTAGGATCGTCCGAGTCATGTCAAAAAATGACGATGTTTCTGCTCAAAGGCGCCATTCTATTGAGAGGTATGAGGGAACGATGTTTGATGAATAATACCAGTTGCTGCGCATAAATCTTGAAATTCCTGTTGAACAAGTTCTACGTCATTGTCTGTGTGGATGATCTTCGGAGTGCAGGAGTACTGAGTCAAAATATGTTGAATAAACTATCGGATAATCTAAAGTGCATCCGTGCGGTTGATTAAAAGATATACCCATGACATAGGAGAGTAATCATCAATAAGAACCATATAATATCGAAAACCAAGCGTAGGCGGAAAGCGTTAGGGTCCCCAAATATCACAGTGCACTAAATCAAAAGGTTTCATACTAACAGACTTTGAAAAGTAGTGCAATGATGTTTTCCTATCTGACATGACTCACAAACAAATCCTTAACTATCGCACAGGGAAGAGCTTGGCGGAGCTTGGTGATACCAGGATGTCCAAGTCGACAGTGCCACTCAAAAGAGGAAGAGGAACGTGAAAGGTGATAGGAAAGGCTAGTGGATGGGTTATTGGAAATAAGCTCGTAAACACCTCCACGAGTCTTCGCCCCAAACCAATCTGTGCGCCGGTCCTCAAGTCCTGAAATACACAGTTATAGGGAAAAAATGTCACAGAGCAAAAAATAATCTCTATCAAGGTACTAGTAGAGATAAGATTGACTGGAAAGCCTGGAATATAGAGAACATCATGAAGCACAAGCTGAGATGTAGGAGATGTAGTGCCTTTGCTAGTAACCAAACAAGATCGCCCATCCGCAACAAATATAGACTTAGTGTGAGGAAGTGTGGCAAGATGAGAGACTACAGTGTCATCACCCGTGACATGACGTGAGGGCCTAGAGTCAGTAATCTAAGACCCTGAAGAGGGAGAGTGATAGGCAGTACCTTTAATAGAGGTAGAAGGGCAAAGCGTAAAAGTGGAAAGAGCAAAAATGTTCGTCGGAGGACCACTATGTGAAACAAGCGTCACAGAAGATGGGGTAACTAGGATAGAAGTGTGCGCCACAAACCCTGTGGGCAACAATGGAGAAGTAGCCGATGAAGACGGAACATGATGTGCATGTCTGGGGTTATAACCCCACTTAGATGGCATCGTGCGAACGAGTGCATCGGTCAGGAGCATTGAATGCATGGAGGACCTGTATACTTGCTACGCGTCGATTATCTGATGGTTGAGAATTGTCGAAGCTTCTCCTAGTAGTGGCCAGAAGTGTAGGAGAAGATGTAAGGAGTGCTGAAGAGTTAGATGGTGCGATAGGAGTGGATGAAGAAGGTCCCTTGACGGGAGTAAGACTATCCACTCGTTGGGTGGCATTAAAGACATCAGCCAGGGAGGGAAGAGTCATACCACTCAAAATAGAGCCGCGTATCTGTGTACTGATGGCAGTAGGGATGGAGTTAAGGAATATGGAGACTTGTAACTCCTCTCAACAACGTCTTTGCTCCGCGAGTTCTAGGGAGTATGGCTAATAAACCTATAGCTGAGAATCACATACACGAAGAGTATCATACACCGTCTCGAGAGAACCCTCAGAACCTGGAAGTTTAAAAATCTTCTCAGAGATGTCAATTGTAGAGGCAATGTTACTCTTTAGACCATACATCTGGAAAAGCTCTTCCCATATCTTCTTTGTCAGGGGTATAATCTGTAATGAGTAGGCGAGATTCGGAGATAGCATCTTCAATAACCATGATGTAGCCGTACAATCACGCGTGATCCAATGTGCGTACTGCGGATTATCAGGCGACGGTAAATCTTTTGTCAGAAGCGACTCGTGCTGATGTATTTGCAAAAAATGACAAAAACTAGCCAACCATCTGATATAATTTGAGTCACATCCATAGAATATGGAACATGGCGCCTGAAACTATGAGATAAAGGGATGGACGGGTCCGATATTAACCAATGCAGACAGATAGGTAGGCAGCAAATAATTTTTAGATGGATCCATCGCAACTAGATATAGCAAATATTAGTGGCAGAAGAAGTGGAAGCACTAGTAAAGAACAAGAAACCTCTCCGGCTGATGATGTCATCTATTGGCAATCAGATAATGGTGAGAAGGAGATGCCGTCAATGAATCCGAAGGCTACAACAGTCAGATTAATTTGTTGGCGATCAAGGAGGCTGCCGCCAATAGGGTGATACTAGCAGCGATCAAGGAGACTGCCAACAATCAATGAGAAGCCACCGTCGATGGAGGAGGAGCCACCGGCTATCAAGAAAAAAAAACACCAGCAATCAAGAAGAAGGCACCGTTTCTCAAAGAGTGTCGCAAGTGTCCAGAGGGTGCTGCCAGCATTCAGAGAGTGCCACTCACGTTCAGACGTGCCCTAGAATTCAAAGAGTACCATCAACACTCAAGAAGAAGGTGCCGCCTTGGTGAGATAAGTCGCTGGCGATGAGAACTGACGCCAGCGATCGGAACCATCGCCGTCGATTAGAGAGAGAAGAAAATGAAAAAAAAAGAATACCACGATCCAGCGTCGTGCAGAAGATGTCACCGTGCAGGAAATGGTTTTTGCCGGCGGCTAGAAGAGACGCAGGATTTGATAACTTGGCTCTAATACCATGCGAAATTATATGGAGAAGAGAGAGACTGGAGAGGAAAGAGAGCGCTGTTTCCTTGATTAGACCACGTCTGTTTTCTTAGGGTTAGAAAGAACAGAGCGAAGAGTACATAAAGAGAGAGGAGAGAGGAAGAGAGAGAGTAGTTTTTGGGCCAATAAGCCACTTACATTGGCCCAACATGGGCTCCTCTTCTCACATATCTGTTGCAGAACTCATATAATTCTCTTGCTCTATGCCCAAACTAAAAACAAAATTGACAACGTGGTTGAAATATGTTGCACCTGCCTTTGACCCTTTCACGATTAGAAGGGTTATGTTTTTTGAAGTATCCATCTTTATGTTGGATGTAAGTTCGTACACATTGATTTGAGTGTGGTTAGCAGAGGGACAAAAAGAATTCACCCACATTTTCTTGCTGATATGCCAGATTTGCATCATGCACCTTCAGATTCATAATTATGTAATCAAGTTTCATATTATTAATGTTGACATTTATACTAACAACCAAGTGTGAATATTTTGTGCCAAGTTCTCTTAAAAATGTGAAAATCATGGTGGGCTCACTGATCACTTGATTAGCAATTTCAAGATACTCAACAATCGATCTAAAATAGGCTATGTATTTGTACGTTGTCGTTGTACCTTTCTTCATGGTGTGAAATTGTCGATGGAGTTCCATGATTGTGGATTGACTATGGTTTGAGAAAGTTTGCTTAAGTTTCTACAACGCTTCTCTGGAAGTCTGTGCCTTGTCGATTCAAGCGATAATGAATTCTGATAATGTTGAATTCAGAAAACCAAGAACTTAAATATCTAGCTTTCACCATGCCTTGAACAAAGAACTTTCTATAATTCTTCCTTCAGAATCTGTAAAAGAGATTGGAGGAGCTAATCCTTCTATGTACTTAATTAAATCATATCCATTTTGAATTGGAAAAATGGAACTTTTCCATGCTTGATAGTTGTCGTTTGCCAAACTTAACGAACATGGATGTGCCTGAGGAAAGAAAAGCCAAGACTTGTCCTCCGAACGTCCGTGTTCCAATTTAAAAAGCATTCATGATGAATATCGCAGCATGAAGTCTTTAGAAATTGATAAATGGCTCAATCACAGTTGGTGGAAAGAGGGCATGCACTCAAACAAATCTTGACAAGACAACGGAGCACAAGTGTTAACACGTTGGCAGCAAGAGAAAGCGCGCTTTGTTAACATCCTGGCTGTAATTATCACAGTTTGAGAAGAGCGCTATCACGGTAGTGCCCTAGGCAATGAGAATAATGGCCAATCATAGAAACCGACGTGAGAACATCGAGACTCGAGAAGAACACGATTACGATGACGCTATTGGTCTTCCACAGTGTCAAATTATGGTGTAGATAGGGGTAGAAGGATCTGAGTTCTCAAGAAGACTCCTTGTAATCTTCTGTCGTCGCTTCACAAGTCGACGGTGTCATTGTTCCACTACGTCAAATTGCGGTCATGGAATCCTCAGATTTCTCGCTCTAATAATAGCATGAAAATTTCACTCATATAGGAGGAAGTATAATAAGAAGAAGAATGGAGACAGAGTAAAGGAGAGAAGATGAGAAGAGTGACACCGGGATGTAGATCCTAATTCTTCTCTTAAAATCCTCAAATAACAAGTGCGTTTGTATTTATAAGTTTGAGATAGGTAACAATGGCTAACCAGTAATAGATTGAGATTCATAACTTCTGCATTAGGTTTAATCATAACCGTTAGATAATCCAACAATTGGATGACGTTGTATTGACTTCTCTTCATCCTTTTGTCATGTTTGCTTCCGGTCTGTCCCATCTGGGTCTCTTTTCATCCAGTTTCCTCTTGTTTCATCTCATTTCGTCTCCTTTCGTCCAGTTTCCTCTTGCTTCATCTTGTTACGGCCTCATATTTATAGTGCACTGACTCGCACGGGATGGTTTTCATCCTAGGATGAAAACATCATCCTGTTTGCGAGATTGGACGAAAACCGGGGACAGAAATTCGTCCCGAGATGAACGGACGGCAAGGTTTTCCTATTGTCAGACAAAGAAACCATTTCATCCGGAGGTATCAGACGATGGACACTTAGGGATGGACAAAATTCCTTGACATTTTGCATCAAAGTCCCTGCTTTTTTCTGTGCACGCTAGCTGAAGCCGCCCAAAAGTAATTGTACATATGTCAATCAGCTTTCTCTCTCCTCAATATTTCCCAAAAAACTTAGGACAATCCATAATAATTCAATCAGACCTAATTTTATTGGATATTAACGCCTGCAACACGCGACCAAAAACTGTTTTAAGGGCACATTTGGAACAAAATTTTAAAAAGAGTCTCTCCAACTTTCAAAATTCCTTCAAACTCTTATCTTTTGTTATATGTGTATCTTTTCGTGATTTAAATATTCAATTCTTCGTCGAATAAACTCCCAAGCAAATCAACAAATTTCCAAAACAAATGTAGAAGATCATTTTAAATCCACGCACTAATTAACAATAAAATGTATTTCTAGACATGCCATTGGCATATTCTTATAGTAATTTGAATCTTAACTAAATTGCATAAAATGAATATTTTAACAGAAAATTAGTGTAAAATCAGAATTTTACAACTCATTTATTCCTAGATAAAATTCCCAAAACAATCAATAGATTCCCATAAAAATGTCAAATTTTCATTATTTAATCCCCATAATAATTAAAAATGGAATTTATTTTTATGCATGCCAATGCCATTTTGTTATAGTAATTCCAACCCTAAATAAACTTCTTCAAATGAATATCGTAACAGATAATTAGGGTAAAATCAGAATAACTAGGATAATAAGGATAAGATATTATCTTAACAGATAATATATGTTAAGATATTTTTAAATATCTTAACAGATATTTTAAAATTCATTTATTCTTCCGATTAAGTTTCTATAAAATCAAATAAATTTCAAAAGAAATGTAGAAAGTTCATTATTTAATCCCCACATTAATTAAGAATAAAATTATCCTATAAACAATCCATTATCATTAAAATATCGTTATTTCAAGTTTAAATAAATTCCATGAAATTCATAATTTAACATATAATTAAGGTAAAATCAAAAAGTTTAGAATTCACTTGTTTGTCCATTGAGTTCTTAAATAATTCAATAACATTCCATAAAATCCGTGTTAAACCTGCAAGTTTTAAAATCGCTTCATCCCAACGAAATCTGGGTTCCTCTCTATCTCACTCTCCATCTCTTTTTCCTTTTCTCTTATTGCACATGACCATCTCTTTATTGTTCTCTCTCGTTACATCTATTTTCCTCTATATCTATGTATCTATTTTTCTCTCTATCTAAAATGGAAATGTTGAAATATTTAGTTATGGGAAGTTGTAGACATTTCTTTTTGAAACCCTTTCAAATGTCCGGATGAGTTAAAATAAAAGTGCACGTAGGCATATTTAAAAATGATAGTTTTGTGGGTGCTAATGAATCTTTCATCCACCACGTCAAAGAAGAACAAGACATAGGCAGCTTTAATTCAAAATCTAAGACAAATGTAGAATATACTTTGCTCAGTCGTCCATCCAACTCCTACAAAATCATCTTCACCGTTGCGTAGAATGGGGGTGTTGAAATGGCCTTGTCATCTCTCAATGTTTTAGTGAGTCCATAATGACAACTAAAGAACAACATATCCGCAGAAAGGTAAATCGGTAAAAAATTTTCTTCGGAAGAAAATCGGTGTAAAAATATATTAGGCACATTAAACAGTAATAAAACTGCAAAATAATAACAAAGGGGGTTTTTAATAGGATTTTATGAAAATATCCAAAAGATCTCAATTGAGGGGGAGCCCATTTTCAAGGGTCGATGTGACCCCACCTTGGAATTCCCTGTTTTTCGTCTTCATGTCGACAATATATATCTTCTCATCTAACTGAATGGTGATAAATTTTCCAAAGTTGTCAAAGGTATTCAACAGAATTTTATAGGGGATCCAACGTTACAGTAGATATCAAAGTGAAACCAGAAATATCATCACTGAGATCTCAATGACAACAATCAGCACTTTTCCCATGGAATTATGGATACAGGAAAGCAATGTAACGTTCTAAATGTGTTTCTTTTTGGGGGAAAAACACATTAGAAACATGTTTTGCTGCAGGGCAATGAATCAAACAAAGATAGGGTCTATTAGACCAACAATAGTAAGAGGTTTTACAACTTATGACAAATAGTTAGATACAGATAAAGCATTTCAGAAAATAAAAGTTAAATTTAAATTTCCTAATTATATTGATACCATCGTGTTGTTTTTGACAAAGCATATAGTCATGAACATAGTAAACTATCACGGCTTACACCAAACGTTAGAACGAAGCAGCACCACAATCCCATACACTGCCTTCCTGTTGTTCCCCCGTTATAATATTGTTACATCAAATAGAGAGAATGAAGAAAAGGACGCATCATTGTGCACAAGCGCTAAAGTGTTTATAGATAATGTATGAGCGCATAAGTTGCAATCGTCGCCATAGTCATGATCGAAGTCTGAGAAGCATTGGTCTAAATCACGGAACCATGCTCATGACATCATCAGCATGTCAACGCTCTCTGCATCTAGGCGTGATCTTTGATATGTGGTGATGCCTCCGCCGATTGAGAAAATATGCTCCAATGGTGCGCTGGTTGCGTGATGCAGCACGCCAACCCATTCCACCAGAGACGTCTTCAGAGTTTCCATCATCATCATCGCCAACTCCATCAGTCCGCGTCAAGACTGTCTGGCACGCCAGGGTGTACAAGAAGATGCCCTGGTTCAAATACCACGGATATAGCACGTCTGTACGTGTTCAGTGTGATCTTTGTTTTATGAAATTCATATTTATCGTTCTCGTGATCGTCTCATTTTTTAGTCATGTTATTGTATTCGTATGTGTCAAGTGCTTTCTCAAGTTTTAATTTTTTTTTTAATGGACCCTTTGTAAGGGCCCATCATAGCCCTATATAAGGACATGATCGGCACCAAACATTTTCAGATCTGTTTTTGTATTTGTGAATGTAATGCTTCATTTCATATCTCATGTAGGAGGAATAGAAAAGAGAAAGAAGAAGGAGAAAAATGAAGAAGAGAAGGAAGAGGAAATGGATTACTCTACTGGGTCCCTGCCCTCTCCTCTAATGTTGTGTCGTTGTCTGTTTCCTTCCATTTTAACTGCCCACACGCACGAACTTTGCCCCGGTTGAAGTCCTTCATTGTAGACGTGCGCACACGACCATTGCACCGTGAGGCTCGAGTAGTACCGTGTGCGCTCAGCTAAGAGATTTTGTTGGTCATTAGACTTGCATGTGGAATATTATTCTGCCCAAGCAATGACCGTTCGACCTAGAGTGTAGCCTAACGTCAGCATATATTCATTGGTATGCACGACAAACGACACTTGCATCCGCAACAACCGTTGAGCTTGATCGGGCCACGTTGCTGGCATCCATGTGACGGGCCGCACTCTTCATGCATTTATAGACACAGCTCAAGCCACACGTACCGCATGAGTCCATTATCAAAGAGATATTGGCTGATGCATGACATCTCCAAAGATTGTTGCACCTCCGGCCCTTCAGCATCGTGCCCTCCTCTGTTGTATTGCCTGCTAAGGTTCCCTGCTCTGGACAGTACCATCACCCTGCTCAAGTTGTACGTCACCAGACCAGTCCCATTAACGTTGACGCATTGCGTACACTGTCGTGCAATGCCTACCTCTCAAGCGCATGGAACTAGCGCTATAATTCCAACATGTCGCTCCTATTGGCACCGGTGCAAATCACTTGTTCACACATCAATGCTAAGCTTACGACTCACCTTAAGCATGCAATGTAAAATGTTGTGGCAGCATTGGATTTTGAGCAGAGGGATGCATTGCGTTCAGCATGTAGTGTTATGCGTACACACTAAATGCAATAGGCAGATCCCATTTTTAATGGAGATAACTTGTTTCACGTCATCGGTGATGTCCGACATCATATCGGTATCAAAGCCAGGTTGTGGACGCCCACAATACATCTCCATACCCTTGGATCATATCATCTGCGTTCATCCCCATCCAGTTAGCCCTGAGAAACTTGCCATGGTTGTCAAGATGCAATTTATCAGAAAGATGCATTCGGAAGGTTCAACCTCCCTACGGCAAGAAGACTTGCCGTCACTTGAAAGAGTCAGCCCTATATGCTTCTTAGAGCATCGTCTCCTCACATCCCAAGGTGGCGCATCATCACCTCCTTCTGAACTCGGACGGACCACACCAGCCAATAGGGGTGTGGCTGGATCACTCAGCCCATGCAGACACGTCAATAACCACCATGGACGAGCTCGAACCCACCACAACACCTCATAGTCACTAGAATCTGCCTACCCTAGTGATGTCGAGGAGATAGCGGCGGTGAGTTGTCGCCCACACGGGAAGGATCCCGTGGATGAGCCTACACCCCCGGCTCCCTTCGCATGTGACCGAGGAGCAGGACGCAGCCTAGGGAGATCGAAGCAACAACACCGATCCCGAGAGGGCTTGACTTAAGAACGAGGGGTGTACCTCCGTACCCTGACCGTCGTCGCCCAACACGTGTAGCAGTTGCTAGCACGATCTGGGATACCTCCAATACCTATTGCCGCACCCAAACTTGTGGTGTTACACTAAGCCCGCGACCCACTTAGGGTCACGCAAGCCCTAGAGCGACCACGTACGAAGTGCATCGGGATCTAGATGACAGGTGCCAAGACGAAGTGCATCGGGACCGACGTCCCAATCATAACCCCACACGTGACCCACGAGATGTTTGTGTTCGTGATAGACAGGACCCATAAGATGACTATGACCGTGCGTTCAAGGCCGACCTACCAGCTCAACAAGACAACTATGTCTATCCCTACGACTACTAGTACAACAAATCCGATGAGGTTCCTTGATACTCGTCACGCGTCATAACTTATCATGCACTAAGAAGAGAAACTAGCAATTTGATAACATTCTATCAATGAATGATAAGCATCAACAAATTAAATTAAACTCAGGTGCGTCCAATACGATGGTCAACACCAACAAAGGGGTGACCATGAGCACTACCTGACGCCACTAAAACGATAAGCTCGACCGTGATATGGAGGATATCCGGTGCCCGAGTGGCGCCTAGACAGCTACAAGCACCGGCTAGAGGAGAGTTGCACCAGGATTCATAAGACCGTACAAGTCGATGATGCTTTCTTTGAAGTGTCGAGGAAGCCCAAGGAGTTCATGGACTAGGAGTCGAGTATGAACTCGTATGCTTGACGGTATAGCATGGACGATGACTTGTGCATTGAAAATGCAGAGATAAGACTTGGTAGACAGGCCAAGATTTCCTGGGAGAACCAGCGAGTCACCAAAGAGCGACGAGGATGGCCCATTATGTCATGGACCGAGATGGTGAAAAAATTAAGGAGCAAGTACATGCCACAACAATATTAGATTACCATATTCCTCTTATGGCTGGACCTGAAATAAGGTCGACAGTCCGTGATAGAATTAATAGAAGCCTTCGAGGAATGTTGAATGCGGTATCCATTCGTGGATGACCCCGTGAATCGTTATCCGGCTATATGCCCATGGCCTTTGAATGACATTGCGTAGCAAGGTGCTTAAGTGAAACCTTGCTGAGGTTCACAAAGCCTACCATATCATGGAACACTAAGAGCATCCAGGCAAGGAGGCCTTCACACACACTTCCCCAACGCCACATCGAGCTACCCCCACTCAACCACACCGTCCACATCCACTCGACTTCAAAGAATGTCAGAGGGCAAAAGAATGCTCTGGCGACTTCAGTGGGATCTGCCCCACCCGAGCGGGCCGCCACGATTGACACCACAGCCCGTAGCGCAATCATGAACCAAGCGCACATTATGTGCTTTAAGTGCCATTGGACAAGGTACCGAGCCAGCTGGTGCTTATCATTGGCACTATTGATCGATGTTGGAGATGTCCACCCAGACCAGATGGGCGAGATGGAGCTGCTACACAATGACAAATATCGAGTGGACAACAAATTTTCACAAGAGTATGAAGAACCCGATGGACGAGTCGGGTACATACATATCACATAGCCTAGAGCAACTCCACCACCCGCTCCCTGACTCATTGGCCAATAGTTGGTGAACATGGCCTTTGATCACCCCGACACTAATGGAATACAACCAGCACCGAGAGCCGCTCCACCAGCTTGGCTTGCACCTGTAGTACAGATATCCCATCTGATGGCTCATGCGACCCTTCGCACCTTGATCTTCTACACATGTCAAGATCAATGACAAAGTGTGCAAGTTGATCGTCGATAGTGGGAGTTGTATCAACGCCTTCTCTGATGTCATGGTCGCCTAACTAGGGTTAGCGGCCATACTGTGTTGTACTCCCTATTACGTGTAATGGATTGATGCTTCATTCGTACTAGTGAAGCGTCAATGCCGCGTCCCTTTTAAGGTGAGCTCCAAAGATGAGAGCATCCTATGCCAAGTACTTCCAATGAAAGTAGGAAGCATCATCCTAGCCCGCCCTTGTCTATATGACCACGACCTCACTCTAGCTGGAAAGACGAACATGTGTTCGTTCCTGTACCAAGGACGTAGGGTTACATAGTACCCATATATCATGAAGTTGGCAAACCATGAAGTTACCATGAGCAGAATACACAGAAAAAATATTTTAAAAAATGAAGAAAAAAAAGGAAAAAGAATAATAAAGAAAAAATATATATATTATGGGGTTTTTTTATTTACTTCTTCATTAATATTTATCTTTTCCCATTATTTTTTGGTTATTGTTATTATCCTTGCTTATGTGGATACATGCCTATCTCATCCACACCCTTGATGAGTCTCCACATCCTCATTATTGTTCACATTCCTCTTGTGTATTCTGTTCATTCGTCTATCATTGAGAGTGGGATATTTTAAGTAACATTCACCCATCTTTCATCCATCATTTTCCCTTCACCCAAAACTCCTTAGATGCCACTTACCTTTCTCTTCTCTTTCCTACCTATAGGTACCTACATTTGAATTAAACTTCACCACACCTTATTTCTTTGGTACACTCTTGATATTATGTGCTAGAACCTGGATGAGAAGAATGGCTGATTTCATATTTCAGGTGGAAAAAGAGATATTGTGAGGATGAGATGAGGGCCACGTTTTTCTAGTGATGAGGGCCACCTTTCTTGAGAGGGTGAGAGCATTTCATAGTGATAGTACCATACCTAGAGAGAAGTAAGCTTCCCTCTTCATGACCACTAGCTCTTTCCATCACCACAAAGAACTTGTTCACTTGTGCTTTAGTCTTTTATGGGATATTTATACTTAGAGATGTGGTTGATACTCATAACACTTCATCCTTTAGTCTTTTGTTTCAAGGGATGGATGGACTTCTCAAAGGATAACCTAAGGATAATTGCTAAGGGACTAGAAATGAATCAAGTTGGGGGTTTTGATAACATGATAACTTAATTCATATTTATATGCATTTTAAATGATTATGGTATTATTAATTCAGAATTTTTCATGTTATTATTTGAATCAACTAAATATTTATGCATAAGCTATAAATTTTCTAATTTTTACACATTATGTTTATTTTTTACTAAACTCTTTGACTTCTTTAAAGTAAAGCAGTTTTAGTACTAACGAGTATTATATAGTTTCACATGTGCATAAATTCACAGGAATAATACGATACAACTCTTCAAGAGTTGGCGAATTTTTTAGAGTTTAGTGATTCACAATAGGGGGCTCGAAAGGCGAAAGAAGGTGTTTGGGGACCTCAAATGAGAAATTAAAGGAAGATGGACCACTACCTGACCTGTACATTGGGCTCTCAAAAGCCTTCCAAAGAAAGAAGTTGAAGATTACAAGGGGAAACTCTCAATCCATGGAGAAAAAGAGGCAAACATGGCGAGAAAACAAAATAGAAAATACCCAATGGGGTATTTTAGTAATTCTTCCAATCTATAAATAATCTGTTCTCCCTCATTTCCCCTCATTCTGGACGTGCTCTAGCAAGTGGCTGGCCAGCAGGACAAGACATATTTCAGAATCCAGGTTGTTCAACCTGCTTAATGTAAGTTTGTTGAAGTTTTCATTCAGTCTCGTCTCTTGTTTGCATTAAAAAATGCCTGATCCTGGATAAATATAAGGATCCAGACTTGAGAGGAAGCATTGAGGGCTCAAAAGGCTTGCATTGAGCTTTTAGGAACCTAGATTTTCATTTTCACATCATCATCCATCCATTTACCATTGAAATCCATCATTTTCTCACTCTAAATACGTGTTTTCCCTAATTTTTCTCCTAGAATCATGTAATTCTCTTTGTAGATCTTCATTCATATCCCTAGTTCATCCTCTTGAAATTTCATCAAAAGTATCCTTCATTTTCACCTTCAAATTCTTTCTCAAATTTCTTCTACACTCTCTCTTTATTTTCTCTCTCTATCTCATTTCAGTCATTTTCTCTCTCTAAAACCGTTTCTTTATCTCTCTAAAATCCATTCCAGTCACTCTAGATCAGCATTCACTCTTCACTTCAAATTTCAAAGAACAATTCGTGTTTAAATACTATCATTTCGGGGAAAAAAGTGGAGAGTGGAGGACTTGGTCAAATTGACTAAGTCCTAACCATATTGGGTCAAGCCCATTAGGGCTTAGGCCATTTGGCTAGTACTGACTTAGCCGGATTGGGCTGAACCATAGTGGGGTGACCCACTAAGGGCAGCCCTATAAGGGCTACACAAGGACCACCAGCCCATCCGGTCCACCGGCATCGCCACTACGCCACTGCTCTGCTGTTGCCGCTTACGATAGCCGGCAAAGATATTTTTCATACTTTATATATTTACAAATTCAAAAAATTAAAAACATCTCTAAAATTAATTACTCAATATTCAATATTTTGTTACATCTACATAAAGTCCAAAAAATATTTAACACTTGTTTTTCATATTTCTATTATTTTTTATGTTAATTAAATTCAATAAAATCAAACAAATATTTATTTCCTATTTCTAGTGCAAATTCAAATTTTAAAATTAGCCTAAAACTTTTTTAGCATTTTTATTTATAAATATGGTTTAATTTAGGTCATAGGAATTTATAAAAATTGACTAAATATCCATATAGCTCGGAAGTTATATATCTCACTTTTGAACTCACTTTCTTCATTCCAAGCTTGAGAAAATTTCTGAAATTACATTCCTGCCTCTCTGGGGATCGACCCCATAGTTTCCCTACATTAATTATAGAGTTTTTAAGTGGAAAATTTTCATAAATATTGTTGGTTAAGTCTGAATCAAAACAACAACACAAAACCCATAAATTTTGACTTATTACTAGGCCTACAGTCATCCCACGACTTACGCTTACCTTCAGTGTAATGACGCCCTTGCCACAGACCTCGGGTTTTGGCCCCATCAGGTACCATCGTTCCCCACTCATTTTGCAGAACTATTATTTGTTCTAGTGGAGGATTGAATTGCTCATTGCCGAGAGTCTAATTTGCAATAGGACAACCTACCCTCAACGAGAGTTAGGACCTTGGTATATCAATTAGATCATCTAGCAAAACAGGAGGTGGACGTCTCTAGACATGACGTGTCACCCACCTCATAGACGTATAGTTGATCCAATCAAGTCATTGGGTGTCTGGTCGTGGCGGTCCACTCCCAAATCTTTAGCAGATCGTCTTTTCTAGTTAGCAATTGCCGATACTTTTCTCATTTGAAATTCTTCATACGTGGCATCAACTGTTCATCTCATCCATCCGCTGCCTATACTGTGTCGTAACATGAGCCATCAGATCCTGGCACTCATCATGTTACATCATATTGATCTAAAGTTACACCCGTAGCGAACACCTACAGCATTTGCAAGACGTGTGCTTAGCATTTTGACGAGAGAAACTCTATGCTCACCCAAAGAAATGCAGTTTCTACTTTGCGAATGAGGTCCCATTCCTCGGGTTCATTCTGTCGGCTGATGGAGTAGCCGCTGACCCGTCCAAAGTAGAAGCGATTACTTCTTGGCCCAAATTAAAGGACGCACATGACGTCCAAAGTTTTGTGGGTTTAGCAACCTTCTACCAAAGATTCGCACCAGTATTCAGCGGCTTCACCACGCCTAACACTAATTTGATTGGCAAAGATAAGTATGAGTGGACCGTCGCGGCCAATAAAGCGTTCAAACTTATCAAACAACTCATGACCAAAGTCACGGTTCTTACATTACCAGATTTTTTCTAGGGTTTTTGAAGTTGCCTGTGACGCTTCTAGCTTCAGAATTGTTGGTGTCCTTAGCCAAGAAGGACACCCAATCAAATATTTCTGCAAAAAGATAAACGATATCAGGTGGAGATACAATAATTATGACAGAGAGTTCTACACCCTTACAGTCACTGCGGCATTAGCACCACTATCTCCTGCCTAAGGAGTTTGTCCTATATTCGGACAATATTGCCCTTTGGCACTTACATGACCAGAGGACGGTCCGCGATTGACATGCTCGATGGATAGCATGTTTGCTAGATTTCACCTTCGTCATTCGCCACAAAAGGGCAAAGACAATGCTGTGGTCGATGCCTTGAATAGGACACAACTAGTCCATAACATGATGAGGATCCAAGTCCTAGGTTTTGAGAAGCTAAAGGAAGACTACGCAGAGCACACTGACTTCGGCAAAATAGTCCAAGCCCTTACTCGCAGAACAAACCCCGAGCTCTGTGACGATTACGTTTCCGAAGGAGACATCTTCTATGGGAAGAGGTTATGCATTACTCACACACCACTACGAGACTTCCTAATTTGGGAGACACACACCGAAGGCCTTAGCGGAGACTTCCTAATTTTGGAGTCAAGGCAAGTATGATGGATGAAATGAGATTTGCGAAAGCAGAATGATACTGTCAGCATCAGTATCATTCTGCTCTGTTTATATTATCAAATGTCTCTAAATCATATCGGATCAAGTATTTTTTAACTTTTTATTGTATTTATCATTTCATGATATTCCTGTAATATTTTGTTACACATATGTCGGCATGTTTTCACATGGTATCTTAAGAATATCTTCCAACTGACTCTTTTTTCTATTATACTATACCTACATTAAAATAAAATTCAATTTTAACAGGTTAATAACTATAAATACACCCATGAGTCATGATCTGGTTATGTTACCAAATGTCTCTAAAATTGCATCGGATCGAGTATTTTTTAACTCTTTATTGTACTTATATTTTCACGATATTCCTATGATATTTTTTTTCACACATGTCATCATGTTTTCACATGGCATCTAAAGAATATCTTCCAGTTGACTCTTCTTTCTATTATACTATATCTATTAATCTCTTAAAATAAACTACAATTTCCTAGGGTAATCTGTGTGTCGCTTATGATTTACTTTTTAGTCTTCTTATCCTGGCATACTGTAATATGGATCCTGTTTACGCTCCTTAAAAATAAGCCTTCTTCAGTTATATTTTAATAAACTATCATTTGGTATTACCTGAAGTAATAAAATCTCTTACTACCAATTTAAAATAAATGCTATTTAAAATATACTATAATTTTATGGTTTTAAAATAAATTGTTTTCTTATCTTTTTTGCACATGAAATTTGCAACTAGATAATCAGTGTTGCGACAATTGTTTTAATTATTTAAAGAATGTAGACAACTACATAGTTATTTTGTACAATAAGTTAACTTAATATATTTGCGTCGTAATGCACTAACTTGCTTGAATAGTAAAGAAGTTTTGTTTTGCATTATTGTACTTGTAACTAGCCAATCGTAGTTGGTAAATAGATGTGGTTTACCTCAAATGAAATATGCAAGGAAATTGTTAATTTCCATCCAGGTTTCATGAGCACTACTGACTAGAATCATACTTATATAATTAGATTATTAGAAAATATGTAAGAAACCTTTTGCACTATTTTCTAATTATTTACTTCACACGGTAGAGATGACGTTAATGGTTTGTCAATTTTTTTAGATTCGTAAAATTTTCGTGTTACACACATAAACTGATGTCGGACATCGTGAATTAATTTTTTCTGACGGGTAGTTAACTAAGGAGAATGTAACGGCATGATGATGTGAATGACTACGTGGACGTATGTGCAGGCCCCGACTCGTGGGGTTTGCCATTCTCCAAGCTCCGTGGTGGGCGTCCGGTGATGGGAGAGTGACCTTCTAGCCCTCGTCAAAGCAAAGAGGGCGACTACAGCGCCAAACGGAATAAATCCATTGGGGCGCGCATGAAACAGACAGGTTTGACCTATACTAGGGAATTCACTCGAGATGTAGTTCTTGATAGATAAACTCTCTCACTTAAACTAACCTGAGCGCGGTGGAGTGCATTCAAAAATATTCTGAAGAAAGTAATGTAAGAGATGAGTACGGGGCGGCATATCTTGTCAGGGCAATGCTCGTAGTTGGGTTCTTTGTTAGTGCAGGTTTCGGTGCGGGCTGAAGTAGAGAGAGACGTGTCATGGGGTATGGTTGGGCTCGACTGGCAGCAGTATTGCAGCGCAGGATCAAAATGACAAGGTCGAAGGAGGAAGAGGACGAGGAGAGTAAGTGAATGAATCAGCAGGATGTTACGGCCAGACAGCAGCAACTCAATGGATGCAACCAATTGGAGGGGTTAGCATGGACAGAGTGTGGCGGTAGTGCTAATCAGCGGCATGTTAGCTTGGCGGTGTGTCAATTGCGGCAATACCGGGCACTAGTCGACCAGGTCGGGGCACGGAGATTCTGACCCACTCTGGTGTAGTGTGGCACCGTCGAACACAAACTGAATGTTTGATCTCAAATTCTGGTGAACGGCACGTCAGAGTGATGGATGTGTGTGCGACCAATTCGGTCGACCACCCATGCAGTAATGCCTCGTAAGGGATCAGCAGGGTAGGCTCTCTCTTGATCACACATGGCAACAGTTCGTTAGACAATGCAACAAGCTTTTCCCAAAGGAGCAGAGTTGCGTCGTTCTTTGAATCGTGCTGGACAATTGGTCCGCAAACAATGCCCAGAAAATGATCAATGTACCAAGGTTCTAGAGTTGTGTTGAGCTTTAATGGTCGTCCTAGATGCTAGGGCGCGATTTGGGGTGATTTAAAGGAGGGGAACACCGTCAACAAATGAATGACGAACCTGCGCCAACCAACTAGTCGAGTACCTGGCTGTCACAAGGATCCAGAAAGACTTTTTATGGGCATGAAATGATCTACTAGAACGATGCAACCGGTCAAACGTGGGCCGGGTGCGACGCTAGAAGACTCCCCGTTGTCGGGGATGGAGAGAGAACGGAGACAATCATGAGAGGCGTTTGATGGAGAGCCGGCGATGCTGATTTCGACGTCCTTCCAATTCTTCTTTTTCTCCCATTCTTTGTCGATCGAGAATTTGTGGCAAATAGGAGACGTGGCCTTAGTGATGTTCGGACGCTCAAAGCAAGTCTGTTCTCTTCTGCTTTTCCCTCAACCTTCCCCCCTTTCTCTTCTTATTCTCTTTTCTTTCTCCCTTTCAGATAAGAAACTGACTAAATGTAACTGCCAACTAAAATTCTAGATCTGAAAAACATGCATGTCCATTATGTCCTTATGTAGGGCCATGATGAACCCGTTACACAGTTCACATAAGGGAACCAATAAGGGACCCATTTTACGACATTTAAAATAAAAAAAACATAGACAAATCTAAAACAATTCAAAATAAAATGACAAGTAAAATGCGAGGATACGGACGCGTCATCATGAGTACAGTGCACTTGTTGTGACAAACACAAAACAAAAATTAGATGAACAAAAACAGATAATTAAAACCAAAGACGTGCACAGACGTGCTCTACCTAGAGTATTTAAACCCAGGTGTCTTCACAGATGCTTCGGCATGCAGGTCGGCCTAGACACGGACCGGCACTAATGTCGTTGACGGCAAAGACGGCTCTGATGACCTTTTGTCGATGTCTTTTGGGCATCCTCCATCATAAATGCTCTATATTTTAGCTTTTCTTCAATTGATTCTGAAATGTATGAGATCAGATTCAAAAATTTTTAAAGGAAATCTTTGTGTCCTTTCACATTTATCTCATATTTTTTACAAATAGTACATCGACTCATGGCACACACTTCATTGATGCAAATTTGATATTTGGCACTAACTCTGAAATTATGCATAACTCCATCTTTTCCTTCTCTAACCACAACTTTTTTGGATTTTAGAGAGTTCTGAGCACATTAGTTACGCCACCACTGAGCAGGTCAAAATATTACTCAAACATAAGCACCTGATCTTGTACATTTTTGTCGCCAACCTATAAAAGGTACATTACGTTCATTCCATGTATCTTAATTTGTGGTATGTGTTATTGATAACCTGAAAATTAACATGATTAATTTATGAATTTTACATTATATTTATGTGTTTTAATGAATATATTTGCATGTTATCATATTAAAATGAAGATAACACACTTACATTTCGATTTTACTATTATTTATCATTTTTACCATTTTTTACATGGAATTTATCCTCAATTAAGTGAAGAAATATTTTTTTCAGGGCTTTAAATACTTGGCTAAAGGTTGGTAAGGAAGTCAAACATTGCGGCTGAGGAAAATATATATATATATATCTTTATTCTTTTTTTTTACATAGGGTGACGTGGCGTCCTTTTAACCACTTAAATGGGAGAATATTCCCCAATCATTGCGGGCGGCAGACGCGCACAACAACGTGTCAGAGCGCGATCCGAGACAGCAGAAAATGAAAAAAATATGGCGAGCAATAGAAAAATGCCACTTCCAAACTTCTTGGAGGAGAGAGAAATAAATCTAACGGCCTAGATTAATCCTCACTAAAACCTTGATATCTTGAGATCTAGACATCCGATTGGGCTGAAATTTTGAGGGTAGGTTCGTCTTTTCTCCCTCTACAATCCAGATGGTTGGATCATTAAATGGAGGTCTGGAAATGGGCAAAAATCACTTTTGGTGGCTCTCCCCAAGCAATTGGCCAGAAAGGACACAGGAGGAATTCTTGAAGTTGACAGATCTTACTTCTGAACTCAAATTTGTAAGTCTCTGATTTGTATTTCAATAATCTTCTTGAACGATTCTAAAATGCCAAGGCATGGGCGAAATGTACATTCCCTAGAAGTTTGTTTTGAATGAAATTAGCACTTCATTTTGATTCCGATTCAAGATCTGATTTTTGATACTTAATTCTAAATCAATTTAGAACATTTCTGCATCATTAGATTTTTTATTTAGGGTCAGATTTCATCTTTTCCCCAAATTCTTCACTTTCTCGCTCTAGGTTAATTTGTTTAGTTTCGCTCTCTAGATTTTGATTTTTATTATTTAGGAATTTAATTTAATATATAAAAAACCTAAAAATAAAATTTGAATAAAAATTTCATCTATCTTCAAGTCCAAATTAAAAATCCTTTCTTGATTATTTAATTCCCAATTTTAATTCATAAAAATTGTTTTAATTTTTTTAATAATTGGGAAATTAATAATCTGAATTAATCTGAGATTAAAATTAAAATATTCATATCTTGAATTTTCTGACCGAAATATTAAACATCAAAATTAAGTTTTACTTAATTTTGATTAATTAAAGAATATTATTAAGGATAATTAAGATTTATTAATTGGAAAATTAAATCATCTTTGAATTAATTCATTGAAATTGGATAAAAATTCTCATTTGTTGCCTCCCTGTGGTTCGACCCCTTACTTGCTCTGTATTCTATATTTAGTGATTAAGGGAAATTATAAATTTTATTGTATAAGTCTAAATCCAAAATCAACGACATCTTTCCGTGCATTTTTAGGCTTATCAGTTATGTGAATAATGTGTAAGAGCCAGTCAAGACTTTTTGGATCCATCAATCTATAGATACTTCAATCAGTCAAAAACTTTGATGCATTGTCAATGTTTATCACTAAATGGGATTGAGAATACAAAATAGAAGAAATGGATTCTGTCCACCCATCTACCTTTCCATATGACACTATTGTAATTATCCATCAGCCCACTCTATCCAATGGACTTGGATCTGATCAGTCCATTGAGCAGATCTGTTTGATGGATGGTTCGATCCGATTGATTTTATATTCTTTCAGGTGGATAAGTGCAATAAAAACATCATTAATTTATTTTTGTGATTATTAATTTTATGAACTTAGTGTTTGGTATAAAATTATTTAAATCTCCAGCATTTTTTTATATTTTAATCTGCTTCAAGTATTTCATCAAATTATGTTGTGCACGCACTATACAAATGAATGAATGTTTTAAATTAATCTTGTAAAATAATGGAGTCCACATCTGCTACTACTCTGAAATTGACTACTAGGGCTACGCCATCTGTGTCTGCTGAGTACCTCAGAATAGAGCTTGATGACAATGTCTCACCTCGAAGCAAAAGAAGCAATCTGTCTAAAATTGTAGACCAATTTATTGAAGCTGGCCTAGAAGAGTAACATTGTATGATTTGTCAAGCGCAAAACCTCACCCATTGGTTCATCATCAGGAGGAGCCAAGATAAGAGCACAAACATCTTATGGCGACATCTAGAGAGAGTCCATCATAAATTGTATGCTAACATTAGGGGAGGCCCGACGAAGCAGAGATTTCTTCTCCAATATGGCTTACACTCAAACAAGTTGTACTTACGTGGCCTCCCCATGGAACACACTAAGGAGGAGTTTGTTAGGTTCATCTCAGACAATGATCTTCCTTGGCTACTTGTGAAAAAGAAGTTACTCTGATGACTATGTTTCTATGGGACACAAGTGGTCGAAGAGATCCCTAGTTCGGATGCGGTCAAAGCGACAACAAAATGGTGTATAGAGAAGTGGGAAATTTGGTGAAAATGTTTGCTGATGTCCACAATATCTCTCTTACTGTAGATGCTTGGACATCTCGAAATAATATTGCCCTTTTAGGTGTCACTGCCCATTGGATTGGCAGAAATTGGAAGCTCTGTGAACTACTTCTTGGTCTTCTACAGATCAAGGGATCTCATAGCGGCACCAACTTGGGGGGATTGCCTTGGAAATTTCATATGATTATGACATTGAGTCAATGCTTTGTGGCATCACTACGCACAATGCGTCAAACACCAGAATGATTCTTGCAGCCATTGTAGATCAAGTAAAGATCGTAAACCCTCAATTCATTATGGAACAACATGTACCATACATTGCCCACGTATTCAACCTCGTAGCCCAAGGCGGCCGCAAGATCATCTGTTAATTTAGAGGAACCAAGAAGAAGTACACCACACAATAGATTTTTACTAAGACACAATGCTAGACATGGATGAAACATTCGGTTCACAGATCGACGAAAGTAGAACGGTGAAACTTGCACCTTTGGGATTAGTTGTTCCATGCATGAGAGCCATCCATTCTGCCATTCAGGGTTCCACACAATTAATGTAGAAATATGCCGATTTATGCAAAATGTTTGAGCTCCAAGACCGGAATAAGATAAAGGTTGACTGCCCAATGCACTAGAACTCCACTTTTATTATGTTAGATCATGCTCTTTCCATGAGAGAGGTACTCGAAAATATGGTTATAAAGTTCCTTGCAACATCAAATAAGGACTACTACATTTTTCCAGAGGACTGGGGAATGATCGATAAATATGTGGGCATCCTTGGCTCACTGTGTCAGGGTTCTGACTATGTCTCTTCAATAAAGAAATTGGCAATCACAGAGGTAACATCAATGGTCACTGAGCTTACGACTCACCTTGAGCACGCCATGTACAATGTGGTTGCAGCATTGGATTTTGAACGGAGGGATGCATTGTGGTCTGCATGTTGCACTGTGCATACTAAGTTGATGCAATATGCAATGGTATTTTAGGGCCATCAAACATTTTCTGCAGCAGCAACATTGGATACGATTTCCAAAATAGAGGTTGTAGATCCATCATGTTGCCAAGATATGCTTTCCTATCTTGGCAGACTTTTGGACAATACATCAGATTTGAAAGCTACAGAATGTGACTCAGACAAGGGAGAACTGTCAGAAGGTCAATGTCCACCATAGCATGTTACCTCTAGATGGCTTTTATGTGTCAAAGCAATCATCAGCGACTACGCCCCACACCGAAACAAGAGCTGGATAAGTATCTCAACATCCCATGGAGCGAGGAGGAGGATACTTTGTTGAGCTGGTGGAAAGAGGTCAACACAAGACTTTCTAAACTTGACCAAAATTGCGCTCTAGTCTCTTGCTGTAAGCTTGATGATGTTGGACGTTGCCTATGACATCGTCTGACAGGTAAATTCCCTACAGGATGTAACTACGCCATGACGTGATTCCTAGGTGTAAGTTCGTGCAAGCCCCGACTTGTGGGGATTCGGCGAGCTCTGAGCTCTAGGCTCTAGGTGAATGACCAATGATGGAGACGGTGATCTTTAGACACTCATCGGAGCAATGATGGTGACTACAACATCGAAAAAAATAATTATGTTGGCCCTCACACGTAATGGACACGCTCAACCCGTACCAAAGAATTCACTCAATTCGTAGTTTTCTTGATATAATCTCTCAGCTAAACTAAATCAAGCACGGTAAAGCACATTCCAAAATATACTGAAAGATGTAATGTAACTGACAAGCAAGAGGAACAATATAGCTCATCAATAGTAGAGATCATTGTTGTTGTATTCAGCAATGCACAGACTACTACAGGAGGTGTGCCGGAGTCGGCTCTAGTGGGCTCGATAGGCGCTGGTGATGTGGCGCTAGAGCAGGGTGTTGGACGTTGGAGGCGAGGAGGAAAGAAGTTGCAGCAAAAATGCAGAGTGAGCATCAATGAACCTCAGCAGGCGGAACCTAGAGGCGATGCAGTACAAGGAAGATAGGTAGTAGACACACGAAGTAGGTGTCAAAGAGAACCCGGCGCAGCGCGGTACGTGTGCAGCATGAGCTCGTTGGATCGACACTTGGGGCGTTATAGGCTGTAGTAATAGCATGGAGGGTGTTGGGCGTAGCCTCGAGGCATGCACAAGTGATTGGCACTGGTGCTAGAATCAGCAACATGATGGAACTATAGTGCTAGTTCCATGCGCTTGAGAGGCAGGGCATTCCACGATAGTGAATGTAGACTAACAGTGTTAATGGGACTGGTCTGGTGACGTACGACAAGAGCAGGCCAATGGTACTGTTCAGGGAAGGGCAACCTTCGCAGGCAATACAATGGAGGAGGGCAAGATGCTTAAGGGCTAGAAGTGCAACGACCTTTCGAGATGTTATGCGTCAGCCAATCAGTCTTTGACGACGGACTCATGTGGTACGTGAGGCTTGAGCTGTGTCTGTTAACAAAGGAAGCGTGCGTCCTGCACATGGATGCCAGTAATGTGGTCCGATGAAGCTCAACGGTTGATACAAATGCAAGTGTTGTTCATCGTGCACACTAAAGAAGATCCGTTGGCGTTGGGCGACACTCTACGTCGAACGGTCGTTGCTTGGACAGAATAATATTCCACATGAAAGTCGGTTGACCAAAAAATCTCTTGGCTGCATGCACGCGGTTAAACAGGCCTCGCGGTGCAATGGTCGTGTGCCCACTTCTGTAATGAAGGACTTCGACCGGGACAAAGGGCGTGCGTGCGGGCAGTTCAAACACAAGGGAACAAATGGCGGCGGGGCATTATAGAAGAGGGCAGGGACCCAGCAGAGTAATCCCTTTCTTCTTCCTTCTCTTCTTCCTTTTTATCATTCTTTTCTTTCTTCTTCCTCTTTTTTTATTCCTCTTACGCGAGATCTGAAATGAAGCATAACTTTCACAAATACAAAAACAGATCTGAAACTGTTTGGAGCCCATCATGGCCTTATATAAGGCCATGATGGGCCCTTACAAAGGGTCCATTATGGGGCCCTTATAATGTGGGGCCAATTAAAAACAAAAATAAAATTTGAGAAAGCACTTGACACATAGGAATATATTGACACAAACACGAGCACGACAAATACAAATTTGATAAAATGACGTTCATAGTGAACACGAGCAGACGTGCTCTACTCGGTGTAGTGGAACCCGTGCATCTTCATCTGTGCCTTGGTGTGCCGGTCGGGCTGGACACAAACTGGTGGGGTTGTCAATGATGATGATGGAAATTCTGAAGATGTCTCTAGTGGAACAGGTTGGCGCGCTCCATCAATCCTTGTGGGGTCGAAAGAACTTGGCTCCGACGAGTTGGTGGTGCCAAACAATAAAAGTGGAAGAATATCCAACCGCAAACATCGCAACTCGTTCTCAGTGATCCATGAGTCGTATGCACCTATACTTCCCTACCAACACATCAAAAATCTTCGTGATACCTCGTCCCTTGCATAGTTAATTACCTCCTGTAGTATAAAATCAACTAACTCATGTCAATTGGGTGAAATTATCAAGGGAACAGTGGCGGCAAACTTACTCACATTTAAGGGGTTTAGAAGGGCTGGACAGAAGGGGGAGAATGGGTTCAGTATGGACCTAAGTATGCCACATTAAATGTGGAATTGATCCCCCACACAGGAGGGAATTCGATGGCATAGGTGTTATCGCCCACTCTTTGGAGGATTGAGAATGGGTGTGCATTACGAGCATGTTACTTGGTAGTCGTCCTCGGAGAATATCTCTATGGTCTAAGTCTCAGCATCACGTGGTCTCCCACGTAGAACACTCGGGGTCAGCGATGCAAGTTGGCAGCCTACTTGTACAATGCATTTTGGTCTCGTGCTTCTATCATGAATATGCTTATGCAATGAAGAAACATATTGGGCAAGTGCAAGACTGTCCTTGGTGATGGCGAGGATGCCAACCCATCACTGTCGAACGCGTCGCCACGGTCAATCGGAGTCAACACGCCTGCTGTGGACCCAACGGCGAAGTCAATCGAAGTCAACCAAAGTCAACCTGCCACGGTCAACCAAAGTCAACACGCCGCAGCCGTCGACACGCACGTCTCCACCCGCGCACGTCTCTACGTGCGTCATGACACGACGCCAGAGGCAGATCCACAACTGCCCTTTGACGTGACACGACGCACGTCTTTACTTTCTCGTCTCTAATTTCTCATCATTTTCTCTTTCCTCCAAGGCCTATATATAGGCCATTGTTTTCAAGAAACATTAGGCAGTCATTATTCAAAAGTTGAGTTTTTGTTTAACTCTTCTTGGAGGACTACCCAGCCTCCCTATCCTCCCTCAACCCTAGCACCGCCGTCGTCGTTACCGCCGCCGCCACTGTGCATCGCCGGCCTTCCACCTCGTCCCCTTCCACTCTCTCTCTCTCTCTTCCCCCAGCCACGCAGCCGCCCACACACGCCGCGCGATGTCCGCCTGCCCACGCCGCGCACGCGGCCGTCCGCGCAGGCCACGCGCTGACCGCCTGCCGCGCTGCGTGACGCGCCGCCGCACATGCAGCGCGTGCCGATCGCTGTCCGCGCCGCGCACGCTGCCGCCACACACGCAGCGCGCCGTCGCCTGCCCACGCCGCACACGCGGCTGTCCGCGAGGCCGCGCGACTGACCGCTGCCCACGCCGCGCGACGCCGCCGCCTCGCGACACGCCGCGCCTGCTCGCGCCACGCACATGCCGCACGCCGGTGACCAACGCTGCCGTGGCCGCCCAACGGGTATTCACCTATGCCTGACTTCGCGACAACGACATCTACTCTACCAGGGCAGGCGGCGCGCCAACCGCCTGCCGCGCGCCGCGCATGCGTTCGCAGACACGCCGGCGCGCCGTCTGCCGCCCACGCCGCAAGACGCTGCCGTCCGCGCAGGCTGCGCGCTGACTGCCTGCCCGCGCCACACGCCGCCGCCATACACGCCGCGCGCTGATCGCCTGCCCGCGCCACGCACGCGGCCGCCCGCACACACCGCACGCCAACCACCAACGTCGTCGAGGCCGTCCACGGGTATTCGCCTACGCCTGACTCTGCGACAACGACATCTACTCTATACCAGGGCCGTTCAACGCCCGGAACGCCCACAATCTTCCTCGTCTAGTGGGCCGCTCAACGCCGGGATTCGCCCAGCCTCATCACGATCGGAATTTCCTGCATCCTCTTCACGCACTACGATGCCGAGGTATGCCTGAACTCTTTGGTGTTGAAAGTGTTCTCCGTCCAGTGTTTTCTCAAGAAGTTTCTACCGCTGTCAGACTTAGATTTGGTTTAGATTTCCCCTTCTTCTCTCTCTTGCTTGAGTGTTTCTTCGCGACGCGAATTCAGATATTGATTTCGGTGCTTAGGCATCATCACGGTGGGGGAAGATAGTACTCCCGCCCTCAACAAGGGTCGGAGCTGCACCACCAGTTTTTCATCGGTTTTAAAGTCCGAATCCGACCGCGTGTATTTCTGTGGCTGTTTTATCCCTCCCTACAAACCCGTCTAATACCCTTTACCCGTCGTCATCAATCCATCTCCTGAATCGCCCTTTTTTCGTAGTCGTCCTACGTCACTTGGATACTCTAACATGAGGATCTATAGGTGCTAAGTTGAGGGGTCGACGAGGAGCCTAACCATAGGTGATCTCAAAAGGACTCAACCCGATGGTTCCATACAACGAGTTATAAGCAAACTCAGCGCGGATGATCATCAAATCCCATGTCATAAAGTGCTCGCCTACTAGGTACCTCAGTAGGTTACCTAAGCTTCAATTGACTACCTCCCTCTGACCGTCAGTCTGTGGGTGGTAAGTCATCGAGAACTTAAGCTTGATTCCGAGGAGACTCTATAATGTCTTCCAGAAGTAGCTCGTGAAGCGGACATCTTGGTTAGAGACAATCAAAGTGGGCAAGTCGTGTAGACGCACAATCTATCGGAATATTAATTGTGCAACCTGTGTGGTGTCTGATGTCTTCGCGCAAGGTACAAAGTGTGCCATTTTCAAGAACCTATCAACAACGACCATGATGAAGTTGTGTTGTTGAGCAATTGGAGGTAACCTTAGGACAAAATCCATGTTGACATCATCCTATGGATGTCTGGGCAACAATAGCGCGGTGTATAACACTACGCTCTTCTTGACCTATTTGGCCAAGGGACATACACTTCACTAGGAAACAATATTACCAATCCCGCGCTTTCAGTTGGGCCAGTAAAACTGATGTTCTATAGCGACTATAGTCTTGTCGCGATTGAAGTGATCACTAAGACCTCTAGTGTGACATTCCCAAGGAAGTCACAAGGTAACCATCGGTGATGACTTAATCACGATGCTTGGGGAATGATCCTCCCTAGATCTCCGTGACAATGGCCCTGAAATCAAGACAGGTACCGTATCTCTCCCAAATCTGCTCAAACTTGAGAATCTTCAGCTTCATGATGTTAAGCACGTGCGCTCATTTGCTCAGTGCATCAATGACGACGTGTCCTTCCGCTTCTTGCTCAATGATGAAAATAAAATCCTGCAGGTACTCGATTCATCACGCATGGTGATCACTCAATTTCTTTTGAGAGTGAAGGTACTTGGGTCCCTAGTGATCAGAGAAGAGTATGAACTCCTTCAATAGGAGATAGTGTCGGTAATGCGTCGACGCCTGGACAACCGCATAGAACTCCTTGTCATAGGTTGAGTAATGGAGTAGTGCGCGATCCAGCTTCTCGCTGAAGAACTCTATGGGGTGCCTTTCCTAGCTAAGCGCACCCCTTGATTTTGACACTAGAAGTGTCATAGGTGACCTCGAAGACCTTCCCAAAGTCGGGTAGGTAGAGGATGGGTGCTTGTGTCCTCATGAGCTTCACTTGCTAGCAAGCTCTATTTGCTACCTTGTCCACGTGAACGGCTGAACCTTGAGGCTGTCGGTGATGGGAATCATGACAGAACTAAATTTCTATATGAAGCACCGATAAAATGTAGCGAGTCTGATGAAACTCCGTATGTCATGGACGTTATCCAGCGGAGGCTATGAAGTAATGGCTCAGACCTTCTCCAGGTCGGCACTGACGCCATGGGCTGAGACGATGAAACCTAGGAACGCAACGTTTGGGGAAGGAAGCTGCATTTCTTCATGCGGACGTATAGTTGCTCTTGTTGAGGATCGTGTAGACCTATAAAAGGTGTTCGAGATGTTCGTTTTTCGTGGGGCCATATATGAGAATGTCGTTCATAAATCAGATTTTAGAGGTAATAAGTGATGATTTAACTTCACTAACTAGTGCAGTTGGTTTATCCGAATTAAAACAACAAATTATAATAACCTTACTAGCGTAGGGAGAGTAAGGGTTGATCCATAGGGAGCAAGGGGTTTTCCTAATGGATTTGTGCTTTAGTTATAATATTTTATGACTTTTATAAGTGGGTTTACTACCTATGAAGATAAATGACTAATGAAAATATAAACAAAGAAATCTTAAACAAAAAAAATATTTTTAAAAATATTAGTAGGCAGAAATGATTTTTAAAGCCAAAATAAAATTGAAAATGAAACAGGCTGGTTCTCTGGACTTAGTCAAAATGTGTCTAAGTCCTGGTGCTAAATGGAGAAAGTGGCTTGGCGGAAGAGAGAGAAAAATGACCTGCACTAACTTCACTCTAGAATGAGTTATAGAATAAACTTTTGAGCGTGGTTGGATGCGTTGGAACCGTCTAGATGTTGGCTAGCTTCTCCAAGACTAATCAAAAGATAAAATACTAATAGGTAAGAGTGAAAAAGGAGAAATAAGAAGGTAGCCTCTTTGTCATAACCCTCCAAGCCCCAATGGACTTCTCCTTTCCACCAGCTTCTTCAGCCCTGGATGCTTCCTACTCATTGTGGCACTCACTAAGGTAAATAGATCTATGACTCAATTGCACTTAGGCCACCAAACATTTCTTTGGATTGAATCACAAGACGAATATTACAATAGGGTGTAGGGGTTTATATAGGGAGAGAGAGCAAATGAGAGCCATTGGATTTTTAATACATTGCATGGCCAGATCTTTTTTTATTTTTTCCTTTCTTTTATTTCTTCTTTTTTTTTCATCTTCTTCTTTTTTTTCAAAGGGGTGAATGACCAATAACAATACATATGAGATCATATTCTCGAACAAAAGAAATGAAATGTTGATCTAGCTACATGCTCTTGATATGTAGGGGACATGTGCAACAATTGTATAAAATTTGAACCATTAAATTACCCTTTTCTTGCTTATTTGATTCTCCACACAAGAAAGGAAGTGAAACAACACAAACCCACAGGATGAACTTCTTGCGATTGAAAGTAAAGCAAGTCATCCCATGCTAGTGCGAATGAGACGAAGTAAGATGACAAGTTGTAGAAGAACAAAGAGGAAAATAACAATGAAAATATATCATCAATAGATGATATCACAACGGGTAAGAAGAGAAGAACAATTTGGGAGTTGGCATCTTCTAAGTAACATGTATAGTATCTAAAATGGTAAAATCTAAGTTCACAAATACGTAGGTGGGGAAAGCAGTAATCATGGTTTTCAAATTGGCTTTAGGCGGTTCAAGGACAGGTAATTCTGTGCTTAAGACTTGCAGAATTGACTATCTCTTATTCCAGATGAAACTCTTTATGATGCATATCATTGACCAAAGAGTGGGATCCAATTAATTCACTTATCACTCCTTTCCACAGTGATAGTACTTCTACCCTTTCCTTTTCATGTCTGCTACTCACCCTACTAGGTATCCTAACCACTTGGGAACTGACCAAGCGATGTCGGACATCGTCTAGGACACCGTTCAGTCGACACCAAGTATGATGGCTTGGTGCTGACAAGTGATGATGGTATCGAACGTCGATGGTGTCATCATCCGACGGATGCAACCCTAATGGGTTATGTAACTACGAACTGATGAATGGGTGTCCTACGTTTCGTACGTGAAGGCTCCAACTCGGGGGAGGCGCTGAGCTCCAAGCTTGGATGGGGTCGCAGGGTGACAGTGACAGTGGCCTCTGGAACCTCGTTAGAGTGACGCAGGCGTCTACGGTCAAACGGAATGTGTCCGTTGGGCTCACACGTAATGGACGTTCTCATCTGTCATAAGACACTCAAATGTCATAGTTTTCTCTCCATATATCTGTCTCACCTACCTAGCCCGAACGCGGTGGAGTTGAGACAAAAATATGCTGAAATGAATAATTAAACGTGCGTTGGGAGAGGAAGGCGTACCTTGTCGGCATAGCTCTCGGTGCAGAATTTCGTGGATGTCGGCAGCGATTTGGAGCGTTTGGAGCGGAGAGACGTTGGAGAGCGGACGGTGGCTCAACGAGCAGTGGTGATGCTGGAGCTTTGATAAAAGTCGCAGGAGAAGAGCGAGGTGCAGGACCTCGTCGACCACTCAATTGCCTCCAGCGGTCCCGCCTCAAATGGACTGGTTCGGGCGGTCCTGAGAGGGAGCCGCGTAGCCGAGGGACAACTTTGGGTCGCGTACACTGGTGGATTATCCGCGCACAGGGTAGCCAAGTATCTGTTGTGGTTAGGCAGTTCGAAGGCTGGCTTTGGAAGCATCTTAGGGATAAAATTTTGCTCCCACAAAGACAGGCCAGATGCGCCCGTGGCGATCAGGATCAAACAGACCCTACGGCCGCTCAACAGTAGGGTCAAGGCGGCTGAGTAGTTCCAGCGGCTATGGTCAAACAAGGACGGAGTGTCATCCCCCTAGCTTGAGTGTCACCCAATTTGGTGATTTAGCATTCAGAGAGGTTGCCAATCCACCAGAAATCTGCTACCGCCGGAACTCTACGGCAAAATTCATCGTCGGTCGTCGGCGCCAAATTGATGGCTGGGCGAACGTTTTCTGAGGTGTTAAGAGGAAGATGGGGCGGACGATTGACGGTTCAGAGAGTGCACTTGCCTCTCCCTCGTTGCCCCTCTCACCCTAAATTTCCTTCTCTTCTGCTCCTTCTATCTTCTCCTCCTCCTTTTTTTTTCTTCTCTGAACGAGGAAGGGAGACCAAGAACCTGTTAAAATGAAATCACTTCAAAATTCCTGGTCTTAGGGATTAGGGCGCCCCCCTCTTCCCTTATAGAGGGGGAAAGGATGGGCCCTTAAGTGGGTCAACAAGGGGGAGGATAGATTCATTAGGGGCCCCCAATTACACATTAAAGGGAAATAGATATGAAAAGAAAAGGAAAAGAAGAAGCAAGGGCTCAAGGGAGGGGGATCGAAAAATGACTAAGGATCCCTCCCTGTGTCGACAACAAAGAACGTACGTACACGTCGCGAACGCGACAAAAATGCAACGAGGAGACGGGAAAACATAAGACACAAGAGAAAGAACAATGAAAACGAAAAGCGATAATCAAGCAATTTTTATCCTAGCTTCGATGATGGTGGCGCACAGCGTGGACGACGTCATCGACGATATTTGATAGCGTGTGCCATCGTCAAGAGTGTCTAGATTCATGTGTTATACCATCAAGAAATGCTTTTGATCCACTACAAGAGCCGAACTTCTCTACTCATGCTTTTGGGATCATGGTTTGGACAATTTCTCAAGGTGGGTTTGATTATATGGGATGTATGCACTCAAGAATAATGACATTAAAATATATATATAATAATAATAATCCATTCATGCATAAAGACCTAATGCATTTTCAGTTGCACACCTAAATTAACCCCCCCCCCTGATATATGCATTGACCCAATGCAAATAATAGTAAACCAAGGAAAGGAAGATAAAAAAATGCAATCTGAAATGGAGTAGGTGCTGATCATCCCATGAGAGTTGGCTGCCTGGACTAGTTGATGGTGCTTCAGTTGTCATCCTGCTTGATGGAAAACCTAAATGAGGGAAATAAAGCAAGACGAAAAACAAATTGCCACAGTGGCCTTAGTTCAAATAAAAACAAGCAAAAATTAAAATCTTGTTGGATGAAATTAAGCTAAGAAAAGGAGAGCTCGTAAAAATTTAAAAAACTAGGAGATTGTGGAAGAATGCGGAAATGGTGGTAGAGCTTGGATGTCCTCAAGGATGGTGACCATAGGTTGCGCTATTTGATTTGCTTCAATATATGGCTTCAACCTTTGACCATTGACTTAAAAAGACTTCCCTGTCTTTGGATCTGTAATAATGACTGCAACAGAATCTAAAATTTCATTAATAACATAAGGTCCATCCCATCGTGATTTCAATTTCCCTGGAATTAACTTCCTATGATAGTTATAAAGCCAAACTCTTTGATTCTCCAGCAGATTCATCCTCTTCAAGACCTTGACATGAAAGTGCTTCATCTTGGACTTGTAGATAAGAGAATTCTCACAGGCTTCATTCTTCAACTCTTGAAGATCATGTGCTGCAAAAGGCGATTTTTCCCTGCATCATCTAGAGAGAGATCAAGTTTCTTGATAGACCGATATGCCTTATGTTCAATTTCAACAGGAAGGTGGCAAGCTTTCCCATAGCATGAGGACGGTATGGGGTAGTCATCTTATGATGGACTCCATATCTTTTCAACAAATCCCTAAAGTGGGAATTGTTGAAATGACTACCACCATAACTAAGAATTGCTCTTGGACATCCAAACCTGCTAATAATATTCTGTAAAATAAATTTAAGCACCACTTTGTGATCATTTGATCTAGTGGGAATGGCTTCCACCCATTTGGGAACATAATGAACTCCCATTAGGATATATTCATATCCCCAGAAATTAGAAATGTTCCCATGAAGTCAATTCCCCATAGATCAAACACTTCAACTTCTATAATTGGTTGCAACAGTATGTGATCTTTCTTGCGCAAATTCACTGCAGCTTGGCTTATTAAACGAACTTTACAGGATTCAAAACAATCTCTATGCAAAGTAGGCCAGTAGAATCCAGCTTGTAAGATCTTGGAAGCTGTAATTTTGGGAGAGCAATGTCCCCATATGGATAAGAATGGCAAGACTCTAAAATCTTCCATTGTTCTTCATAGGCTACACACCTCCGAAGTATATTGTCAACCCCTTGATGAAATAGTTCAGGTTCTTCCAAGAAATATTGTTTCATTTCTTCATTAAACCTCTTTCTAGCATTAACATCACAGTCATCAGGAAGTTGACCTAAAACATAATAATTAGCAATATGTGCATACCATGGTATCTTTGATGCTTGCACTTTCAATATCTGCTCATCAAGAAAATGATCAAAAAATGGGTGAGGGTGAGTCAAAAGTTAATCTAGAAAGATGATCTGCAATAGGATTATCACACCCACGCCTATCTTTAATTTCTAGATCAAATTCCTACATTAATAGAGTCCATCTCATGAGTCTAGGTTTAGCTTTTTTTTTACTTATCAAAAATTTCAAAACTGCATGATAAAAAAAACAACTATTTTACTACCTAATAAATAAGAACAAAAATTTTCTAAAGCAAAAATAACGGCTAACAATTCCTTTTTCTGTGGTTGAGTAGTTGAGTTGTGCTTCTCCTAAGGTCTTGCTAGCGTAGTAGATGGCCATAGGCTTCTTTTCAACCCTTTGGCCCAAAACTGCCCCTACTGAAAAATCAGAAGCATCACACATTAGTTCAAATGGTTCATCCCAATTAGGGGCTTGTAAAATTGGAGATTGGATTAAAGCTTTTTTGATCTGCAAAAAGGTAGTTTCAGCTTGAGAATCAAAAATAAAATCTACATTTTTGGAAAGCAAAATAGTTAATGATTTGGATATTTTAGCAAATTCCTTAATGAATCTCTTATAGAAGCCTACATGGCCAAGTAAACCTCTAAGTTTCTTGAGATTTGTAGGACGAAGGCCCTTGATCACTTCTATTTTGGCCTTGTCTACCTCCAGCCCACGTTTGCTGACTTGATGGCCCAACACTATCCCCCTCTTGCACCATGAAGTGGGACTTCTCACAACTTAGAACTAGCTTGTTCTTCACGCATATGTGCAACACTTTTGATAAGTTAGACAAAATATATATCAAATAAAGAACCAAAAACAGAGAAGTCATCCAGAAATATCTTTAAATAATCTCCCACTAATTCAGAAAACATGGCACTCATGCATCTTTGAAAAGTGGCTGGTGCATTACACAGGCCAAAAGGCATCCTCCTAAAATCAAAAGCTCCTACGGGACAAGTAAATGTGGTATTTTCCTGATCATCTTCATGTATAGCAATTTGGTTATGACCATCAAGAAAGCAAAAATATTCTTGTCCTGAAAGTTTTTCTAAAATTTGGTCAAGAAATAGAAAGGGGTAGTGGTCTTTCTTGGTAGCTAAATTCAAATTTCTATAATCTATGCAAACTCTCCAGCTTGTGGAAAGTCTAGTTTGGAGTTTTTCTCCCTGCTCAGTCCTCTACACAGTCATTCCACATTTCTTGGGCACAACAAGAATAGGGATCACCCATGGGCTGTCAGAAATTGCATAAATAAAACCAGCTTTCAACCATTTAATAATTTCATTTTTAACCACGTCTAACATATGAGAATTTAGGCGCCTCTGGGCTTCTCTAGATGATTTGATGTTATCTTCAATAAAAATTCTATGCTCACAGACCTCTCTACTAATACCATGAATATCATCAATAGACCATCCTAGAGATGGTTTATGCAAAGTTAAAACTTTCAACATTCCTTCTTCTTGCATGGGAGATAAATGAGAAGAAATAATAAGTGGGTGAGTTCTATGAGGTCCTAAAAATGAATACTTGAGAGAGCTAGGTAGAGGTTTGAGTTCTAATTAAGATGTACACATATTAGGTGGAATATCAATATCGAGATCATTTGTTTCTTTCTCATCTTCATAAAGATTAATTGAATTCAAAGGGGATGCATGCAAATCAAAATCTTTTTCATCAACAAGATCACAAACACATGCATCCTCTCCAGAATTTTCACGGAATTTCAGAAGCTTAGAAATATGAATTCTATCTTCTCTTGGCCAACTTTGAGTTCAACTGTCCCTTGCCCCAATCAGTTGCTTGGTCTGTTGCTAAAAAATGTGTACCAAGGATTATAGGTTCATGGCTCAAATTTTCTGTAGCCTTCATATCTGCTACAATAAAATCAACAGGAAAACATCAATTATCTACTCTCACAACCACATCCTCCAGCTTCCCGTTTGGTTGTCTAATTGATCCGTCAGCCAGCTGCAATTCTATCAAAATTGGCTCTAGTTCTCCAAATTTAAACTTATCATAAATAGCTTTGGGCATAATATTCACACTTGCCCTTGTATCCAAAAGTGATCTATTAAATATCACTCCCCCCAATTTCACCTTTAACCAATGGAGCTCCTGGATCTCTTTTCTTCATAGGAATTTGATATAATAAAATAGAACTAATACTCTCAGATAGTTGAATCCTCTTTTGCCTCCTAGATGGAGTAGAAAGATCTTTCAAAAAAATTGAGTAGGAAGGAATATTCTGAATTGCATCTACCAAATGAATAGATATAGTGGCTTCCTTAAAAAATTTAAGCAATTGACTATCACAAGGAGGAACTTTGGAAGATTTTAAAGCTTGGGGAAAAGGAATAAGGGGTACATAATCTTTTGGGTTAGGTTCTAGTGTGTTTTTTTTTCTATAGATTCTTTCATATCTTCTCCCAAATCATCAACAACTCTATCATCCTCCTCCATATCAGGTTCCTCACAAGGTTTTTTAATAATTGCATCAGCTAGTTCCTGCGCATTCCTTAATCTAGAAATTCCACTTAGATGCACATGTTCATGATAAAATTCATGAGATTCAAATATTTCACTACATGGAGCATTTTCTGAATCATCAATATCATGTTCAATAAAATAAATATTTCTTGGATTAACGCTGGGTTGGGTTGGAAGTCAACCTAAATTTTGGCTAGTGGTGCCAAAATCATCGATTTTACCTTTATTCTTGTCACCTCTGAAGTTCCCTTGAGAATTTTGCCCTCCTTGTCCAGCATTCATCCTCTACAAATTCTCCATTCTGGCCTCCATTCTTCTTTGATTCTAAAAGAATTCCTCTTGCTTCAGCATCATCTACTTCAACATGTCTATCATGGAGTTAGAAGGTGAATCTTGAGAATTCGAAATAAAACAAGGACTAGGGTTAGAAGCAAAATTGTGATAATTTTAGTTTTTCTGCTGATGATATGACATGACTTGAAGTAACTTTTGCCTTCTCTGTTCCATCCCTGATTCCCATGATTTGCCCTCTGATTCCAAGCTCCTTGCATGATGTGATTTCCCTCAAAAGCATTCACATGTTCAAGAGTAGGACAAATGTCATTAGTACGATCAAAACTCTCACAAATGGAACAAAGAGGAGAAGGGTGTTTAGGGTTAGTAGAAGGGGAAGTAAAGGATGGATAGGAACTCATCATCTTCTTCATGTTATGAGGAAGCTCCTCTACAGCCTTACCCACTTTGCCCAAGTCCCTCTCTATCTTATCTTTCCACAAAACAGGTTCTACTGCACTAACATCAATCAGCCCTCCACGTTTTGTTCCTGAAATTCTCCCATTGTGACTCAAGACTTGATGATTTGCAAAACTATCTTCCAATTCTCGATAACACAAGTAGCTTCATCAATTGTTTTATCTAAAAAATTACCACCACTAGCACTATCTACTCTACCTCTCTCATGGTCATTCAACCCATCACAAAATATTAGAACTATTTGCAAATCAGGAAGACCAGGATGAGGACATTTTCTGGTAAGAATCAGATCCCTGGGCAAAATTTCTAATTGCTTTCCTATAGGCAATAGTCCTTCCAACTGAATAAAGCTTTTGCAAAAAACATCTCTCCATCTGACTACAATTCTGATAATTTTTACCCACATTTCTGAACCAATCATTTGCCTTATCCTTAAGCGTATGAGGGAACATTCTCATTTTCAACGCATCTGACATCACTCGTGCAATGTTATACGAATCACATTTCTCCACAAATTCATATAAATACTCATAAGTATCTTCATTCAATTTTCCATAAAATGATGGCAAATTTTGATGAATATGAGGGTCGATTTTAAAATTCACATTCACATCTATGGTCCTATGGACCCTTGGATGAATGTTACTCTCAGCTGGCTCATAAAATTCCCCCAATCTCATCACTTTATTCACATCATTCGGAATGTTAGCCATATCCTTAATTTCTTCCACAAACGTCTCCAAAAATTCTGCACAAGTTTCTTCCAAATCCTTAGTATTTTCCACAGATTCTAGAGCTATTGAACGTGGATTCTAATATATATATAAATAGAAAAACAATTATCTGAAGAGAAAAGTTTAGAGATCAACTAGTGCATCTTTCTCGTTGCACCTACCAAAATATATCTCTGCACTTTAAACTTCAGTGAAGCATATAGAAAATAAAGTGAGCAGAAATTCTAAACCAAAAAAAAATTCAAAAATTAAATTTGCCTTGCCTCCCCGGCAACTACGCCAATTAATAAGTCCAAATTTATGGGTTTTATGTCGTTGTTTTGATTCAGACTTAACAAACAATATTTATGAAACTTTTCCACTTAAATACCCTATAATTAATGTAGGGAAAGTAAAGGGTACATCCACAGAGAGGCAGAAATTTAATTTCAGAATTTTTCTCAAGCTCACAATGAAGAAAGTAAGTTTAAAAGTGAGATATATAACTTCTGAGATATTTATTTAGATAAATGATATGAAATAAATTTTAAATTAATTATAAAATAAAATAAAAAAATAAAATAAAAATAGACTAATTTAAAATTTTTTTATTAAAATTAAAAAATAAATAAAATTTAAATGTTAATTTAATTAAATTTAATTAACACCACAAATACTAGAAATATGAAAAACAAGAGTTAAATATTTTTTGGAATTTTTGTAGATATTACGAAATACTGAACATTGATTATATTAATTTTAGGTATTTTTTCTTTTTTTGAATTTTCAAATATATAAAATAAGAAAAATATCTTTTCTGGCTATCGCCAGTGGCGGTAGCAGCGGCGCGGTGGCGAAGCCACGGCGGCGGTGGACCGGATGGGGCGGTGGTCCTTGTGTAGCCCTTATGTTCCATTCGATTCAGAAGGCCAAAATCTATAGGAATCGACTCAAAAATCGCTGCAAACGGATCAAAATAGCTCATTCTAGAGGAATTTCAAGTTCGAAGGTGAGTTTTCATTCTCGATTTTTATTTTTCAAAATTCAGATGCTAAAAACCGGGAAATATTGTCAAACTTGGGCTTGACTTGTTCATCTTGAGGAGCAGAACTGGAAGGTATCATTAGTTTTTCAATTTTTGTATTTTTTATTATGTAATTTGTGGTTTTTTCCATCGTTGTCGCCAAAAATTCCAAAGGAAACAACCGCGGCCCGCAATCCCATGCGGGCCGCAGACTCAGCTGCGCCCTCCAGCTGGCCGCCTGACGTGTCCAACACGTCAGGCAGCCAGCGGGACCAGGCAGGCCGCCCATCTGACGTGTTTAACACGTCATATATGGGCCGCTTGGACCCTTACACGTTTGGATCCATCCAAGCCGTCGGAGATGACAGCCTGGATGGATCTAACGATCGAAAAAGAACAAAACCAAAAAAAGTCAAAAAGTCAAAAAAAACTAGAAATGGCGCCGCACCCTGCCATCATTACCGAGGGCACCATCTGTCCGACAATCTAGACCATCCGCGACGACACGTGTCGCGCTGAGGACGGTCCGGATGATGGGCCATCGATGGGCCCTACGAATATTCAAAAAAACTTACCGTTGGCGGTCAGCTTACCGCCGCTGCCCACAACTTTTGACCAGTCCACGCCGTCCGAGACATTAACTACTGACACGCCTTACCCGCCCACCATATTTGACTGTTCCACATTCTCGAAGCCATTGGATTCATCGCCAGACCATCTGATGGATGGTCAGGAATCTCCCACGTCACCCTATCCACCCGGCCTAGTCCATGTGGATGCCACGTCCACTGAGTCAACCCGAGTCGACTATGTCGACTCGGACGACTCATTACGTGGCGACCCGGCGGGTACTGGTCGACTCCGCCCAACCCGCCCGAATCGACCGGGTCGCGGACTGCCGAGTCGACCTGGTCAACTCGGCAGTCCAAGGACGAAGCGACCTGGTCGAATCTCATCCAGTCGACCCGGTCGACCAGGCCAAGCCTGACCGAGTCGACCGGGTCGACTCAGTCAATACTGACCGAGTCAACTCGGTCAATCCTGACCGAGTCAACCTGTTTGACTCGGTCAATCCTGACCGAGTCAACCTGTTTGACTCGGTCAATATTGACCAAGCCAGTCTAGTAGATCGCCCTCCTATTGACCAAATGGTCAAACATGACCAAGTTGACCGAGTCAACCCCGTTGACTCGGTCAACTTTACACTGACTGATCACTTGGTCAATTTTGACCGTGACGACTCGACCAACTTGGTCAAAATTGACCGAAACGAAGCGGTCAATCAGGACCAAGTCACCTTTGATGACTCAGGTAGCATGGGTCGCGATATGTTGGTTGACACCACGGTCAACCCTTTCCATATTGCCTCCCAGGTCAACGTTGACCAAGTTGACTCCACAGTCAACCTTGGTCAAGTTGACTCCATAGCGAACATTCCTCAGCGGCTCGACTTGACAGAGTCTTCTAGAGCCAATCCGCTTGACTTAGTCAATCTTGACCAAGTCAACAAAAATGACTCGAGTGACTCGACCCACGCCGAATCGGGTGCATCGGCCCCCACTAGCTTAGATGCACGGGTTAGTGCGATTGACTTGCACCAACCGGACATAGGCTCTCCTGGCCACCCTACCCCGGTCAAAGTAGACCCCCCTGATAACATGCAAATAGAAGCTAAAATAAGTGTCGATTTCATCATGTTTTTGGGCTTTTAATGCACAAAACATGGATTTTTAACGCATGTTATCATCATTTTAGGTAAAAATAATAGATTCGTTGAATTGCAAGCTAAATAATACTTTTAATCAATGTTTTGGTCAATTTTTACACTTTAAATGTGTTTAAGATGAATTTTAAATGAAATTAAACAATTAATTGACCTATTTCTATAAATATAAAGAAAAGAAACAAATTAAATAAAATTTAGAAATTAATAAAATCATTTTAGGCATGAATTAAAAAAATTTCTTGGATTTATTCCAGTCATTTTCCAATTAGAAAGTATTTTTGTTTTATTTAAACTGGCCCTTATTGGGTCAGTTTTGCGCTCAAATGTTGTTAAGTGGCGCAGGGCCCGCGAAAATTGCGCTCCGCATGCGGCGCCGTGCAAACCAATCAGAAGAAGAGGCCGACCCCTCTGTGCGTGACACGCACGTACCTGATCTTGTGCGTGTCGCGCACAAAAAGGAGACACGCAAAGGCTCTAAGAACCAATCGTGTCGCGTTGTACGCTCAGCGTACAAAGCAAAAAGCATCAAAGTTCTAACGAAATTGGAAGAACTTGTTCTTCCGATTCGCGGCGATAAAAGGCCGGAAAAACGACATTTCTGGGTTGTTCTTGATTTTTAAAGCTCAAGGAAGGATCCCCTAGCCTCCTTGAAGTCTCAAGGATCACCCAAGAAGATTTTGAAGCTCGATTCGTGGACGAAATTCGCAGATCGGTCGCCGCAAATTTCCGGAATTTCAAGCCAAAATCGGAGGAAAATATTCGGCGTTCGTTGCTCGAAGCTCGCCTAGATCGATTCCCTGCTCTTTCTGGTACCTCTAGGTTTATCCATGTTTGATTTTTGCACCTTACTTCATACTTAGTTTTCTGAAATTTGCATTTAGTTTATGCTCGCCGTCGTTTTTTTATCTGTTCCGATATTAGTCATTCAGCTCCTGAATTTTAGTTTGGTTTAAAATCATTTAGTATTAATTGCGTATAAAGTTTCTGATTCGAACCCTACCTGTTGCTTGGATCGCATAAATCGTGAATTAGATTCACGATTCTGTTCTTCTTGAATAAGCAAATCGTGAATCGTATTCACGATTTGCTGTTTTAGGACATATCTACAATTTAGAATCAAATGGGGTAAAATAAAAATAAATAAAAATGCTCTTAATAATAGCATAAGTATTAGTTCTTTTTATTCTTTAAAAATAGTAAAGCACCTGATAAAGAAAACGAATTAAAGAAATACACTAAATTAGAGTTAAACCTATTTTAGAAATAGATGTGAAATTCATTAAAAAGAACAAAAAAAATTATATAACCAAAACAATCAAAGACTTTAAATCAAATAAAAAGATAAGGTTAAGTGACTTTTGAATATCTGTTAATTAATAACAGAGAATTAATAAAATCATTTAATTTCAAAAAAGATATAATTTTAGTTCCTAATTACAAGCATTTGCATTTAAATAAATAGTTAAACATCATTTCATTTAGGTGTCAAATTCTAAAACCCTAATTAGACAGAAATTTGAATATCACCACCGCCTCCCTAGGGTTCGACCCCTTACTTACCGTTGGACCGCCTCCCTAGGGTTCGACCCCTTACGACCGCATTTATTTACACCTACGGCTTTGGAACCTCTTGCTAGCATGGTTGGCACTTTCATACGAGCGAACAAAGATGTCCAACCTTTTAGCCGTCCCGGATACGCAAGAGTATGTGTTGAGGTTGACCTACTTGCCCCCCTACATCGCATGATACTCATTCAAAATGGCGATGAGATGATCCGTCAGACCGTGGTGTATGAAAACCTCCCGAGGTTTTGTACACACTGCACCGTACTAGGTCATACCATTCACACATGTCGCCAAAAGGCGACGTAGACTCCTATCACTGAGGAGGAATACCTCCAACTCTTGGCTTATGATGACTACATTGCCGCTACTATCTCCGTCACCCAAGGGCGACGACTTGTCGACAGACCTTCACTCGGCTCACGCCCTGTGGTTACATCGGTGCAACCCATCGTTGTATCACCTTCTCTCCCACGAGCCAGCAGGGCAGCTAAGCCTCCAACGGCTAAGCCTGCCCCCTCTACTTCTCAATGGGTGAGGAAGGGTGCTGAGAAGCGCCCCAAAACCCCACCACAGACTATAGATGCCTCCTCCCGTAAGGGCAAGGAGGTCAGGGTCGCCCCACTGACCTCGAATACTTTTGCCCTACTAGCGGTACCTGAGGTTCCCGAGGTTCCCGAGGATAGCATCCCCATTACGTACACACGTCCCATTAGGTCCATATCTCCCCCCACCCGATCTATCGCCTCTCCTAGACCACCCACCCGATCTACCGCCTCTCCTCGACCACCTACTCCGCTTCCCAGGTCCTCTCTTAGTGTACCGTCCCATGCTTCTCCTATCGCCCCATCACACCATTCATCTTCCCCGCCCCTCTCCCCCTCCTCGCATCACTCACCTGCTGCCCGCCCCCCACCACCTCCTCCCACCCGACCCTCTCCACCCACCCCATCGCCCCATGCCCCACCTCCTACCTCTCCACCACCCCGCGATTCACTCCCTTCTCCACCACCATGCGATCCACCTCCCCTCATCCCCTCGCACTCACCCCCAGCTTCCACACCCGTCCCCATCCCCTCACACCCTTCCCCCGCCTCCACACCCGCCCTCCACCCATCAAATATACCTTCTAACCAAATGGAAAGCTTGACAAACTGTCAAGCCACTTTCACTAGTTCGGAGGACATGGGTAGCAGTACTAGTGGTCGGGATTCCACAGAAGAGGAGGGCGATGTCTCCCTCTCGGAGGACTGTGATATGGATACCTCTCCTTATTCGAGACACCGTTCGGATGCATCACCTCCACCTTCACGCCGTACATACAACACCCGATCTCGGGTGCGTAACGCAAGCCGATAGATCTATGATTCCAACTCTCGTTTAGAATTGTAGAGGGATCGAAAACCCTCTCACCCAAACACATCTCCTATCCCTTATCACTAGGCACAGATTAGGCATAGTGGGGCTCCTCGAACCAATGATTACATCGGACCAGTCCCACTCCATCGCGAGGAAACTCGGGATGGACCATGTTTACTACCATCCCTCGAATAAGCTTTGGCTTCTTTGGAAGCGAGACTATTCGATCGCACTATTGGCTGAAGGGACACGGTACGTCACCTTTGACGCACCACACTCCCCAAAGCCCTACCTACTTACTATCGTGTATGCCTTGCATAGACCCACAGAGCAGGAGGCCCTCTGGGCGGAACTCGCCCAACACATTCACTCCCACTCGCAGCTAGTTGATTTACCTTGGCTTATAGCCGGAGATTTCAACTGCATACGGGACATCAGCGAGCGCCAAGGGGGTCGCCCACCTCGGCTACGCTCTATGCACGCCTTCAATGACTTTATCCACGCGACTTCATTAGTGGAACTGCCGACCATAGGGGAGAAGTGGACTTGGTGAAATGAACGTCAAGCAGACGCGCATATATACTAACGGCTTGATCGTTGTTTTACTAATAGTACCGCATTGATGCATTGCACCCTCACAGTAGAGATCCTTCCGAGACTTTACCCGGACCATACACCGATCCTCCTTCTCTCGGAGTCGAGTCATCGGGTCCGGCGTCCCCCCTTTCGCTTCCAAACCATGTGGTTGGAACATGGTGATTTCCATAGCTATGTACGTAAACATTGGCATGGATCAATTTCTGCATCCCCTATGGAGAACTTCAGTTATCGCCTGAGGAACCTCAAGCTCCACCTCAAATGGTGGAATCGTCACGTCTTTGGCGACGTCCATTCACCGGTCGAAGAACTTAAAAAGAAATTAGCTGATGTTGACCGCCACCTACAGGAGTGCTGGACAGATGACATGGGAGAGCGCCAGCTACGTCTTAGAGAGCAGCTTGAGGATGCCATGCGACGACATGAGATATTTTATCTCCAGAAAATCACGTATCCAATGGCTGTGAGAGGGTGATAGAAACACACGTTTCTTTCACGCCTCGATCCATCATAGAGCGTGCCCGAACTATACGACCCTATTGGAGACGTATAGTCAAGATCCTGACCAGCTGGCAGCCGCAGGAGTGGAGTACTATCACTTACTCCTCTCTTCACAGCCTACTATTATGAGCGAGGACCTTCTTTCCTCCATCCCTTCCTTGGTGACCAACCAAGACAATGCACTTTTGCTAGCTCTTCTGACCCGAGCGGAGATCTTAGAGGTAGTTTTTTCCTTGGGTCGTAACAAAGCCCCAAGAGTGGATGGATTCACCGCAGAATTTTATACAGCGTGCTGGGACATTGTAGGGACCGACTAGGTGCTAGCTATCAAGGAGGTGTTCAGGAGTAAAGTCGTCGCACGAAGTTGGAAATCCACTTTTTTAGCGCTCATTCCAAAAGTGGACACTCCAACTTCCTTTCGAGACTTTCGTCCCATCAGTCTTTGTAATGTATGTTATAAACTCGCATCTAAGATCATTACAAAACGACTAGGATGCTTCCTTGATAGACTTATCTCGCCAGAGCAGTGTGGTTTTGTCAAGGGTCGACAGATCCATGACAATATCACACTAGTGCACGAGCTAGCCCAGTCCATAGACACTCGTATCCGGGGCTCCAATGTCATCATCAAGCTTGATATGGAGAAGGCCTTTGATCGAGTTGAGTGGAATTTCCTCCTCGAAGTGTTACGCCGCTTCGACAAATGCGTTCATTGCACTTGTCGATGCTTGCATTAGGGAGAATCACTTCTCCCTCTTGATGGATGGAAATTCCACTGGCTTTTTCATGGCTACGCGGGGGCTCAGGCAAGGTGATCCTATTTCACCTACCCTCTTTATATTGATGGAGGAGGTCTTCAGCCGAACGCTCACGCGGGCGATCAACCAAGGCCTCATCTAGCCGTACTTTACGAAGAGGGGTTGCCCGATTCTCTTGCACTCACTATTTGCTGATGATGCCATCTTGTTCCTCAATGGATCTAAAAACTCCATTAAGGAATTTATGAGCGTCCTTACCGCGTACGAGCACGCTTCGGGCCAGCTCGTTAATGCCTCGAAGAGTAGCTTTATAGTGGGACCTTCCACTACTATAAGGCGCTCTGAGATACTCCAGCACCATACACGATTCTCACGAGGACGTCTTCCGTTCGATTATCTTGGATGCCCTATCTTTCTTGGCCCCGCTCCTCATCACTATTTCGATGCCGTGCTTGATAAGCTTGGAAAGAAGCTAGAGGGATGGAAACTTCATTTCCTTTCCCCAGGAGGCCGTATCCAACTTATTCGGCATGTCCTCATGAATATCCCGTTACATACCCTTGCGGTCCATTCACTATCTCTTACCGTTCTCCGCTCTATAGAATGCATATGTGCGCGTTTTCTATGGTCTGGTCACCTCGAGGGAGAGATGCGCCATCATTGGGTTTCTTGGGAGAAAGCATGTCGGCCAACGGAAGAAGGAGGTCTAGGGATCAGACGACTTTCGGACGTCCAGGACACGCTTCAAAAGAAGCTTGTATGGCGTATGCATACCACATCCTCCCCATTGGGGAATTTTATCCTCGTCAAATATGGTGAATGGGCACGTCACGAGATAGATCTTCAGGGATCTAGGAGGTGGCGGGCGTGGCAGCGCCATTGGCTTGAGATGGCTCAAGTCACACGTTGGCATATAGGCCGAGGTGACATCAGCACGTGGTATGATACCTGGATGCTAATGAGCCCCTCGCTTGCCATCCCTAGTTCGTTCCACACTGAGTGAGACTCACGGTGACTCAATTGCTCAAAGGCAATACGTCACACCTCTGGGAGCAACACGGTCTACCCCTGGACACACTTCCTGAGGTCTAGTCTACACCACTGGACTCGAGTTCTGACTCTGCTATCTGGACACTTATATCTAATGGAGCCTACACGTGCCGCTCTTCTTGGGAACACTTTCGCCCAAAATCCCCTATACAGCATTGGGGTCGCCGTATCTGGCATCCGGCCATCCTTACGCGAGTCTCCTTTTTCCTTTGGCGATTATTACATCGAGGGCTCCCGACTGACGATCGAGCGATCCATATAGGGCACTCGCTACCTTCCCGGTGCCATTGCTGTCCTTCACTTCCCCACACAAAGACCATGGATCACCTTTTCTTTTATAGTGAGGTAGCATTGGCATGCCGGCGCCCAATCACAGATCATTGGCGTCTACTGACCTCGTTTGAGTGTTTTGGCAAGCTCTTTCTCTCGCCAATACACTCTAAACGGTGCCCCATCCTATACATCACCATAGCTTATCTACTATGGGAGATATGGAAAGGGGAAACTCTTGTCGTTTTGCAGGTACACCCATGCGCGCTGTGGACATCCTACGTCGGGTCAAGTTATGGCTACGCCATATTCATCGCCTCATCCCCCCTCGAGACGGCAGCTCAGCATTCGCCTACGAGCTCCTTGGATCCTTAGGGATGCCCGTGACCCATGCCCCTATCCGCACTCAGTACAGGATTGTTTATTGGCTCTCACCGTCAGTTGACATCCTCAAATTGAATGTGGATGGCGAGGCCAAGGGGAACTCGGGACCAGCTGGGGAAGGCGGTATCCTTCGGAATCATATAGGGAGTATATTCTTCTCTTTCTCTTCTTTTTATGGAGTACAGACTAATACAGTAGCCGAGGCTATGGCGATACGTGATGGTCTACTGCTCTGTGAGGAGCGGAACCTTCACAATATCGTCGTAGAGTCGGACTCACAGGTATTCGTTGATATGCTTAGTACAGGTCCATGTTCCCAGTGGCGCCTCCACCGCATATGGCAGGATATCATGCGGTGTCGTCATCGAATCAAGTGCTTTCGCCATCAGCTACGAGAGGGCAACCAGACCGCTGACGCCCTCGCCAATCACGCGGTACACACAAGGACCCCCTACTCCGTCTTTCTCTCTTGGCAGGCGCTTCCTTCTACAGCTCGGGGATATTACCGAATCGATAGTCTCGGCCTACCGACCCTCCGCACACGGCGAACCCATGCGACGGCAGGCCCGCAGGAATGGAGAACCGCGTGGAACGGTGGAGTTTGAGGAGCGGATTGCACCCGCCCCGACTAGCGCCCCACGCACTTCAGCCCCCGCTTAATGACATGAAGGCAAGGATATCTCCCGACCTACACTGATACCGGCGGGCAGCTCTGGAGGGACAATGACGACCACACTTCCCCGAGCGCCTAGAAGGTATCAGTTATGTATCTTTTCTTTTCTTAAACTTAGGGCGTGGACGAGTGGGATCCGAGTGTAATTGGGATATATAGACTCGCTCCACGCCTAAAAAACATTGAAAAACACTTCACTTAATAAATAAAAACCTCCTGGGTGGCGTCCAGGGCACGGATAGATCGGTCTACGGGTGCAACCCTAGGGTTGGCCGTACCCGGCACCGTGTTTTTGCCAATAAAAATTAAAAAAAAAAGTTTGAGACAGAATTTGAAGGTGAAAATGAAGGATAATTTTGATGAAATTTTGAGAGGATGAACTAGGGATATGAATGAAGATCTCAAGAGAGAATGAAATGATTTTAGAGAGAGAAAATAGGGAAACCAAGTATTTAGAGTGAGAAAATGATGAATTTCAATGATACATTGATGGATGATGATGTGAAAATGAAAATCTAGGTTCCTAAAAGCTCAATGCAAGCCTTTTGAGCCCTAAATTGATGGCGCCGCACCCCCGAACGTCATCAGGCCAGCACGTAAGGAGCCACCGTCTTCATCGAGCCCGCCATCGACACGTGTCCAGCCGACATGACGAGCCGCCGCAGCGACGCGCGACCCCGAGTTCAGGTACTCGGCATGATGCACGCGCCCTTTTCTTCGTCGGATTTATCCATTTCGATCTCCTTTTGTTTTCCTTATTAATGTAGTGAGGGGACAGCCCATATGAGGACATCTTCCCCTCCCAGCCCTACTAATGGGCCTACTTTTTCCCTTTCTTTCTTCCTTCTACTTCTTTTCTTATTTTGTTATGGGGGCTCATCTTCACCATCCTATATAAGGAGGGGGTGGGCGCCCAAAGAACTTACTCTTGAATTTTAAGTTTTCATATTGGAAGTTGAAGAGTCAGTTCGGTAGAGGAAGAAAGAAGAAGAAGGAAGAAGAAGAAGAAAAGGAAGGAAGAGAGGAAGAAGGAGAAGGAGAAGAAGAGGAAGAAAGGGAAGAGGAGGAGGAAACCGCCGCCTGCCCTACCGCCGCTTGACGCCGACCGCCGCCGTTTCTGTCGTCGGACCTTCTCCGCCGTCGACGACCGCCGCCGCGCGCTGCTCTGCCGTCGACGACCACCGCCGCACGCAGCTCTACCGCTGTCATATCCTGCTCACTCCGCTGTCGGGACGCTCCCTCGATCCGCCATGCCATCTCCGACTCCGTCGCAGTCGACCGTCGTGCTACCCGCACGCCCGTTCGCTGCTTTCCCACCGCCGCCGGCCCAACTTCCGGGCTGCCCTACGCCCGCCTGAGCCGACGCCCTCCTCGAGCCGCCACGCCAACTCCGACCTTGCAGCCGTCGACCTTCGCGCCACCATCGCGCCCGTCCGTCGCTTACCCACCACCGTCGGTCCCTCTTCCCGGCTGCCCGCGCCCGCCGGAGCCGATCGCCGCATGTGTCTTCGCCCGCCGCGGGACTGGGACGGTAGCGCGCGCGCACTGACCGTGCGTGGAGCCCCGCGAGTGGGTCGTTGCGTGCCCCGCCGCCTCAGGCCAGCTCTGCGCGCGCATGGCGCGCCCGCCAATGCGCGTCACCGTCTACGCCATCACACCGCTCAGTGTGCCCGCCACCGGACAGGCCGGGCGTGCCCCTCTCCTCGCTGGGACAACCACCGAGCCCAGGTTCCGCACGGTGCCCTCTTCGTGAGTGGCCCGCCATCACCACGACGTCCCACCGCTACCTGCACCGCCCGCTTCGGATCTTCGACGGCACCATCGCCCAGTGGATCCTCTCCTCTCCCTTTATCTGGTCTCGCTCCTGACCAAGACCACTGTCGCCAGTGCGAAAAAAGGTACTTCCGAACCTGCCCCTTTACGTCTCTTACGTCCTTCAGTATACTTTCGTATTGCCTCCTCCGCGCTCGGGTTAGATAGGTGAGGGTGAGACAGGTTGAGATAACGACGAAATACTACGAGAGTCTTACCTGCCTGGTACGAGTTGGGGCCTCCCGACGCGTGTGAGCACTACAGCGGGGGTTTCCCGCTCGGCGACGTACTCGCCCGCGACCTTCTCAGGCGAGGTTCAGGAGGTCCGTCCGACCTCACTTATAGCGATCCCATCTATTCCCTGGAACGGCAACCACTGCTCGTCGGCACACGCACGTACGATATTAGGACTTTCATACATACATCATCGTCATTATATCCGTTCACTAGCATCCATCGGACGACGTTGGTCGACGTCGTCCGATTAGTCCTCGACACGACACCGAGCCCTTACCCTCGGTGACAACCGGACGACGTCTTGACGATGTCCGACATCATAAATGCTTCCTCGCAAGTCCAAGTACTTATATTGAATGAAAACTTCAACAAACTTACATTAAGCAGGTTGAACAACCTGGATTCTGAAATATGCCTTGTCCTGCTAGCCAGCCACTTGCTAGAGCACGTCCAGAATTAGGGGAAATGAGGGAGAAAAAAATTATTTATAGATTGTAAGAATTACTAAAATACCCCATTGGGTATTTTCTATTTTCTTTTCTCGACATTTTTGCCTCTTTTTCTCCATGGGTTGAGAGTTTCCCCTTGTCATCTTCAACTTCTTTCTTTGGAAGTCTTTTGAGAGCCCAATAACCAGGTCAGGTAGTGGCCCATCTTCCTCTGATTTCTCATTTGAGGGCCCCAAACACCTTATTTTCTCCTTTCAAGCCCCCTATTGAGAATCACTAAACTCTCAAAATTTTGCCAACTCTTGAAGAGTTGTATCTTATTATTCTTGTGAATTTCTGCACATGTGAAAGTATATAATACTCATCAGTACTAAAACTGCTTGACTTCAAACAAGTCAAGGAGTTTATTAAAATATAATCATAATGTGTAAAAATTAAAAATTTATAGCTTATGCATAAATATTTATTTGATTTAAATATAACATGATAAATTTTGAATTAATAATACCATAATCATTTAAAATGTATCTAAATATGCATAAAGTTATCATGTTATCACTGATAAGCCTAAAAATGTTGTGTAAATATGTCCTTGATTGGGGTTTTATACTTATGCAATAAAATTTAAAAATACTTTTAATCACTAAATACAGTGTATAGAGCAAGCAAGGGTCGAACCACAGGGACGCAACAAGCAAGACTTTTTATCCAATTTTTAATAAATTAATTTAAGAATAAATTAATTTTGTAATTAATAAACCTTAATTATACTTAATTATGTTTTTATTAATCAAAATTAAGTAAAAACTTAGTTTTGATTTTAAATATTTTTGGCCAAAATACTCAAGGTAGGATAATTTTAATTATAAGATCAGATTAATTTGAATTACTAAATTCCCAATTATTATTAAATTTTAAGACAATTTTTACGAACTAAAATTGGGAATTAATAATCAGGCAGGGGTTTTTGAAATTGGACTTTAAGAATGCAAATTTTTGGATGAAATTTTATATTTAGGTTTTTATATACTTAATTAAAATTTTAAAAAATCAATTTTGAAATCTAGAGAGAGAAAATAGATGAATTAACCTAGAGAGAGAAAGTGAAGAATTTGGGGAAAAAGTGAAATCCTATCCTAATTTAAAATTTTAAAAATCAGATCTCGAAGCAGACTCAAATTGCAATGCTAATTTCATTTAAAACAACTTCTAGGGCATGTACGTTTCGCCCATGCCAAGGCGTTTTAAAATCTCTCAAGAAGTTCAAAATACAAATCAGAAACTTACAACATTGAATGCATAATCCTGTGTGCTTCCAAAGCAACTCCTTTGTCCTTCCTGGCCAAATCCTTGAGGAGAGGTTTTAAAATAAATTGCGCCCTTTTCCAGAGCTCTATTTAAAGATCCAACCAACTGGATTGTATAGGGGGAAAATACAAACATTCCCCCAAAAGTTCAGCTCAATCGGACTTCTAGATCTCGAGACATCAAGGTTTTACAGAGGATTAATCGGGGCTGTTGGATCTTTTATTTCTCTTCAAAATATCTCATAAAATGCCCTTTTCTGATTGGCCAACACTTTTAATTTCGTTTTCTCCTCTTCTCGGATCATGTTCTGACACGTGTTATGCGCTTCTACAGGAAAAAATTATTGAACAATTGATGCTCCCTTTGAATGGTTAAAAATAAGCCATGTCGCCCTCATTAGTGCCCCTTTAAAATAAAAGAATAGGGGGGTGAGCTTACCATCATTTTATTTAATATACGCAGTGTTGATTTTCGCGTTCATTTCATGCACATGGCGAATCAACGCCGCATATATTAAATAAAACGACCTTTCTTTAACAGCTATAAAGACACGTTTGTCGGTTTCTACGTGCAATCAATCCATGCACGTGTGTCGGTTGAGCCAATGATTTGTTCGTTATGGCGCTTCCAATCATTCGCTCGAATTTTTGGGCGAATGATGTGGATGCCATAAATAATAAAAAACATATTTTAAATACTAGATAAATAAAATATATTCTTTAAATTCGTGAAAATCATTTCTTGGCTATAGAATGGTCAAAAAATTATATAAAAATATGAGAAAAGTCCAGAAAAATTAAGAGAACACTTATCAACCTTTAGCCAAGTATTTTAAGCCCTGTAAAAAATATTTATCCAATGAAATGAGGTTAAATACCATGTAAAAATACTATAAGTTTTGAAATAACAATAAGAATCAAAATGTATCTCATTTATCTCCATTTGAATATGATAACATGCAAATATGGCCGTTAAAACACATAATATAATGTAAATTCATCAATTAAACATGTTAATTTGCAAGTTATTAATCACCTAGGCAGACGGTAGGCGTGGGTGTGGTCCCACGCATGCATAGTGTGCGGAGCAGCGTGCAGAGCACTGAGCACGCGGAGCGCAAGGGCACGTGCAACGCGTAGGCAGGCGGAGGGAGGATAAATACAATAAAAGTTAAAAAATACTCGATCCGATACAATTTTAGAGACATTTGATAACATAATCAGAGCATGAGTAATGGGTGTATTTATAGTTATTAATTTCTTAATTTTTGGTTTATTGTAAGTGATTTATAGATAGAATATACTAGAAAGAAGAGTCAGTTGGGAGATATTCTTAAGATACCATGTCAAAACATGCCGACAAATGTAGACATGGTTGTTCGGTTCGCTTTGTGCGAATCTGAGCGATTTGTGCGTTCTGTTCGGATTTTCAAACAGAACAAAGTTAAAAACGAACCGCACTTCGCACAGACCCCTGGGCAGTTCGTTTGTGCGAATTGTGCGATTTGTTTTTTTAAAAAAAGAAAAATAAAAACTATGACTCGCTCATTTAGGGTCTCCACTCAGCCAGTCCCCACTCCCCAGTCTCCACTCGCTCCGTCAGCCATTCTCAAATCTCAAGTCTCAATCCCCCTCTTCTCTCTCCCTGCTTGGCTGCTCCCTCGGTCCCTCCGGACTCCGTCCCTCGTCGGCCATTGTTCTCACCGTCACCCTTCTCGGCTGCTCCCTCCATTCGTCGTCAAATGTCGGATCACCCTCTGCGAGGTACGAACTCTCCCGTTCCTTCTTCTCTCTTTCACTGACTCTTCCTCCCGCTCTCCTTCTCCCTATTCTTCTCCATTTTTTCATCTCCCACATTCCCTCTTCCTCTCCCTCTACCTTTCCCTCGTCAATGTCTCTTCCTCTAACGGTCTCTATTCTTATCCAATTCTCTACCCCCCTCCCCACATCTCTCATTCACTTTTCCTGTCCCTCTCCCTCTCCCTCTCCATTTCTATGTCCCCCCCTCTCACGGTCTCTCTTCTTCTGCAATACTCTGTCCCCCCCCTCTCAAACACTCATTATCTCTCTATCCCTCTGCATTTCTATGCCTCTCCCTGTTCGTCGTCATCTTTTTCTCCAATACTCTGTCTCTCCTTCTCTCAATCACTCTTCCTCTCCTTCTCCCTCTCCATTTGTATGTCTGTCCCTCTCCAATTCTATGTCTCCCCTTCTCTCAATCACTCTTCCTCTCCCTCTCCCTCTCCATTTCTATGTCTCTCCCTCTCACGGTCTCTATTCTTCCCCACCTATCTGTCCCCCTAATCTCATTCACTCTTCCTCTCCCCCTCCCTCTCCCTCTGCATTTCTATGTCTCTCCCTCTCACGGGCTCTATTCTTCTCCAACTCTTTGTCCCCCCATCTCTCATTCACTCATCCTCCTCTCCTTCTCCCTCTCCATTTCTATGTCTCCCCCTCTCCATTTCTATGTCTGTCCCCCCTCTTCCATTCACCCTTCCTCTCCCACTCCTCCCTCTCCCTCTCCCTCTGCATTTCTATGTCTCTCTCTCACGGTCTCTATTCTTCTCCAACTCTCTATCTCCCCACTCTCATTCACCCTTCCTCTCCCCCTCCCTCTCCCTCTCCATATCTATGTCCCTCCCTCTCATGGTCTCTCAATTCTTCTCCAATTCTCTGTCCCCCCATCTCTCATTCACTCATCCTCCTCTCCTTCTCCCTCTCCATTTCTATGTCTCTCCCTCTCCATCTTCCTCTTTTTCTCCAATTCTCCATCCCCCCTCTTTCATTCATCCTTCCTCTCCCTCTCCTTCTCCCTCTCCCTCTCCCTCTGCATTTCTATGTCTCTCTCTCTCACGGTCTCCCTACTTCAGCAATGCTCTATCTTCCCCTCTCTCAATCACTCAACCTCTCCCTCTCCCTCTGCATTTCTATGTCTCCCCTTCTCCATCTTCCTTTTTTTCTCCATCTTCATTCTCTCTCTATCCCTCTGCATTTCTATGTCCCCCATCTCTCATTCACTCTTCCTGTCCCTCTCCTTCTCCCTCTTTATTGTTATTCCTCCCCATCTCACGATTTCTCTTCTTCTGAAATACTATGTCCCCCGCCCTCTCTCTCAATAACTCATTCTCTCTCTATCCCTCTCCATTTCTATGCCTCTCCCGGTCCATCTTCTTCATTTTCTCCAATTCTCTGTCTCCCCTTCTCTCAATTACTCTTCCACTCCCTCTCCCTCTCCATTTGTAAGTCTCTCCCTCTCACTGTATACTCTTCTACAATTCTCTGCCCCCCCCATCTCTATTCACTCTTCCTGTCCATCTTCCTCTCCCTCTCCATATCTCTGTCTCTCCCTCTCATGGTCTCTCTTCTTCTCCATTTCTTTGTCCCCGCCTCTCTCAATCACTCATCCTCTCTCTATCCCTCTCCATCTCTATGTCTCTCTCCATCCATCTTCCTTTTTCCCCAACTCTCTGCCCCCCCCATCTCTCATTGACTCTTCCTGTCCCTCTCCCTCTCCCTCTCCTTTTCTCTGCCCCCCCCTCTCACGGTCTCTCTTCTTCTGTAATACTCTGTCCCCCCCTCTCTCAACCACTCATCCTCTATCTATCCCTCTCCATTTCTAGGTCTCTCTCTGTCCATCTTCCTTTTTTCTTACAATTCTCTGTCCCCCCTCTAGCATTCACTCTTCCTCTCCCTCTCCCTCCCCATTTCGACGTCTCTCCCTCTCACGGTCTCTCTACTTTTGCAATGCTCTATCTCCCCCTCTCTCAATCTCATCCTCTCCCTCTCCCTCTCTCTCTCCCTATTCTTCTTTCTTCACATAAATCCTCTCCCTCACCCTCTTTTCCTCCAATTCTCTGTCCATGCATTTTTTTCGTGCGGGTATTGAAACTCTTACTCTCTCTGCATGGTTTTCATTCGCACACGGCAGGCGCATTGTTATAGGGTGGATTCGACCGAGGAGCATTGGAGCATTTCTGAAGTCATCAGGAATTGGAGTTGCTTAGTTTTGGGTAAGTTTTTATTATTGAATTTGATTTTAGTTTGTACTGATTTGGCTTGGTGTTTCCAAATAATTTCCTGTTATCTATGCTGATTTCACCATTTCTCTATGTCTACGTAAATTTTTGGATTGTATTGCTGGCTTGAAGTCAATCAATACTGATGTCTGAGTCGTATTATGAAGGAATGGTTGCTATACCCTTGATTAAAATTTAAAAACCATGATATGTGTGTTAGATCCATGAAACAATGATTTCTTCGATAAACCAACATATTTGTACTATGTTGCATAAAATTTATGCATGACTAGTACTAGGGGTTGTGCAGTGATAGTAGAGCAGAACAAGTATAGTTGCAGTACGGTCCTATGGTGACATTTGCTAAATGTGCACCGTAAAGAGTATAATGACTTGAAGGTTCAAGAGAGGAGCTCTTCTAACCAACCATCGGTGGCGAACATCTTTGACCGACAAAGTACAGAAAATTGTACTTCACTGGTTGCACGTCAGAGACGACAAAAGAGGAGCTCGTACGCTTCATTTGTTAGTCAGCAACACCATAGAATATTGTATGTAAAAAATACTTCATACGGCTACTGCGATACATCGCACAGGAGGAGATATCGATTCCATCTACAAGGGTTGTGAAGGAAAAGGCTTTCAAACTTTACACTGAGTTAAAGATGGGTATTCGTGACCAATTGGAGAGTGTCGATAAAGCGGCCATTACTCTAGATTGCTAGAATTCTGCCAATCGAATCTCATTTATAGGACTCACCGTTCTTTGGATAGATGAAGAATGGAAAATGTGCGAATGTGTCCTCGCTATACGTCAGTTGGAGGGCTCGCATAGTGGGGAGTGCTTGAGGGAGATTGTGTTGGAAGTTCTGGCTGACTTTAAGCTGCGCGCAAAGCTCTGCGCAGTTACGACAGACAATGCTTCAAATAATTCAACACTGATGGCGACATTAGAACGAGAGTTGCATGCGGTGAACCCCCATTTTACTACAAAGAGACATGTGTTGTGTATGACGCACGTCATCAACTTACTAATGCAGGCCGGACTGAAGGCGCTTGACGTCGACGATGATGGGCCAGGCTAGACTGAAGGCGCTTGACGTCGTCGATGATGGGCCTGAGGCAAGCTTCATTGATGAAGTAGACCTCACAAACCTTGAGAACGTGTTCGATGCAGAAATCTCAGAACCTTCTGTAATTTCCTTGGGGGACGTTGTTTGGCGCATAAGAGAGGTAGTCGTCGCTATACGTGGATCGTCGAAGAAAGAGACAAAATATTTTTCCTACTGCCAATAGTTAAATATGTCGAACACGAGGGGGATCTTGTTAGATTGCCCTACAAGGTGGAGCACAACTTTCAAAATGCTACGCAGGTGCATTGAGAAGAGACTAGTTGTCGATATGATGATGTCAAACGTTCTTAGCAAACGTTCTTTACTTGAGAGGGAGTGTGACCTAATGGAAAAGTTTATCGACTTACTCAAACCACTCTAGCACGGTACTTCTGCCACTATTCGGAGCAAGTCACCGGCATCAAATGAGGGTATAGTCATTATTAAGGGACTGATGAGGCACCTTGAGCGTATTAGAGTGGGAGCTACAGATCCCTCCACGCTTCTTTTGGGACACGCCATGTCTGCTAGGCAAAGGAACGCCTTATCTACTGTATCTTCTGCTATGCGGGTGAAGTTAGAAAAATATGTGTCCTTACTTACACGAAATGAGGCTTTCACTATTGCCTCTCTACTCGACCCATCCATGAAGCTTCGTTTGATTGATCCACAAACTAATAACGATGTTCTATCTACCATTCGCAATATCATGGAGTCCCATTCAGTATCCAACAATGTTGTGAGTCGACCCACCAAACCATCTGCACTATCAACGACGAGCGATTTCATACGAATGGAGCTAGAAGAACTACTAGATCCGTGAGAACTACCGCAGAGAGTTGAGCCTATTGAGGACCTCCACGTATATGCGACGGCCCCCCCAGCTTTTGGTACAGAGGTATTGCATTGGTGGAAGACGACTGGTAGCGTTAAAATTGCATTTTTCATAGTCTTACTCTCTTACTTTCATGGTTAACTATCTGATTAATTTTACCCCCCTTAACAGGTCAGATTTCTTACCCCACGTTAGCACTGGTTGCGAAGGAATTCCTAGTTGTACAAGCAACGAGTGCGGCGTGTGAGCGTCTATTCTCTGAAGGTCGCCGTGTCATCAACTACATGCGATCGCGGCTCACGACAGAGAGCGTTGAAGTCCTAATGATGTTGAAGTCATCATACAGCAACGATGACTTGAGAGCAGATGAGGACGAGGATGGTGATGAAGATGATGGACCAACTGACATTCGTGTCAATGCGCCCTAGAACTGCATCGTGATTGTTTCAGTCTCAAGAAATTCCCTCTATCAGCAAGTCTACCACGAATCTCATCTACATATTTCAATGATTTGATGACTATTGTTGTTCCATTCATGAACCAATCGCTCACATTTGCTTCACTCATATTGTTTCCGCTTTATCTCTATCTCTGTATATATATATATATATATATATATAATCTTTTAATGCTCCTTGACAGTACTGTGTCTCTAAACTATACTTTGGTCCTCTCTGTGTTACACTCCCCATTGGTTTTAATCACAATTCTTGGAACGTCATTCATCACATAAATATTATCACATCTCCTACAAAATGCAGGTACATCCACAACCACGTGGAGTCAATGGAGGACGCAAGTGGGAGGAAAAGCTGCGTACCATGGAGGAGTGTGCGACTTCTCTGACGACGACTGCAAAAGCAACCTCAAGCCTCCACTTCTATTTGATGGCGCAGCCCCGGCGACAGCCCTGGACATGCCTTTGGAGTCGTCACCGTTGCCCCCGACAGCACCAGCTCCAGCCCCGGATACGTCTTCGGAGACGTCACCGCCGCCCTCGACAGCACCGGCTGTTCGCGTTCAGCCCGCTCGGCAAGCCAAGGCGACGGTACACACGCCCTGATTCAAGTATTCTGGGTAATGGACACCGTATCGCTATCTTTACGTCTTTTCTTTACTCGTTGTTTGCTTTAGTCTTCTTCATTCGTTGTTTTAAACTCGTCATGCTCACATGTACGGCGAGAGGGTACTCCTGTCTGGATCCCCTCTCCCTTCCCTCTCGTTCAGTATCTTCTTCCTTGTTGTTCCATCTCCTTAGTCCTAGGTCATAGGGTTTCCCTTTATGATTGGCCTTGGGTTTTCTTTTCTTCTTTTGGAGTAAGCAGGTCACCCCACTTCCCCCCCTATATAAGGGAAGAGGGTTGCCCTAAACCAGACTACATTGTTTTTTTATGAAAGAAGTTTCCCCTCGTTGGGTTTTGAAAAGCTGTAAGCTCGTTCATGGAGATTAGGCTTGCGACCAGTTGAAGAAGAAGAAGAAGGAGAAGAGGGCGAGCAGAAGAAGGAGGCCTCATGAGGGTGGAGACTGCATCCCGCGCCCCTCCATGTCGTTTGCGCACGGCAGCGCGCCCGCTGCACTGCAGCGTGCTGCTGTTTCCCTGCGCGCCCCTGTGCCGCGGGCCCCGCTCACGCCGCCCCTGGAACACCTGCTGTGCTATCTGCGGGAGTAGCTTGCTTCTAGGATCCCCTAGCCGCCGGTGTCTTCCCCGTGCAGGGAACTCGAGCGACGCCATCAGCCCACTTAGACGGTGTTGCACCCCAGAGCAGGTCCTCCTGTCCGTCAGTGCGCCCGCACCCCGCGTCCGAGGAAACCCCCGATCGTCGCCCCCAGCAGGCGACGTCTTCCTGGGTTTCGCGCCTCCTGGCCGCTGCGAACTCCCTCGACCCCTACCGACTGCACCCGCGAGCGTCCGCAGGCTGCCCACGCCGTGGTTGTGCCCCTCTGCTGCCACCCACGACGCGCCCCAGCGGTCTGTTCCCTCGAAGGTTGACCGCGTCGCCCGCCGTCCATGTTCGTGGCGCGTAACTGCACTCGCCGCGGAGCCTCGCCGCGTAGCCGGCGCTGACTTGGTTGCACCCCGTTTGAGCACCCCGGGTATTTGATACCTTGAAAGCAGGCCATCTCGACCGTGAGGCCAGACCCGGGCCCCCGGATTGCCGTCCGTGCTCTACCCGCCGACACCCCGATTCGCACTCGTGGACCGCTCTTGTCGCCGCCCGGCGGACCCTGCGCAAATTGCCTGCTCGCTGTACGACTGTCCTCGCGCCGAAAGTGCCTACTGCAACCCTTTGCACCTTAGCCTTCGACCTCCCCCGGGACGACAACGAGGTACACGCACGACCCTTGTCTCTTATTTTCTGCAGTATCCTATCGGTTGCCTCCACCGCGCTCGGGATAGATGTAGGTGAGAGCATGAGGTCGAGTGAAAACTACATATACTTGAGCATCTCTCCTAGTTTGGTGCGAGTCGGGTTCGCCCGTCACGTGCGAGCACTACCCAGCGGGGTATACCCCGTTCGGCGCCGTAGCGACCTCGTCCATACGGACGAGGGTCAGAGGGTCCACTTACCCATCTCCGGGCGACCCCTTCGATCCCCCGGACGTCGGCTTCTCCCTGCTCGTCGGCTGTTGCACGTACTTCGCCCCCTCCCGGATCATTGTCATCCTAGCTTGCCATTAGAGGATTCCCGTGCCCGACGAACCCTTCGAGCACTCGTCGCGCACCGACGCGCCATCAACACCGAGTACGAACCCTCGGTGATGGCAGGACTTCACCTCGGACGTGGTCATGCATCACTATTGTCATCAGCTCGGACTCTGAACCAGATGGTGATGATATCAAAACACGCACAAACAATATCGATGGAGGGAACACAGATCTACTTTCCCCATTTCAAGAAATTCTTATTCAGATGAGTACCAGGCGCATCATATTTGAAATTCTAGCTATCCCGTTGAAAGACTTCTGCCCTGCGACACATGGAGGAGAAATCGTGCATACTCAATGGGATGACAATGAATTTTGGGAGCGTGGCGATTTCACTCCAGCAATGATAGAAGCTGTCCAAAAAAAGGTCAGTCGTCACGCGTCCCAGCTCCTTTGAAGTTTATGATACTTATTTTGCCAGAACATCTTTTATGAATCTCTACACTCATTGACACGTTTGGTCTGTAGTAGTAATTGTTGTTCGGCAAAGACTAATTAATTTTGTCATTTAAACGTCTATTGAGTAATGCCTAGCTTAAAATGGACCAACTTTAAGGTCAAACAGTAAAACTTCAAATTTCCAAGTTTAATTTTGATAATTAAACAGCTGTGGTCTACTTGCATATACCAGATAAGTGTAAATAGAAATTTTCCGCACGACATACTCTACATATGAATAGACTAGTATGGACGTTTCTTTATCATTTGACTCTTTTGTACTCAAAACTCTCAATTTTTTTTAAAAATTAAATTTTCTCGTATTTAAAAATTTATAATACCTTCACTACTAAAATTTCTATTCATCTTATAAGTCTATTAATTAACATGTCTTCCGCACTTGTCCACTTATGGAATTTGCCAAATCATAATAATTAGTAAACTTTTTCATTATGCCAACAAACACACCCTAATAAACTCGCCATTTAAATAATTAACCCCCCTATTATATATACCGGTATACTATGTAATAACTTAGAATGTTCTTGGTTTATTATAATTTGCTATATGCAGAATTATTATTTTCTACCTTTGCGCAATTTTATGCAATTTCTGATAGGATTAACTATATGCAATTTAGCAATTATGTGTGAATTATGTTTGTTTTGTGCGAATTGTTCGTTTTGTGGGAATTATGTTCGTTTTGTGCGAATTTGTTCCTTTTGTGCAAATTGTTCGCATTGTGCGAATTCGTTCGGTTTGTGCAAATTGTTTGGATTGTGCGAATTTGTGCGAATTTTTTCTTTCTGTTTCGCCCCGTCCGCTCTTTTTTCGTCCCGTTTCTTCCCTCCTTTTGTCCCGGCCCGTCCTGTCCCAACAATCTCTCCGTTTCCCGTCCCGTCTCCTCTCCTTTCGTCCTCTTGCTTTCCACCTCGTCCTGTCTCCTCTCCTTTCGTCCGGTTTCTTTCCGCCTCGTCCCGTCTCCTCTCCTTTCGTCCTCTTTCTTTCCGCCTCGTCCCGTCTCCTCTCCTTTCGCCCCGTTTCTTCCCTCGTTTCGTCCCGTCCCAACAATCTCTCCGCTTCCCGTCCCGTCCCCTCTCCTTTCGTCTCGTTTCGTCCCGCCCCGTTTCGTCTGCTCTCCTTCCGTCCCGTCCTAACCATCTACCCGCTTCCCGTCCCGTCTCCTCTCTTTTCGTCCCGTTTCTTCCTGTCGTCTCGTCCCGTTTCCTCCCTCGTTTCGTCCCGTCCCGTCCCATTGCGCGTAGGGCACGCCACGTGGCATTCCTCTTCGCGAAGCTTCCTCCTCCCCCACTTCTTCTCCTCCCCCCTTCCTCTTCTTCCTCTTCCTCTTCCTCTTCCTCTCTGCAAATCGGCTCGACCTCGAGCTCGAGCTCGAGCTCCCCCGGCTATGGCGGATCCCGACGAGGGCGAGGGCAGCCCGTTCGACCTCCTCCCCGACGCCGTCCTCCTCCTCGTCTTCGGCGCTGTCCGCGAGGTCAAATCCCTCGCCCGCTGCTGCGCCGTCTCCCGTCGCTTCCGCCTCCTCGCTCTCCAATCCCCCTCCGTCCTCGTCCTCGTCGACTGCGTCGTCTCCTCCTCTTCACCCTCCTCCTCCTGCTGCTCCTGCTCCTGCTCCTGCTCGTGCTCCTCGGCCATGGCCGCCCCCAAGCCGGGCGGCCTCCTCGGCGCCCTCGCCCGTCTCCTCTTCTCCTCCTTCCTCGCCCGCCTCCTCCCCCGCAAACCCCTCCTCTCCGCCGAAATCTCCCACCACTCTCCCTCCCAAGTCCTCCGCCGCTTCCTCGACATCCGCTCACTCGACATCGTCCTCCCCTCCGCCGAGCTCGCCCTCGACCCCGGCGCCCTCCTCCGCTGGCACGCCTCCTTCGGCCGAACCCTAGAATCCTGCTCCATCCTCGCCGCCACCTCCCTCAATCCCCCCCCCCAATCCCCCCCCGACGACGACGATCAAGCCTTCTGCACCAACGGCGGCCTCAAATTGCGCGTCGTCTGGACCATCACCTCCCTCATCGCCGCCTCCGCTCGCCACTTCCTCCTCCGCGAGATCGCCGACCAGCACCCCTCTGTCGAAATCCTCCGAATCGCCGACGCCGATGGCCAGGGCGTCCTCTCCATGGATCGCCGCCAGCTCCGCGACTTCCGGAGCTCCGCCATTGACGTGGCCTGCTCCTCCAACCGGACCCAGGTGCCCGCCCTCAACATGAAGCTCTGGCACTCGCCTCGCCTCGTGCTCGGCTCCGGCGACGTCATGGAGGGCGCCACGCTCGTCGCGATTAGGCCCGCCGAGCGCGGCGAAGGCGGCGACGGGTTCGGGATCGGGATCGCCGAGGCCTTCGATGGGGAGTTCAGGGAGGCTGCTAGAATTCTGACCAAGAGGAAGGCTTATCTTCTGGAGATGAACCCGTTCTGAATTTGGGTTTCATTGGTACTGGAGTTTCTGTATATAGGTACCATCTTTGTCCTTTTGATTTCTATGATCCGGTTCTCTACTGTGTCTTCTTTTTTCTTGGATGGGATGAGAGTTCTAATTGTAGTGTTGGCTGGGCTCTTTGGAGTTCTAATGATCGAAGAATCTTTGTATGATTTACGCTCAAAGTTTCCTTTAATTTGCTTAAAGGGTTGGTTTGTAGTTTTTTTCTTTTTCTTTTTTTGGATCCCTTTTAAATCTTCTGATGTAGGTGAGCATTATGTAGAAATCTATTATCTTGTTGCGATGAATCTAGCGTTCAAGTTTTCTTTGGGACAGAAATTGAAGTATATCCTCAACTATTGCATCTCGCCGGGCTCAAAAGTTTCTGAAAACAATTTATAGTTCCATCTGCTCTTCGTTGTCTATCATAGTTTTATCCAGAAAGCTATCAACCTATTGTTTCTTCTCATGAAATTTATTGACCGACTCACTATTAGATAAAAGGTACTTTTTGGAATTTCCTTTTTCGTCGCACATAAGTTTTGCTTGTGGGATTGTTGAGTTCAAATTGTAAGTATTGCCTTATTTTTTAACTTTCTGAAATTGAATTCACCTCTTAACCCTTCTATCAGAGTCGTAAAAAATAAGTTACCCTTCTATTTTGAGCTGCCAGTTTATGATGGAAAAATTTTGGGTGCCACCACTAAACTAGTTTTTTCTGGACCATGGAGTTTTTAATTTGTAGATTTGAATTATACTTTGGTGCAGTGCATGGTCTTAAAACCAAGCTCTGCAAATTTGTGTCTGGCTTTGGAATCATAAATGCAAATAGCTTTTTTTGAGTTTTATTCTGAATGTAGAGAGTAAAATAGTTGATCTCTCCTGAGGACTAGAATATCCCACCGTAGTTCAAAATTTTCATGGCAATGAAATCTTTATTAAGATTGAATTACAAAAACATAAATATTGCCGTTTGGGCTTGACTGTAGTTATTTTAACAAAAAAAAAAAATCTTTTTTTGTGGATTTTGCAAGGATTTGTAACGTCTTCAAATTAGTTGGCTGTGATTTCATGTTTCACCACGCAGATCTGAATCCTTACATAATTGTTAAAGATTGAACCGTTGTTGAATAGACTCTCATCATTGTAAATGACAAGCATGAGTGCTGATGATGAATTCATCAGCTTGGTTTAATTAGCGTCTTTTTAAAAATTTTGTTGTACAATCTTAGTCTGAAAGTTTACTTTTTTAGGCAAGATTGTACTCCGAACGATGTTAGGCTACTTAGATGATACCAAAACGAATCTTGAAGATGTGAACGAGAGTTAACATGAGATAAGTTTTTTAACACTCCATCAAAATGGGATTTTTTTAACCCAGATGCTTAATATGATGCCAATTCTGTAATAACATTTATGGTTGTTACAATGAATTTTTTTAGGATATTTGGAACGGACGTGGGGCATCCTTTCCTTGCTCCTTGTGGTCTTTATAACTGAATTATCAACCAATCTTTAGCCATCAGTCTATGTAATGTCCTCATTTATTGGAAACTAACATATAACCCAACTGTGTTATTTGGGGCATGGATTATTTTTTGCGTGTAAAATTTGACGGATTTCTCAGATCTTTTTAAATATTTTGTTTTATCAAAGTACATGATCTGCAGATTATACATAGCTTGATGTATATTAAAATATCAAAAAGCTAGATGATTTGAAATTATTTCTGAAGTATTGATACATGTTGTGATATTTGTCTATTTGATGTGATAGTTAGATTCTTTGTTTGTCAAATCTGATTTTACGTTGTTAGAACTAATCTGCGTTGATTATGGGGAAACAATGAGTTGTCCTGGTATAAATGCTGTGAGCTTGCCATCAGCTCGGTCTAATACAAGCTTTATATGGAGTGTTTCATGAAGGTTAGTGATGGTGAACAAAACATAAAGATCTAGAAACAATAAAACATAAAGATCTAGAAACAAAAACCCCACCAAAGGAATAGTTTGTAGTGCAGTGGCATGCTCATCCTACACCCAAGAAGGGCATCAAAAATGAAGCTTGAAGAGGACGATTGAGAGGAAACTAGCAAGAAATTGTTCATTATTCAATTGATTCCTTGATGCTGAATTATGGGACACACCCAAGCAAGGTAAAAACAATGATTCTAAGACAAAAACGTTTCTAAACATTATGAGCGGAGAACTAACTCGCCTTCAGTATTCTACAGTTCTCTTCTGGGAAAAATAATTTCTTTCCAAAAATTTAATATCTTTTTTCATAGGGTAAGAGCCTTATTACCCTAGTATTCTACTGCAAATTCATGAGTTTCACTTTTCTTGATCTGTTGTTCAGTAAAAATGCATTTGAACAAATATAAGAGCATATAGACATAGATCTTTCAAATTATGATCTTGAGCTTCCTTCGAGATTGCCCCAACAGTTATTTTCTACCTTCCCTGTGAAAAGAAACCCAAGATTAAGTGGCAATTAACTTTTTTCTTCAAATGCAATAAAATATTGATCATGTGGAGGTGAAATTTGGTAAATTTTATTGGATTCTACGAAATGAACTGTAAAAAGCCAAAGGAACAGTTTCCATAAATGCCACAGGTCTTTAAACTTTCTCCCTATGTAAAGGTCCTGCCTTAAATATACCTTAATATTTCACATGAATTCTTATGTAACTGTTCTGACTAGATGATTATTCATGAAATCCTACTATTTAATAAAATTGTTATTAACTGTGAATATAATACGATTGACATAGACATATAAACAATTGTATAATATTTTTTATTTATCTGAAGCCAATAATGTGATTTCGGAGAGAAATAAATCATATTGACATGTAGTATTTTTTACGCTGAAATTTAGAATATTGATTGTGTGACATATTTACTGATGTTTGTTGATTTTTATTTTATCATCATTAAAATAATATGTTAGTCATTTTGATCAAATATTCTGAATACTGTTTTATGTCTATATTGGGCTTGTAATCTGGTATGCTACATCTTAAAGTACAAATCAAGAGGATACTTTTGAGACAGGTACATATTATTATTGGACCATACGTTGGCATTATTAATATTGATCATCATGGAGAATATAGTTAACTTTTCTTACATTATAACTGAGATCTAAATAATCATGTAAGAGCCAATGTGGCCAGGCACCTACTGAGATAAAATGACACTTTGTTCCATAATATTTCATTGAAATTCATTGCATGTTGACCTGGATTCAGGTGATTGACTTAAAAGAGTTATATTATTGACCAGAAAGGAGTCTCATGTTTCACATGTGATGAGTCAATAAGGGACCTGATGATGATTTTGAACTTGGCTTGACTGAGTTAAAGATTTGACTTGGGATATTCAACTGTATTACTTTTGCGGCTTGATTCAGAGAACAGGGAGCATGATGTATCACGTAATCGGCCGGGATCGACGGCATGTGTTTCAAGACAAGGGTTGAAAGATTCGCGTGAAGTTATGTGATTTTCAATGAAATGTGAGTTTAAAATCAATGAAAGTACACAGTAGTTCCATTGATTTTAAGTTGACAGAGTTTGATTGGTCACAAACCAACTCCTCAACGTTCCTTTGAAAAAGTAATAGATTTTAGAGGAAGGTACTGGAATAAAAAATACTATTATGTGAAACTGAGTTCAAGTAAAACTCCAAAATTCTCTCGGATTTGATAGAAGTGTGAAAATGGATATGCATTTAGATCAAATTTATAATGATTAGTGGGCCTCAGAGTGAAATGAGAGAGAATGATGCATGATACCTACTGTAAGTGAAATGCGATAAATAAGTAAAATAGAAATAATGATCATAAATGGGGATAAACACAGATTGGTAGTACCTGAGTCTTATTTAATATACGGCAAATGAATCACTTCAAGAGTACCCTGAAATAGCGGGAAATAATTGATTTTAGCATTCAAGAGTGAAATAAACCCAAGGAAAATATAATAAGTAATGCTCATTGACTTACCTTAGACCTAGGTTCATGCTTTATTTCTTTTTTCTATAATAACACATTATAACAGATTGAATCCCAGAGAAATATTGTAGGATAAATATCAAAAACACCTGATGATCAACCTTGCCAAAGAAGAATTGTAGGCATGGTCGCCGATAACACACAAATTCAGTGGTAAAATGATATAAATATGTGTTATCTGGGGGTATTAAAGTGATCTGAATGCATATTCTCATATGGAATTATCATTTATCTGCATTAGAACCACTTATTGGGAACTAAATCAAAATGAAGTTAATTTGGTGAGTATATGATTTTTGTGATTTTCTTTGGGTATTCTTCCAGGACTTTTTGTTATCAGAATATATTTATATATTTGTCAAAAGGCTTATTTGGGTCTAAATATTTTAGATGATAGGTTTCAACAGGAGATTGGATGATTTTGGAGGGAAAAATTTGGAGAAAGAAGAGCCAAAACAAGCACAGAACACGAGGAGGCAGAGGAGAGAGAAAATGGTAAAATGGGGAGACAGCCCACTTTGAACCCTCATACCTCGCAACTCCACCGTTGGATCACGCTCAAATTTTGATTGTGGATTTTTCACTTAATCTAATTTCATTCCAACAGTGGAAATTACCAGCAAATCTCTAGAACTCTTGTAATGAAGGGACGACCAAGGGCAAAAGGGGAAGTGACTTTACCCTTTCACCCAAGGTACTTAAACCCTTTTTTCTTTTCTCTGCGCCCATTCTAGAGTCTTCCATCCACAGCTGAGCAGACAGAGGAGGAAGTTCTTGGATCAAAAAAGTTTCTGAGTTTATTTCATTGCATTTTCTGGTCTTGATTTCTAGATTGTAGTCTTCTAAATCGCCTTGGCTTGGACGAAATGTTCTGGCCCTTTCTAGGAATCAAATCTGATTTTTCTTGAGATGACTATTGATCCCTGAAAAAAAAAATTAACTTAAAATTAGATAGATTTCACTTCCTTCTAGTTTAAAAATTAGACAGCTCCTAAAAACTCTTGAGAAAATTGAATCAGCTCCTATATAGATTATAATTCCCACGTACATTATCTTATTACGTACTCTATTTCTGATATCTTGATCTTGATTTCATGATCAAGAAGCCTAAATTGAAATCTCATAAATACAATCCTCATTTCTTTTCTCCTATCCTGAGGCTCTTGATCTTCTTGACAAGAAATCCAAATAGGAATCACTCATCCGATTATCTCCTCTATATTCCTATCCCAAATTCAGCTTAAAATCCACCAATCAGATTGAACATCTCATTTACCTAGTAAGCCTCTCTTGGACGATCCCTGATATTCACACTATACATATAAGTATTGGGGTAAATTTATAAATTTAATTGCATAATCTGAGTTGTACAATGACAGTAATTAAGGCATCTTAATCACCCAAAAATTCAGTTTATCAGTCACAAATAAATCACTTACGGTAACTAATACATAGTTTAAGTCAAATTCTTTCATAGATTTCTTATTAAGCTTAGGAACCATCTAGATTGATTGCTAATAGGATATTTTAAAGTGACCATGTATGAAAGATATACTACATTGTTCATTATTTCAGAAAGATCCCAAAGATATATCCCAGCATACATCACTGCACCTTTTATTGTGATTCTTTAGATATTTTTATATTTACATGCATGATTTATACATATTTATACATTAGAACATAAAATTTTTGAAACATTTAATTCGTATATTTATTTTTTTACTAGAAATAATCCACTTGCTTTGCCAAAACAAATAATACATGAAAGGCATTCCAAAGGTAAGCATGCTTGTGGTGATAGCAACTCAAGATGGGTGGATAACCAGACTGGTGGTTTGCCGAGAGGACTCTACCAAGCTGAAAATATTGGTAAAAGGATATATCACATCACTTATCAATAATACTTCACATATCAAAATTCTAGGAAAATCATTATCCTCACAAAATCCAGTAAATTTTTTTGAAAATGTTACAGAAATAAAAAATTGGTTCATTAATATGTGGGTTTGGTTTTTGCATGAAAATTTCGTTTTTTTGAAATTTATATAAAGATTTTAAATTTCAATACTATCAATAAATATCTTTCAAATATTTGTAGTAATGGGTATATGTGTTATAATCATCTACCAGATTCATAAAAATCCATAAGAATAAAATAGATATTAATTGTCCCTGGGTCATAGGACAAAAGGCTGAGGGAGTCAAATCCCAAAATAATGTAGACATTTCGTGTAAGGTGAAAATAAGGGATGAAAATTCCTTAAAAAGAAAAATTGGATGTGTTACTATGTCGTTGCTGTTAATTTCATTATATCAAATGATATTTATGAATTCTTAATCTTTAATCAAAATATATTGTTGAGAGCAAAGTCATATTCTTATGGATTGGTTCTTAGATATAAACTTAGTGAAGGAGTAAGAAAAGGGGGTAAGAGGTATTTGGAAAGTAATACTAATAGATCATTTTATGATTATTATAATCTTTTGTTTTAATTTGAAAGACACAGAAAATGTAGAAAGATGCCTCTAATAATGGAAAAGTAAGTTATGAGGAACTAGTCAGAGAGATGAAGTATCTGAAAGGAGAGAAAATTGAGGAAAAATATTCAGTAAATGATAATGAATCGAAGGTGTTAGCTAAAATCCCAATAAAAAATAGAGTTAACTAGCATTAATTTCTATGATGAACTTTAATTATATGGGTATTTTTTATTTTTTTGAGAGGACTAAACGAGTAGGTTATGATGAGTAATGATTTTAAGGGTTCTAGGAAATTCTAGAGTTTTATTGCATAAAAAATGTGGAGAAATTTGCTGAAAAATCAACTTATAAATGCTGATTTCAGGGTCTTTGATAGAATGCCTATATGAGAAACAGCATCACTTGTTTGAGTTAATATACGATTATGTCGGATTTTATACTTTTTATTCACCTAAGTGTTCTTATATGAATATAGCTTCTTACCAGACCACCGGCATGAAGAAATCATTGTCGGCTTCAGATTCCTCTTATGAGCAGTCTACTCGTCCAGCTTTGCTTTCTCCACTCCTCTAACTCATTCATTCTTTCAATAACCTTCCTTTTAGAGCAAGTATCTATCTCTCCTTTGTTCTGAAAGGTTCAAGAAAGAAGAAATAAGACATGAAGGAGATCTTCCTAAGCTTGATATTTTTAACTCAACTTTAGATTTGGTCAAAAAAAGATGTGTTCTGGACCTGTAAATTATGTTTTATAATACTGGAATGTTATAAAAACTTCCCTGAGAAATATGGGACCACTCCCTGATGCTTTTCAGTGGGAACTGGGCAGAGATTCACCTTCTCATCGTCAGAGTTTGGTCTCTGGTGATGGAGCCAAACTTACCCCTGGGCCATTCAATTTTGTCTTAGAGGATCCAACTGCTGTGATTTAGTCTCAGCCATGGAGCCTCTTAAGTTTTGGTGTCCTCTACTTAGTCAATGATGTACATTCAGCTTTTATCTCCCGCTGGCCCTGTGTTATTTGTTCGTGTTAGTGTTTGTTGTTGATTCATCGCCAAAAATAGAGAGAAGGAGATATTAGAAAAATAGGAATTGAACCTGAGTGTTTGATCTTTTTAGAGAAGATAGACAGTCACAATTATAATCCTTGCTTAAGGATGGGTCAACTCAAAGCCCAAATGTTCGCTTCTTTGTGTGCTTTGTTCACACTGTGGCTTTCGGGCTTGGTTAACACCTTTTTTATTTGCCATGGCCCTGTCCGCATTTTTCTGAAAGTTCCAATTTTGTTAATCCCATATCGAAATAGTTAAAAATGATCAACACCATATAACTTTCAGGATTATACAACATCTGAATTTAAAAGAACACTTCTCGCACTTGCGCGCTTGGGACTGACATTGTGCACCTTTTTGAGCTCTGCCTATTGTGCGCTGCCTATGCATGTGCCTTTAGTTTCTGCCAACGAGGATAGCTTAGTGGCCATTGTTGTGGTTGTCCCTATAATGCTGAATGGCTACTATTCCTGGGCCATAAACATTTAGTTTCTTTTTTTATTTTTAGTAATCATTAATTGTTTACTTATGATGTTTAGCTGATATTTATTTTCATTATCATGCTAAATGCATAAAAAATTGAGTAATTTATATAACATGTGAATTGATGCGTGGAGTGGAATTTATTCATCCCATATCAAGAAAAATATGTATACTAATTTCATATTGTAGACAACTCATAACCATGAAAGCGATAAAATGAATGCATGTATTTGAACATGTCGACGCCTTATTTTAAACTCCTATTAAATTGAATCTCATATGGGGCATCTTCATTATTAAAGTATAGGTCTTGGTCCTACAACAGAATAAACTTCAAAGAAAGTACGGAAGGAAAATGAGGATCCTCCAAGTGATGAGATAGTGTTGGTAAATCGAGTTGAAGGGAGTCAGAGATTGATGGAAATATATGTGGCCGGCAAGCCAATCACACATTCCACATCTCGTTCCATATTCATTAATAGAACATATTCATTATAGTGCACGCGTGATGCGTATAATGAAGTCCATGAATACATGATCGGGCTTAGTGAATTATGATGAGATCGTAATACGGAGATCCCTAGTCTTTAAGCATGTGTTCTAAACATTCCTATTCAAAGGATACGCGAGAAGGACATCGAAGTATCCGGATAGAATAACACAATCTAGCCTCACTCATATGATGAGTATGGCCGCTCCCGTAGCCATTAGTGTGGCGACACTAAGGATAGATAGTGGGTGCTCTTTAGTGGAAAGAGTTCACTGAATTGATCCGTACGAATCCCTGAAATGTATTATACCGAACTGTCAATCAGGTTGATTCACGTCACGGTTGTGTAAGTGGTCCTTAGACCTAAGACACCAAAGACGGCTTGTGGACGGACGGTTGTACTTTGGTTATGGCCAACGAGACTCTAATCATGGGATTCTAAACGGTCTTAGTTCGGGTGCATCAAGAAGTACACGAAGGCGATTGAGTGGTCAAGATGGGATCGTCCACCCTCGATATAAGAGGTGACAGCTCAAGGAAGATGATGCGATGAAGTCCTTGGCCAAGGCAGTGACATATCGGAGAAGAGTTCTCCGATGATTTTCGAATGCATCAGTACTAACTCGGATGATTGATTAGGGTTTGACAGTTGACCATACCCTAAGTCGTCCAAGGAGCGTCAAGTGGATGAGGGATTATACATACACGATAATCGATGATGAATAGGTTCCATGAGTGAGTCGACACACTCCTTTGTATCTTCTAGGACACAAGGTGTAGCTTGGCACCCCACGTGTCGGAGTCTCGACCTATCGATTGGGTTAAATCGATCCAACATTAATTAATCTATATGATGATATAGTTAATTAATTTGGAAGGCCAATAAAGGTTATTGGGCCGCTGGAGTCGTTAACTAGACTGATACATGGGCCTACAAGGTCACACGCAAATGGTCTTTTGGACGTTGGAAGATATACTTAAGTTTTGGGGTTTTTATGAAAAAATACCCACTTAGTCTAAATAGGGGAAGGCCCTGAACGAAATTCACCCAGGCCAGAATTGTTCAGGGGCCTTTCCCCTTCTTCTCCACTCTCCCCACACCCCCTCTCCATCCTTGATGTGATCAGGACGACGTAACGACGCCGACGGAGAAAGAACGGGACTCGTCAACGAGAAGGAGGAGATCTGACACACCGAGGACCGCGTGGATACGTCTAGAGGCTGCACACTTGAGCAGCTTGATTCGTCTCGCTCCGAGATCGAAGAAATCACGAATGAGATTCGTACAAGGTACTTCGTTTTAATGGTTTTTGTTAATGCCGTTCGATTCGCAAAAGTCTTCCGCTGCGCATCGTTTTTGTTCTGTTCATCCAAGTCAAGACCTGTAGAACCCAACAGAGACTACCACTGAATCTATCGATAAACTGTAACCCTGGTCATTGTCACAATCAAAGAGTCACGTTTCCAAGATTTATTCTTCTTTGTGTCTTATGTAGGGGGGCAAGGAGGAGCACGTAGATATGCCAACCACTACATAAGCTCTTGGGGGGTGAGGTTCAGCATGAAAAAGTGAGGGAAAGTCAAGTAAAGTACGACAAAGTAGGACGCTATTACTTAATTAAGGGTTGCTTCTTAGCACTGATCTTTCCATTTTTCAACAAGTTCTCCATGAAAGAAGTAGTGCACTAGGTTCTTCTTTTCCTCCTAAAGTGGTGAGTTGTGTCATCTCTCAATTTGGAAATATTTTAAAATATTTTCTTATGATGACCTTTATTGTAATTTTCATATTTATTTTTCTTAAACTTTTGTACATTGAGTTTGATACCCATTCAATGCATTTAATATTTTGGGTTGTGTTTTTAGTAAATTGTGATCCATGGTAAACTGTTATTCCTATGAGTATGAAATCAGGATGCATTTACATCTTAAAATGATGTTTCAATGCCCTTCACGACAACCTGATAATTGCATATTCAATAGAATTCACATGTTTATAGCCATTTTTAAGATATATTTTCTCATTGTTTTTAAAATAAATGGTGATTTAGCCACTTAAAATATTAAAATCGTCAATGGTGTCTCTTGTAGGGATAGACTACCCTATTTTAGCTTCAATATCAATAATAGTATACTCTTCACATTTTTTTAACATGTGATACATATATCCTTTGTATCTCTTATTTTTAGGAATCAACTCGCATATTCCTTTGAGGTATCATCTAGTTTACCAAGAGTCTGATATTTTTCATGAAACATGCCACTATATTATCAAAGCATGTCATCATTGACGCTGAGATATTTTCAAAAGGATCAAAAATTGATAAAGTAAGGGAAAGTGACCTTATCTCTGTCTCAACCACAATAGTGGTCATCTTCACCAACTATGTATTTCTTTGAGCCTGATAAAAGTCATTATCTTCATCATGAGCTACTTGTGTCAACCTATAGTTGTTTGGATCATCCAGTAATTGAACTTTTCTCAAGCCTAAGGCTGTATATAAATCTTTTAGTTAATCCTTATTTATGTGACATAAAATATCCTACAGTGGTCTGCTGTTTACCTGATAAACAGCTGGTTGAAATAGATTATGGTAATAAAATTTAAACCTTTCCTCCTTTTATGATCTGCTGCAACCCAGTGAAAATTCTTAATTGCCACTCGTCTCAATCATTACTTGCTTAATTTTCCCCATAGTTTGAGGAGGAATTTCATGGGTCTTATTTTCAAAAATATATGTAGCTAGTAACAAATTCTACATCTCATTTAACACTCATAAATATAAATATATTTGTTGTAATTGATGTGATGCTTGTACGTGAAGTACATGAATACATGAAATCGCTTACTCTGTTGGGATGAGATAATAATAATATGATATTGTAACTATATATGCATTCAATATATTCCAGCGATACTAGAGAAGGACATTGAAATATATGGATAGAAATAGTACTATCTAATTGGACTCATATAGGGACATATGGTGAGTACTCTTACCTTTATTGATTTATCTCCAACACATCTATAGGTTAATGTAAGACCCCGAAGTAGGCAGCACTTCTACATAAAGGTATGTGTGTTAACTAGGGAACGACACATCTGGGATGTGACGCCCCAGATGTGACAGAACAGATGACAAAACGTGATGGACGGTGACATGATGAAACTTTCATCACGTCACAATCCCATCACGCGTCCAAGTGTGTTGGGAAAAAACCATCACGTTTGTGTCACACATCCCTCCGTGCGGCGTCCCGTCAGATTCACGTCACCGCACAGCGTCACTGTCACTGGTGACGTGAAAAAACAACCCTAAGAAAATATTTTCCTCCACCGAGCCCCCGACTCCCAGTCCTCGACTTGCCATCTCCCCGACGACTCCGACGACTCCTCCCCGATGACTCCTCCCCGACGACTCCTCCCCGACGACTCCTCCCGACGACTTCTCCCGACGACTCCTTCCTGATGACTCCTCCCGAAAACTCCTTCCCGAAGACTCCTCCCCGACTCCTGGTTCCACTCTTGTCTCTCCCCCTGACTCCTCTACCCCCGACAATCTTTCTCTTCTTGGTTGTCGCTCCTGTTAGTGACTATGAGAGGCAGCACTCGCTCGTTCGTTCTTGCTCGCTCGCTCAGTCTCTCCAGTCGCTCTTGTCGCTCCTGATGAGTTCATCTCGACGACTTCATTCTTCATTTGTCATTATTCTTCTTCATCTTCCTCTTCTCTTCCTTTTCCTCTTCCTCTTCCTCTTCCTCTTCCTCTTCCTCTTCCTCTTCCTCTTCCTCTTCCTCTTCCTCTTACTCTTCTTCTTATTCTTATTCTTATTCTTTTCTTATTAAAAACATTCATCATAGAGTGTGCTAAAATTTTCAATTTCTTCCATTTGTAGGCATCCGTATCTGTAAGAAAAATGTTCCAAGGATTAGAATAGAAATACATGCCTTTCATTTCTGTTATTTGACTCTCCTTTACCCACCATTGATAGGGACATCCAAACCAAGAGTTTGGGGGATAAACTCACAACACATTTTTCCAACAGACTAGGTGATAATCATGCGTAGAGGGTCGAGTTATCAAAGTTTATTCTAGAATAGTTTTTTATGATAGAACTGCAGCCAGTTGGGAAGAAACTTAAGAGCCAAAGTCCTGAAAACCCAACTCCATTTAGGAGGGGAAGAGAGTGTGACACGTAATAGTGCAAGATGTGGTCTGGTCATTCGGTAAACCTGATGAGGTTAAAACTAGGATTATGAACTATGCCACTGAGACTAGAGGCAGGCACTAGTTTCTCAAAACAATTATCGATGCATAAGGTATACACACAAAGGCCCTTTAATGTGGCATCATAGAACACCGTGCATACAAGAAAACCTCTCAATTTTAATGTGTGACTTATAACTTGGCAACTGCTTATGAGGCACCTTTGGGAGTGAACAAATAAGCAGCCCCCAACTTGGCTTACCAAATTTCAATCAATTCAAGAGATGATTTGGCTTTTGGAGGATAGTAAACTACATGGCCATGATTCATTCAAACTTTCATCTCTTGACTCCTCTTCTCACAGCGTGCTCTCTCTTCTTTGTCTCCCCCTCTGTAAATATATTGAGAGGAGAGTCCTGACTGCATTCTCATTCCCCATGTTTCTGGTTGTCAGAATAATATCAAATGTGAGGGATCATTGCGCTTCTAGCAGTGTCACATCCTCTTAGCCATTTTGAGGTCTTAAGTCCAAATATAAGGATGGTTTGGCTTTCGGCCAGTTGCATGTCCTCCTGACCTATTAATAGTCCTGCCAAACTCTCCACCATCCAGAACACCTTGCCCCTAAGGTCCTACTCCAGGAATCTGCACCGTGATTTAGTTTACCGTGTCGTACTGTGTAGTGGATGAATATGCATTCTCTGTGGTTTAGTTTAGTGTATCCTCTTTAGGGTTTGACAGCCCTAGAAGAAACACCAAAAGTTATTAGTATTTTGCATTCACTAGTTATATATAGTGGCTAACATAAGGTGGGCTTTGGACCCTCTAGTTCAAGCTTAACCATTTCGCTGTCCATAGAATTCTAGTATTATTTATATAAGTTTGGATCAAGCCAGATTGTAATTCCAGGAAAAAACTTCAAATCGGGAGGGTGATCATCCCCGTGAACTGACCGTACCCCAAACTGAGACAGGTAAATGATTATAGCATACTAGGGTGCTTCAAGAGAACCATGTCGAAGGAACTTGGCAAAATGACCCCATAACTTCGGGAGAAGGGTTGCTCTCCTATCTTTTGATTAGGAAAGCATCACATACCAAGGGGTAGCGACTGTTTATTAAAAACACAGGACTCTGCTAAGCGGTAACATAGAGCACTTTTATTCGATGGATTTGTGAATGCTTCTTGTCTGTTATTGTTTCTTTCATGGAGACTTATTCAATGTTTACTTTATGTTGTGTTGTATGAACGTTTAAATCTAGGTAAATGATTATTTTTAAATGAGGTTATTATTTAGGGGAGAGGACCTAGAGTACCAGTGACCTTTAATACAGTTAGTAAATTTTTATCATGTTTATAATCAGAACCAGATAATTAACATTACAAATTGGTGTCAGAATTATTCACCATAGGTAGTCCTTTTGAGCCATCTGTTTTTACATAGTCTATCCACTAAAAGGCTATGGACACTAGTTAAATCTTTGAACTGGTATAAGATCACCATAGAGTCCAATGAATTTCATGTATAATACTCCACATTTCAAATGTTGGATGATACCTTACTGTTTTACCTTCAAATTTTAATTAGTATTTTATGAAACCATCTTAATCAACTCTTAAGCATCATTATCATACTTCATCCTCAAGTTTTCTCCTCTAGATATATCCAAGTGGTGCCAATCTCCATTTACCAAACCCTTTTCAAAGATTTAAACCGACCCATGATCAGAAAACATTATGCACCTGAGATAACACCATGGTATGGACTTTCATCATATTCTCAAGGTTATAAAAATCTCATTAACTCCCTTTGTGAATTCTAAAATACCTTTCAAAGCATTCGTATTTCCAATCAAAGTAATATTGATTTAACAATTATTCTTCATTTTTTCCTAAGTGACGAACTCAGGAGCAAGTTTAATGACCACCCTTTTTTGTCTTACCTTTGAGGTTTGAAGGAAATACTATTACCTTCCAGGTATTGAATGGGAGTTCTCAAATTGATTCATATTAAAAATGGCGCTGACGTGTTCTATGTGCCTCTGTGGATCTTCTGAAGGGAGTCCATGAAAAATGAGATACCGGTTCATAAGATCAGTATCAATTATGAAGTTAATCTTATGGTCTGAAGAGGCATTTTTTTGTATCTGTTCTACAAATTGTAGCTGTTAACCAGGCCAGGAAACTTTTTCCCATTAGGATTTTGTTGAGCTAACTTTTATGAGAGAAGTATAGTATCGAAGCTAACGACGAATAGTAATGTGTAAATGTAGTGTTTTGTTCTTTACATTGTTGGCCAGTGTGTCAATAAGGGGAAAGGAAAGAAGCAAAATAACAAAATTGAAAATTCATACAATACACAGACTCACTAGGTCATGTCTTAGTTTATAGCTCGTAGGTCCAACTGCCCACAAAATCAGCACAGTTCTAACTCCCATATATCCAAGCATATTTTTGTTATTTCAGCAAAATGTCATTTATTAATGCCCATGATATCCAAATTAAAAAAAAAACTAGAGTTTAGTATAGGCTGCCTTCACATAGTTCATATCCGATACAAATAATAAAAAAGATATTTATTTGTTTCTACTATAACAATATGCAGATATATGTGATAGTTTTTAAATCTTATAAATAAATATGAATAATTAAAAATATTAATTTTTAATTATAATTAAGAAAATAATAAAATAAATTAGTATTTATAAATATATGTAGTAAGTTGTTCTATTTAATATAAAATAGGTTATCATTATAATATACAGTTAGCAGATTTTGTTGGAAAACAATAGTTAGGGGAATATTGTGTTTTAGAGGATCTGAGATTCAGTTAAAACATTATAGTTATTAGGTACTTATAGCAAGTATCAGATATCAAGGAGGATATCTCCATTCCGTAGATACTTTGTACACAGTAATAAATATTGGATCTTTGATATCCTAAACAAATCTGATATTTAGTAATCAAGATATAGCAGAAAACTGAGGAAACATGTCCCATATGGAGAATTGTTTGGAAACACATGTATAGCAAATAAGTCCTTGATCAAATGATTTTTCAATTATGAACTGATAGAGAGAGAGAGATAGAATTTTCAAGAGATTACATGTTTGACAAGTCATAAAATGATTGTGTATTACATTTTTTCTCTCTCTACTTTCTGCATGATCAAGGTATACACTAACTGAACAAAAACTCCTAAGAGGAGGAGAGAGAGCAATATAGGAAGTGATACAAATCGATAGATGATATCTTGGGAGACAAAGAAATATAGGAAGAAATAGAGATCCTAGATGGAAATAAAAACACAAAAAATGGTGCATTGAGAAGATAGAAAGCGATGAAAAAGATAATTTAAAGGTAAATCTATCAATGGAGAGAGATATTGAAGTAAAATATATGAATTAAATTTTTGGGCAGTCATAAAAGAAAATTAAACGATGTAAATGATTCATCGTCATAAATTTAATATTACGTAAAAACATTACATGTATAAATATGACACTCACTCAGGGATGTTTATGATCACAAATAACATGATAATTTTCATATTAATCCCATGTATTTAGTGTTTATTCACATTAAGTTTATCATAAATTCATGCAATTATGGATTAATCTGACCTATTACATTTTAGGCTGAATTTTTATTTTTATTTTATGGTATTTTGGCATAGTTTGTTATATAAATTTCATAAAGAAAGTATTTTTATTAGTCAAAAAATTATATTCTTAGATTTAGTTAGTTTTTTCTTAAGGCGTATTATAATGTGAAAAATAAATGAATTTTCTGATATTTAATGGAATTTATCACCTCAAATTTGTAAAGAAAATAACTTTATAATTCAGAAAATACAATTTGGAATCTATTCATATATTTCTAATGATATTGTTGACTTTGATGTTCCTAGACAAGTTGAAACAGAGAAACTGCCAAAAAAATAACGTAGAGAGAAAAGAAGATGACACATATTGCTCCATGTTTAAACAATCATATCCAATGATTTAGAAATTTTGGGCTGAAAATTTGAGGTTATTTCCCTCTTTCCCTCTATCCATCAACCATTGTTGGTCTATAAATAGAACACCCCTATCCTTGTAAGAATGTACCCTTGGATTTGTTTCCTAATTATAATTAGCAGAGCGATTTGGTCATTCAAAATATCGTTCTGCTCTGTTCTTGTACTCCAAGAACAAATGATTAAAGGTAGAGCTGTAGGACGGATGACGAGTCGTCATCCGTACGTACAAAAACTCTCATCCGTCATTGTTCGGAGCGACGGACTGATGACTGAACTGAGAGCCTTTAGTCATCCGTCATCTGTACGGATGAAAGATGACAGAAATGATGAGCAGAAGAATGAGGATGGCAAATAACATTTTGCGGATGACGGAATTATAAAAAATATCAATAAAAAACTATAGAAATCTATTTAGTCAATTAAAAAGCTAAGGGTCAAGGACATAGAGGGGGATGGCGACAACGACGAGGGGAATGCTGACCGTCAAGGGTGTCGACGGTGAATGCTGAGGACATGCACGGGACTGCATAAGAAGGGGATGGGAATGTGATGCAAGATGATTAGGGGATGACGGGGTGATGTAGGGTGGCTAGAGGAGATGTTGACAGGGTGACGATGGGAACTGGATACAAGGATGACTAGGGGAGGGATGGGATAAAACAGACCACAATTCACATGATTGAATTCGAAGATTTAAATCCAGTGAAAATAATGATGGTGCATCCCCTTTCCTCGTCGAGGGCGGGAGTATTGTCTTACAACCGCCGCGGTGAAAACAAAGCAGCACGTTCAATAAATCCAAATGACGATCGCTAGAAGACTCAAAGACCTATTCAACTAGTCACTTGAAGATTCTAAATCCAATCAAATCCGACAACGGTGGATGAACGCTCGAAGAACACTGAAATAAGATCACGGACACCAAAGAGTGTAGAAGTACCTCAGCACTAGATAGTGCGTGAAGAGGCTGCGGGAAATTCTTGACACGTCATTGGCGGGACGATTAACGTGCGCTTCGATAGGGTGTTGCGGAGACAAGTGGCTGCAAGGGCATCCAGGGGCACGACAAGCGCACAGGCGGCTGGGGGCTCGACGGGCACATGCAGTTAGGGCGCGGCATGCACGGGCGGCCGAGGGGCACGGAAGGCGCAGGCGGCCAGGGGCACGGTGGGGTGCGGGCGGCCGGGCACCAAAGATTGTAGAAGTACATGAACACCAAAGAGTGTAGAAGTACCTCGGCACTAGATAGTGTGTGAAGAGGCTGTGGGAAATTCTCGACGCGTCGTTGGTGGGGCAGTTGACACGCGCTTCGATAGGGTGTCGGGAAGACAAGTGGCTGCGAGGGCTTCTAGGGGCACGGCGGGCGCGTGAGGGCAGCCGGGGGCTCACGGACACAGGCGGTTAGGGCGTGGCACGCACGGGCGGCCGAGGGACGCGGCCGGCCGAGGGCACGGCGAGCGCAGGCGGCCGAGCGTGCGGCGTGTGCTGGCAGCCGGGCGCACGGTAGGCGCGGGCAGCTAGGCACACGAAGGGCACGGGCAACGGGGGGGAAGGGCGTGGGCGGCCAGGGCGTAGGGCGAGGGTGGTGGTCAGTCGATGGGTGGGTGGTAGGAGTGGTCCTTCCTCGATGGCGACAGTGGCGACTGCAAGAGGCAGCGGCAGCGGCAGCGGTAGCTCGGGAGGGGACCAATAGGGCAAACTTTCTTTCTGAAGAAGAAGACTTCAATTCAAAAGGAAATTCGCTAAGTGTTTCTTACAACTTTGGCCTACTTATACGCCTTGGAGGAAAGAGAAAATACGAGAAATAAAGTAAACTAGACGACATGTTATTCTGTCACGTCAAAGGGCAGTTTTGGATATGGTGTTGACGAGGTGTCATGATGCGGGACATGTCATGTGTAAGTTGATGCCGGTGCGTTGACTTGGTCGCTACCAAGGCGATTCTTCAGTTGATGTTGGTGATGAGTCAGGATGCGGGGCATCTCGGATGATGGTGGCGGCGCGTCCCATGATGATGCTTGATGTCTTCACCACCAGGATGGTGGAGGACAGGTGGACTCCTGTAACTTACGGGTGGACGATGGCCAAGGATGCAGAAGGGTACGACAACAATGAGGAGGGAAATGACGATCGCGGAGGGCAAAGACAAATACCATCAATGGCGTGGATGGCGAACGGCAAGGATGGGCATGGGGACAAGATACAATCGTCGAGGATGGGCATAGGGACAATGCACAACCACCGAGGACAAGGACAAAGATCATGATAAGTGAGGATGAAAAACATGACAACCGGGGGCAGGAAACGATAATTGTCATAAAGTTATAGAAGCTTTATAACTGAAATTATGTCTTACAACCAAGGAAACAAAAAAGAAAGGTCGAAATGCTAAGGATCCAGTTTTGAGGGTTCTAGCCTAACTTTTAAGGGTTCAACCAAATATGTATAAAATGATTCGCCACAAAAATACCATTCATCAAATCTGTAAATTTTAAATTAAACATCAACCTGTATGCAGAACATTGACCTGTGTGCAAAATGGTTCAAAATGAACCATTACAACATCCACAAAATTTCATTGGAAAGATATGTTTATACCTCCAAAAAATGCACAAAATAATAACAATGGCTCAAAGAATATAAATCATAGTTATATAAAAATGACTAATTGAAGTGAGATCCTCTTTCAAATTGAATCGTAATAGCTCTAATTTCTCAGATTCTACAAACTCGGATATTTCTTTCCCTGTAAATGTCAAATGCGACAGTTTCTCCTTAAAATAGTTGTAGGGATTGCAATCATAAAGAGAGATGAAGACATGTAGGTGAATTATTCTAACTCCTAAATCCGATCTGCTGATTAGTTCTCATAATTAATGACCTTGCAGATGATGGGCAAGTAGAAACCAGAAAGAATTTAAGCTCAAAGCTTACCCGGCAGGATCATTGATCAAACGGCGTGCACTGACGAATGTAGTATTTCAGAAATAAACAGTATTTTTCAGTCGTGAAATTTTATTAAACCCTTTCAGTTATGAAATAAACAGTATTTTTAAATTATTTTATAACATCAGAATAAATTAGATTAATTTTAAAACAACTTTCAAATTCATTTAGAGTTATTTGGAATTAGTTTTCAATAATTTCTTTTGCTTAAATTAGATTTAAGTCCTTAAATAAAAATTTAAAAAATAAAAAATAAAAAGGTTAAAATTCACTTATCTAATACTTAGGTTAAAATTCACTTATTCAATACTTTTTCTATGTGGGTTCAACCCTTGATGATAAGTGATGACATGCATTTTTAGGAGCCTAATATGACTATATTTACATGCTTATTTGCATTAAATTAATTATATATGTATTTTATCAAGCTTTAAATGATTAAATTGATTTTTAGAATGATATTCCAAATTGTATGTATTTTTATGTATTTTTGGATATATTTTTGACAGCAGATTCTTAAAGAATACAGTTTTCTGAGTGAGAATATGCTTTTTAAAAAAATTACATTAAATTTGGAAATATCTTTTTTCTAAGTTGTAATATATATTTATTTGGGCCTTTATTTTATTAAACATGAATTTATAATATATTTTGGGTTTTTTTACTTTTCCTGTGCAGGTGATGTGGACCAATCAGAAAAAATAAGCTATTTTTTGTAATAATACGCTCCATGGATCGAGAAAGATATGTTTAAAGAATTATTATTTCTCTTTTCCTTTCTCTCTCCTTGGAATATGCAACAATGATGGTCGGACGACATGGCAGCACCACAAGGTGCCACGTGTACATGTGGCACACACATGGCACATTTCTATTTGATTATAAGGAGAAATCATTGACATGGGCTGCGCTAACGAGGATGAGGAGAGAGAAATATTTTAATTAACTAAACCGTAGAAATCATCCAACTTCCAGAACTTGGATTGAGCTTAAATTTTAAGGGCAGCTTCATATTTTTGTCATCTATCCATCCATAAAGTTGGATTTATAAATTGAGCCCCTGTTTTTGTAAAAAAATCTTTAAACTCACATCCTCCTAGTTAGGCTGATTGAAAGAAAGTGAAGTTTTGAAGGTCCATCAAGTGCTTCTTGGTGACTTTAGTGTTTGAGGAGGTTCAACAGACAAGTGGGGAGGTTAATCTACAGCAGGAAGACGTCGTGATAACGGAAGGATATAGGGATATAAGGTTAGCCTTTCGTCTTACATTGAATCGTCTCCAACCGACTTTGTTAGTGTAGCCATCTTCATCATCCATCATCTTAACCATTCATCACCTTCATTCATTATCATCATCCATGCCCTTATAAAACAATCCATTGTCATCTACTTTCATCCATTTCAGGTCCCATCCTACACCATCATGATCTCATCACCTACCTCTATCTCTCTCATTAAAACCAATATACATTATTGCATCTTTACTTTGCTCATCATCCTATCTCAATATCACCACCTTCCTCACCATATCCACTACCTACTATGTTGTCCTCACGATCCCATCTCGCCTCTTCATCCTCTTCTATCCTAAACCCTAAAAAGTAAAACCCTAACTAACCATATCTCATCTTATTGTTCACTCTCATCAAACATTCACTACCGTATGCATAACTCTTCTCCCCATCGTGCTTCACCCAATTAAGATCGTACCTTCCCTTATACCCATTTTGTATAGAGATGCGCGTTACTCATCACTTGCTAACTAAATGATTTACGATTATAGGTTTATAAATTTATCGACTAAACTCAAATTTTCAAAAACATAATGTTTACCCTAATTCTGAGTTTATCGATAAGAAAAAATATTGTTGCATAAACCAGAAGCCTCAAACGACATATTCAGCCCTAATTTTTGGTTCATCAGATGCATAGTAGGTGATGAGGTTTTCTTTGCAGGTATCAATATTTAGAAATAAATATAATTTAAATCTAAAACATAATATGGAAGGCCTATGAAATTAATTCATGAAGAGAAAATTTGCTTATATTATTTTAAGGAAAAAGGTGTATGTACTGGGAGATATACATTTAACATTCAATAAGATAAGAACGAAATAGGAAAAAAAAATTTGATAATTATAGAAGCATATTAAGAGATACTAAGGAAGACTATCAAAATACAATTTTTATAGTATATGAGGGGAATGATATATGAGTTGCCAACGAAAAGCTATTTAAATTTCTAAAATTTGTATTAAAGGATGATTTTTAAGGGTCTCGACATATCAATTATCTCAAATCTAGGAATCGGAATGAATAATAATAAACAACCAGGTTTAAGATGAGAGAGACAAAAATGTGTTAGAGACAACTCAATAAATTCAAAGGATTCCTATAGGTATTTTTTCAAAGCTACCCAACTTGAGTTATGTGGACAAAATGAATGAAGTTTTTTCTCTCTTATGGAAAAATAGAACAACTCAAATCTTATTCTATTTCAGTTCATTTGTTATTTTTATATTAGTTAGAAACATAACGAAACATCAGGTGTTCAATTAATGAATCACTCAATCTACTTTTTCAAATTTAATTCAAAAGACAATTAAAACCAATTGAATCCAATTGATCTACTAAAACACACTAAATGTTCACCTATTTTTTCCTGAATGAACCAGGCTACCCTAATTTCAAAGTAAAATGTAAAGGATAGCTACTCGCCCCTGCCTACTATTGGCTTTCTTCTCTTAGTACATTTCCTTTGTGCTAGCATAATTTGATATTCATGGAGCTTCTCTAGAGCCTTCCTAAGCTTCTCAAGGCTTCTAAATTATCAGTATCTTTGTCGGGTTCCCTAAACTCTCAGGATATCTCATTGGTTTTGAAGTGCCCAAGCAAAAGCTAGGGATAAAAGTGACAATTTTTTTATTATATGACTTGGAAAGAGGCTCCACACACCGTATATTATATGGGGTCAAATTTTGGTTCTTTTGTTGCCAAAATCTATTTTTGAATTGAGGGGACAACATTTATTGGTAGATACTGTGGACACTGCCACTGCCCATATTATATTCCTAAATCAAGGGATCGATTGCTTTGATTATATTAAAGTGTCATTGTAAAGTGGTGGAACCTTGTCTAAATTTATTCCCCGTCATCCTTATCAAGAATTCCTAGACAATGAGTGCCTTCAAAAATATGGACCCCATTTTTCCTTGCCACCTTAACTTCCCAGTTCTAAGTCTACAAAGAAAAAGTGAGCAAGATTTACTCATTTGAAATTTCCATTTAACATTGTTTCATAGTATCTGACGATCTAGTTGATATAGTGAAATTAGAGTTCAACCCATCAAGAGGCATATTTTAGGGAGGATTGGCCTGAGTCGAATCTTAATTTAGTTTTTTCTTTGATTCCACACAAACCATGTTGGAACCGGAAGGGGTAGAGAGTTTAATCCCATGTTACAACAATCATCTCAAAATTCAATTCTCACTTCTGCATATCACACCCCGGTCCCAATACACGATCCATCATATATTAAATGTGAGATTGGACATCGTTCAATATAAAGTGAAGATGTTTCAAAGAAAACGTCCAAATTATTGTTAGTGACCAAGCAGTTTCGAAGCTGGAGAGTGTGAGGTTCTTTATTTCATTTCTTTTTGTTACACTTCATTCAGATTCATCTTCATCACTCCTAAAGTCACACCTCTCTTAAAGTCACTTTTTCCCTGTTGCTTGTAAACTCGGGCCTTGAGAATGTTTCATAGCCCCTGAAGTTGTGCCTTGTGGAATTATCTGTGGTTGGCACCACGTTTAGCTAAGATTTAGTAGCCCAACCTGGATATAAGGTTGGCCCTTCTTATTAAGTTATTTAAGATGATAGTGGATGGTCTTTCCTGGGTTGCCAATCAATGACACCCCTTTAATACACCTGAGAGTATAGCACCAGGGATAGACTTGGTTTATAAAGATACAACTATATGGGCCACTCATCTAAGGGGTCCTACAATGCAGGTATTTACTAGTAAAATCCATGTTTAATTCTAAAAATTTGAACAGAGGTGTCTTAGAAACAGTTGACCCTTTTCTGGATTTTCTTTTTCCAGCCTGAAACATAAATATTTATAAATGTATGTGTCTTTGTGATGCAAATTTGTGAAAGTCAGTTTTTCTTCTTGTTCCATTAAAACCCTGAAATTCATATGATAAAAATGAAACATCAAATTCACATATCTTTTATCTGGTAAGGTGAACCATATATAAAAAATGATACTGAGTTTTAATCATTAGAGTATGGAAATTTTGAGTCATGCATGTCGTAGTAAAGCTTAACCATCAAAATCAGATTCCAATCTAGTTCATAAATGAAGATGGATGGAATATTCAACTTTAAATTGTCTCCATAGTGTTTAGTTCGGCATGAATCTGCTGTAGTGATATCCATAAGTTCATGCATTAAATTTGATGTCAATTTATTGGGGATAGAGGGAGAGATTTAGATGAGAAAGGAGGAGGTGAGTGTCCTCCCATATAAGTTAGAAAATTTCAGCTTGGTGCCTAATGATAACTAAAATAGAATATCATATTATTATACAGATGTAAGAAAAATTCTATAACCAATATTGAAAAAACCAATATCCAATATTGGGATCCGAAGCTCAAGCTCCAGATATATACCAATATCATTACAGATATAGACTCCAGATATTGTTACTGTGGCAACTGATTTATGGTATCGATATCCAGTGCTGAGATTTATGATATAGATTCCAGATATTTTCAAGTTTCCTTAGCCGATGTCAAATTCATCGGTAACTGATTTTGACAAATGAGATATAGAAAAACTATGTAATGCATTTTAAGTATCCATTTCTGTGATTTATTCAATCCACATGAACTTAAAGAGGTGGGGATATCAAGATCAAATCCTCTATACACATATTTCATTGTGTCACATTAGTTAAAATTAAATCCATCATAAGTTTCTGAATAAATACAAATATCAATTCAATTTATCATATTTAAAGGTATATGGATAAATAAAAAACTTGTGGGTTCAACAAATAGGAAGTAAGAAATGTTTAATAAGAATATTTTAATTTGACTTCTAAAAAAATAGTTATAACAAAGGTTTCATAACTTGATGATAAACCCTTTAACATTTTATACAATAGGATGTTTCATCCAAAAGAGTCCTTACAACTCTGGTGTTAAGCATCAGGTTATATTTTATGATTGAAAATTACGTCCATAATCCTGGAATTTTAATATTTAAAGTCATGAATTTTGATACAAAATGCTTTAGGTACTTCTGATAATTTTGAAAATGAATAGAAAATTGAATGTCCTGGTCAAACATTAATAAACACAACATGCCTACAGTCGAATCATGATCAAATATGAAAACAGTTACCAATTACTTGTAAGACCTGGAGCAAGAGTGATGAGCTAATATATATTCAAATACCTTCAAATTTTAAGTTCATTGCTTTCATCTATGTAAAAAAAATTAAATCTGATCACATGATCAATGGGTTAACTCATTTTCGATGAAATTTTAATTTATATAGGAAAAGGACTGTGTCATGTAAGTCACATTTTTATAAAGGTTTACAGAGAACTGTTAATAATTGATCAATTAATTCATGTGGTTTCTCATGAATGTCTCAAATATGAATTTCTTTATAATAAAACGTGGTGAATAAATCTAGTTGAAGAATTATATTAAAATGAAATAAATAAAATTCATCCCATGTTTGTTTGGTAAAATTCAGAAAGAAAATAGCTGAATAAATCTAAGTTGCCTATTCTTTTTAAAGAGGCCTTTAAAAAAGGAATGCCAAAATCATAACAGATGTTCCAATATCAAAATTATTTACCACTTCTCTATTTTATATATCAGTTGTTCCTGGTTACAATTCACTTGTGCTCTGTTTCTAATTTTCACACACAAACTTATTACTCTCTAGCTCCATATATTTCCTAGTCCTAACCTATTGATAGCGCCACAGGATGATTTTAATTTTTTGGAAAACAAAAATTACTTGTAATCAAATTACAATTCCATAGGATCTGGAATCAGTTTTTTTGGTCTAGCTCCTGTAATGTTACACGTGAAATAAAATTGGCATCTAGAAATCATGGCATCTGGCTCCAGTCTGAGAAGACTATATTCTAAAATTTATAGGCTGTGTTTTCATGTTAATAATGAACATGAAGTTTTTTCTCAACAAAAACAAACTTAATAAGATTTAGAATAGTAGATTTTGGTTTTCATATCAAAGAGAGAGGTCTTGGAAAAGACTGAGCAATGAGAGAGAAAATTCAAAATAGAAATGGAGCTATGTTTAAATAATCCTATTTCATAGTTGAGATGGAGGTATGTTTTAATATCATTCATTACAAATTTATATATTTAAATATGATTCAAATGCATATACTAATGTCATATATATTTAATAAATAAAAGTAAACAGAATAGAAGCATGCAAATGACGGTGGTGCCAATATATGCAATCAGTGCCAAGAGTAAATTTTAATTTATCGAAATAAATTGGAAAACATACAAATACTAACACAAATTAACCAACTTACGAAGTGTTATTATTTTGACAACAGCCATTATCTGTACGAGATGCCTCCCTCAATAAAACCTTTTTTAGTGTTATTTATCACATAAAAGTTAGATTCCCAGTGGAATTATTACCTAGGTTATAGTTACATTTATTGATTCATGAAACACATTAATGGAGCTCAATCCACACATTTATATCTATTGCCATGGTCTCATAATCAAATACAATTAATTTTTATTCCATGAGTCTCATATGAAATAGACTATTTAATACTGAAAATTTTCTCCGAATAAATTGAACGTTTCCATTTAAAATTTTATATATCCATCTAAAAATTTCCAACGCTCTCTTTAACAGAAAGATAAATCAGTATAGTGGTAAGGACTATAGCAACTTCATGTTTCATATAATTTTTCTGCCATGTGGTCCCATTGAAGCTATCTACCCAAGTGTTTATCTTACTGAATAACTGTTTGTGATTGGTTATCGGCTACGTTTCTTGGGAAAAAAGATTCTTTATTTTTTACACTAGACTTGACAAAGACGAATATAGATATTTTTCTAATAGCTATCTATCTGTGTCTTACACCGAGATTTCATTCTGTAACAAATTTAATTGTAGGGTCTTCAATGGCATACCATAAAAGGTACAACGACCCGGGCGACCAAGTTAACACAAGGCATCACTTCTCGGTGCAGAGAATATTTAGAACAAATTTCCAACCATCTATCTAATAGAGCTTGTCAGAATCCGAAGGAATCCCACTAGATCAGGGGGTCTTTCGACGTTGCAAGAGAGGAGGAGCATGTCAAAGCCCAACGCATGTACTGCTTGCTGGGGGGATGGAGGAGGCCGCCGGCGAGGCGGGTCGTCTTCTCTAAAACTGGCGGCTTTCACCGCCGTGGTCATGGCGGCATCGGTGGCAGCTGTGATACTTCTCAATTTCGCTCCTAATCTCTCCTCTTCCCCCTCCGCCTCCTTCTCTTTCCCATCGTCGTTCTGGTCGCTGAAGAACTCTCCAAGTCAACGCCGAAATCCCCTCACCGATCAGAGCGAAGCGCTCCCGGAGCAGAAGATTGAAGAAGAAGAAGAGGAAAAGAAGAAGCAGGAGAAGACGGAGGAGGAGCAAGCGGGAGCTGGCCTCCAGCTAAACCAGACAACGTCGCCGTTGACGACGTCGATGACGACTACCGCACCGTCTCCGGCCAAGTCTCCGTCTGGTAAGTACGGAAAAGCCCCCCCTCCAGCGAGAGAGGAGAGAAGGTTTACGAGTTACGTCATGTGTCCGTAAACGTACCTTCCTTTGCTCGCCAAGTGTCCAGCTGCATTGATGATTCACAATTCTGCGCCATGAACGTGGCTATCGCGCACGGGTTTAAGCGATCGTAGTCTTCATTCATAGATAAGGACAGATGAACCAACAATATTTATGAAAATTTTCACTTATATACCCTATAATCAATATAGGTGTTAAATATCGCGATTAATTTTCCCCGTAAACGAATACACCGAGAGATCTCGCCGCTTTTTTTTCTTAGGCTCTGTTGACTTTGTTGCTAAGGCATAAGAGTTTGGTTTTATGCGGTAGTTCCAGCGGATCTATCTTATCCGATATGGTAAGAAGAATAGAATTGTCTTCTGCTCTGATTTATGCCGATTCCTAATGTAGTGATCGGATCGCAAAGAAGAGGAATATGTGTCTGATAGACTTTAACTCTTGGTAGAATAATATTTCTAGAATTATCTCTCTCGTCTTAAGAGTGGGTGGCACACACAGGAAGCAACGCGGAGAGGGATAGGAGCTTATCAAGACTTGAGGAAAAGCTCGCAAGAGCGAGATACAGCATCAAACTAGCTTCAAAAGATCAAAAAAATTCATCGTCTCTCAGGCCGGATAGCTATGTTCCTTACGGGCCAATCTACAAAAACCCGAATGCATTTCACAGGTAAATCACTAATTTCATGGCTCGGATTTGTACATTCAACATGTACCAAATGGAGTATTTTTTAATTTCTAGATAGACAACTCATTGTTGTTAACGGATTAAATTTTATTGGCTAAGACTAATGACTCTTTTTTTGCTTTCATCTCACGTGAGGCAAAACCATTTCGACTCGGTGAAGCAATGGAACATTTATGTGGTGCCTTTGATATCAAAGATATCTTGATTAGGCAAACCTAGGTTTTCTTAATGTTCATGAAATGCGTATTTAGTAGTACTTTAAACGAGTTTTTATAAGAGCGGGAACCAGCAATTTGAATTGACATGTCTAATCTTCCCTCACCATTATGAATAGTACGTTAAGCTAGAAACTGAACGGAAGCGACATGTCATTAACCTGATTATATTCTGTTTCCAATTTTTATGGTGCAGGAGTTATCTGGAAATGGAGAAATCCTTTAGGGTTTTTGTTTACGAGGAAGGGGATCCTCCATTGTTTCATGACGGTCCCTGCAGGAGCATTTACTCTTCGGAAGGGCGATTCATTTATGCGATGGAATCAGGAAATACCTTTCGAACCAGCAACCCAGAACAAGCCCATGTCTTCTTCCTCCCCTTTAGCGTCGCAAAGATGGTAAAATTCGTCTACCAGCCAGAAAGCTTTGACATCAGACCCATGAAGAAAACCATAGCGGACTACGTCAACATCATAGCCCAAAAGTACCGCTACTGGAACAGAAGTATGGGTGCCGACCACTTCATCTTATCTTGCCACGACTGGGTAATTCAACAAGTTTACTTCAAAACCTAACAATCACTTCTAACAAAGAAACTGCAATTGTTAATTCTGAGTAGGGCTTGCCGTCTGCAGGCCCCAAAAGCTTCGTCTGCGGACACCCATCTCCACCAAAACTCCATCCGTGTTCTCTGCAACGCCAACACTTCGGAAGGATTCAATCCTTTGAAAGATGTTTCACTTCCGGAGATCAATCTCAAGAACGATCACACTGCTGGAATTATCGGCGGGCCGTCGCCTTCTCAGCGACCCGTTCTCGCCTTCTTCGCGGGAGGTTTGCACGGACCGATCAGGCCATTGCTGCTAAAACACTGGAAGAACAAGGACGATGATATGCAAGTCTTCGAATACCTTCCCAAAGGAGTGTCATACTACGATATGATGAAAAAGGCCAAGTTTTGCATATGCCCAAGTGGGTACGAAGTGGCGAGCCCAAGGATTGTGGAGGCGATATATTTTGAGTGCGTGCCCGTTGTCATCTCCGACGGTTACGTGTTGCCCTTCAGCGACGTACTGAATTGGAAGTCCTTCTCGATCCAGGTTGAGACGAAGGATATTCCAACCCTGAAGAAAATCTTGCTCGCCGTGTCTCCAAGAGCCTTCATTAGGATGCAGCGTAGAATGCAGCTCGTTCAGAGGCATTTTGTGGTGAACTCTCCACCCAAGAGGTTTGATGTTTTTCATATGATTCTACATTCAATCTGGCTCAGGAGGCTTAACGTCCGGGTCAACCCAGCGGTGGCTGGGATGTAAGTAAAAAAAAAATACCCATAAGGGGGATCAGTTATATTTAAATATTTAATTCATCCGTGAAGAAATAAAAAGGCGGATCAAAGGACTTTTTGTGAAGTAATGCAAGACAAATGGCGATTATGCATTCGTAGACTAGATTATGCATTCTTGGAGTAACTAAAATTTTTCCTCTAATTAATTCACGAGACTGTTGGATGAAGCACATGTTTCTGACGATATTTTTTTGATAGAACAGTAGTAGTTTTCTGTACAACCTGGGTTGAGGTTGATAGTAAATATGTGTGGGAGATTGTGTGATGTCGCTCTATCGTTTCTCTCGCATAGCATAGTATTTATTCTTTCACATAGCTCTGGTTCCGATGAAATATTATTTTGAGATGGTATCCTCAATTTACACCCCAGCCACAACTGGGTTGACCCGGACATTGAGCCTCCTGAGCCATATTGAGTGAAGAATCATGTGAAAGACATCAAACCTCTTGGGCGGGGAGTTAACCACAAAGTGCCTCTGAACGAGCCGCACTCTCCGCTGCATTCTAATGTACTGCCTGGGAGACACATCAAGCAAAATCTTCTTCAAGTTTGGAATATCCTTCGTCTCAACCTGGATCGAGAAGGACTTCCAATTCAGTACGTCGCTGAAGGGCAACACGTAACCGGCGGAGATGACAACGGGCACGCACTCGAAATATATCGCCTCCACAATTCTTGGGCTCGCCACTTCGTACCCACTTGGGCATATGCAAAACTTGGCCTTTTTCATCATATCGTAGTACGACACTCCTTTGGGAAGGTATTCGAAGACTTGCATATCATCGTCCTTGTTCTTCCAGTGTTTTAGCAGCAATGGCCTGATCGGTCCGTGCAAACCTCCCGCGAAGAATGCGAGGAATGGACGACTGGACGGCGACGGCCCGCCGATAATTCCAGCCGTGTGATCGGTCTTGAGATTGATCTCCGGAAGAGGAACATCTTTCAACGGATTGAACCCTTCCGAAGTGTTGGCGTTGCAGAGCACCCGGATGGAGTTTTGGTAGAGATGGGTCTCAGCAGAAGAAGCTTTTGGGGCCTGCAGACGGGCAAGCCCTACACAGGATTAACAATGGAAGTCTCCTGGTCGAAGTGATTATTAGGTTTTGAAGTAAACTTGTTGAATTACCCAGTCGTGGCAGGATAAGATGAAGTGGTCGGCACCCATACTTCTGTTCCAGAAGCGGTACTTGTGGGCGATGATGTTGACATAATCAGCAATGGTTTGCTTCATGGGTGTAATGTCGAATGTTTCTCGCCGATAGACATACATAACCATCTTCGTGACGCTGAAGGGGAGGAAGAAGACGTTCGCTTTCTCTGGGTTGTCGGTGCGGAAGGTATTTCCCGATTCCATGGCGTAAATGAATCGACCTTCCATTGAGTAGATATCTCTGCATGGGCCGTCATGGAATAGAGGAGGCTCCCCTTCCTCATATACAAAAACCCTAAACTTCTTCTCCATTTCAAGGTAACTCCTGCAACATAAAAATGTAAAATAAACTTATGACAATCACATGAACTTTCAAGTTCTAAGTCTGTTAAAGAATACTAGATCCGTCAGTTTGGGTTCTGCGTTCTCATTTCCCTAAAAACTCATATCAAGTACAATTAGAGCGTGCTGTCGTGCCCCTTTGGAAAACATAGGTTTCCAGCAATATCTTTAGTACTTGAATATTCCCATTTGAGCATATAAAAGTATTTAGACGCCAGATATTTGCGATTTACCTGTGTAATGCATTCGGGTTTTTGTAGATTGGCCCGTAAGGAACATAGCTATCCGGCCTGAGAGACGATGAATTTTTTTGATCTTTTGAAGCTAGTTTGATGCTGTATCTCGCTCTTGCGAGCTTTTCCTCAAGTCTTGATAAGCTCCTATCCCTCTCCGCGTTGCTTCCTGTGTGTGCCACCCACTCTTAAGACGAGAGAGATAATTCTAGAAATATTATTCTACCAAGAGTTAAAGTCTATCAGACACATATTCCTCTTCTTTGCGATCCGATCACTACATTAGGAATCGGCATAAATCAGAGCAGAAGACAATTCTATTCTTCTTACCATATCGGATAAGATAGATCCGCTGGAACTACCGCATAAAACCAAACTCTTATGCCTTAGCAACAAAGTCAACAGAGCCTAAGAAAAAAAAGCGGCGAGATCTCTCGGTGTATTCGTTTACGGGGAAAATTAATCGCGATATTTAACACCTATATTGATTATAGGGTATATAAGTGAAAATTTTCATAAATATTGTTGGTTCATCTGTCCTTATCTATGAATGAAGACTACGATCGCTTAAACCCGTGCGCGATAGCCACGTTCATGGCGCAGAATTGTGAATCATCAATGCAGCTGGACACTTGGCGAGCAAAGGAAGGTACGTTTACGGACACGTGACGTAACTCGTAAACCTTCTCTCCTCTCTCGCTGGAGGGGGGGCTTTTCGGTACTTACCAGACGGAGACTTGGCCGGAGACGGTGCGGGAGTCGTCATCGACGTCGTCAACGGCGACGTCGTCTGGTTTAGCTGGAGGCCAGCTCCCGCTTGCTCCTCCTCCGTCTTCTCCTGCTTCTTCTTTTCCTCTTCTTCTTCTTCAATCTTCTGCTCCGGGAGCGCTTCGCTCTGATCGGTGAGGGGATTTCGGCGTTGACTTGGAGAGTTCTTCAGCGACCAGAACGACGATGGGAAAGAGAAGGAGGCGGAGGGGGAAGAGGAGAGATTAGGAGCGAAATTGAGAAGTATCACAGCTGCCACCGATGCCGCCATGACCACGGCGGTGAAAGCCGCCAGTTTTAGAGAAGACGACCCGCCTCGCCGGCGGCCTCCTCCATCCCCCCAGCAAGCAGTACATGCGTTGGGCTTTGACATGCTCCTCCTCTGAGACAGAGGACCGAGCCTGTATAAAGCCTCCTCTCTTGCAACGTCGAAAGACCCCCTGAACTAGTGGGATTCCTTCGGATTCTGACAAGCTCTCTATTAGATAGATGGTTGGAAATTTGTTCTAAATATTCTCTGCACCGAGAAGTGATGCCTTGTGTTAACTTGGTCGCCCGGGTCGTTGTACCTTTTATGGTATGCCATTGAAGACCCTACAATTAAATTTGTTACAGAGAAGAATATCAGGGTAAGGTTAGGGGACGGATGACGATTAGTTATCCGAGCTTCCCCAAACTGTCGTCAGTCTTCCATCTGGCCATGCGTATGCTGGACAGGTGGCACCAATAATTTGATAATTTATGTAGAAACTAGTTTAGAGTCAGTAATCTTGTAAAGCATGCGTTGAGAATAGTTTAGACCGAATAATTGACAAATTACTTGACAAAACACAATTTCATAGAATAACAGTAGTGTCATTAGCACGAACTCATTTCATTCAAAATAGACAAATATTGTCCATGCTCATCAAACCATAATATTTTCTTCATGTAATTGGGCCACCAAATTGCCATGTCAATTGCTCGAGAAATAATTTATATTATAAGGTAAGTTGTTGTGTCGATGCTGAGATTAATAAATGATGGAGTATAAAAACGACTGTTTTAGGTTTAAGTCACCGAGTTTGAACTGTGTATCACATTCTAGTGTCACACTCCGAGATAATTAATATTAACGATGAATCAAAACACTGAATTATACATTAAGGCCTCCTTGATGCCTTCCCATATATTTTTTTATTTACATTTTTTTAAAGTATGTTTATGAGGCGCTAACAAATAGAAGGGATTATGTAATCTGGTAAATAATATCGATTTCTCATCAACTTTTTTATCTTTGATTTCCCAAAAATAAATTGAAGTCCTAGATATTAGAATGATCAATCTCTTATATGTTTATAAAGGACGCCTAAGTCACCATTGTATTCAGTGTTCCAAAATGATATGCTCCATCTGAGAAAGTTGTAATTAAATGTTCTTTGAATTGAGTATAATCTGTTAAATTTATAAAATGTCATTTATTCTTCATACTGTTCTAATGAGCTGCTGTGAATCAAACTTTCATTTCACCCTCAGTTTATGAATATATCATAATATTAACCCTAGTCTTAATTAACATGGAAACATTCAAATCATAACACTAAACAACAAAGTACACATAATCACTTCCAATTTTACATTTTTAATTTAAGTACCCATGCTGTCTTGTTGAATTCTATTTAGTAGCACAATACATCACCATCATTTCTGAAATAAAAACATTTTTTATGTTTTGAATCACAAAATTGATATTAGTTATCAAAGTAATCAGTCAAAAACATGCGTCAAAGTTCATTAGTTTTCAAATATATGTTCAGTGTGTTGCTTTCTTTTGACCCTTTCTTAATTTCATGTGAGAAAGCCTGGCTCACGATGTCCACTTGAATTAGAAAATCTAAAAAACATCTTCTGTATGATTTAACCTGATAAACATGAGTGAATATTTGAATGCATCAATATTTCTCAGATACCACAGTATGCATTCATAAAATTATACAAGATTCTCTCTTTTCATTTCGGAGATGCTCTCTCCGAGCATGGTTGTGGCACGAATAAAGGGGGCCCCAGTGTGTATCTAAATCCGCACATCATAACGCATTAAGTATCCGTAATGAATATGTCAATGTATAAAAACTGCCTTCTCAGTCTAATTCATTCAAGGAAATACCCTTGTCATTGCACTGATACTTATATTCCATCTTTTCATATTTAAATTTATCAGTCCATAAATATGTTTATATCTATCCATGTGTCACGCTCCCTGTCTATATCTATCCTCTATATCAATTGATATATCCATTTCTCTCCTTCTCTCCTAATTTTATAAGTTTATAAATCTATATGTTTAAACGTCTGAAATATGACAAATTATAGAAAGGGTTCTTTATTTTGTTCTCATGATAAAGGAACTGTGATAGTGAACTAGTGAAAATATAACGTTTCATCAGTATCTTTAGATGTATCCAAGGGCTTTCATCCCTTAATGATCTCTTGTCCAAACAATTTGCATAGTGTGGATACTTACATATACCATGGAAGAATAAGAAGGTCGAAATTCAAAAATCATCTAAAATTGTAGTCATTTGATGAACTATCATTTCATAGAATACTACAATAAAATAAATCTCATAGCATTTTTAAAAAACTTTTGTAAGCTATTGATATAGAATTTGTCTGGGTAGGCAGAAAACACCATAGTTGCTCATAAAAATAACAATGGATGGCCAACAGATGTTCTTGTCCAGCATTCGAACAGGCATAACATTAAAAAATCTCTTGGGTCTAGCTGTGACAGGAAAAAATTATGCGTCATTCTTATAATGAGATAATTGAATGTCCATGTCATACACATGTCTGAGAAATGTTTCAGCATTTAATTCTTTCACGAGAGATTATGAAAGAACTCATCTATTAACATATGACGCTCATAAACTTGTGCCTTGCTTCACAACACTATTTATTTAATGGTTGGGCTGAAACCTTACTTTGACTTTCCTGTGGGTATCAACGAGATTTTAGATTTATCTTGACAACAGAATTTAATCTGCTCCACAACGTTATCCATCGGATAAATCACCCAAAAAAGTTATTTCTTACTATTACCATAAATGATCCTGTTAAAATAAGAGGATACACCTTGCACCTGGACCTATCTCTGGAATGACAATATCGCAAGGGTCTACCGCGAAAATAATAAATTTGTTCCCAGAATCAATAATAGTATTAGGAATATATAAATAAAGATGGTCATGCCACAATACGAGGGTTAGCACAGTATTTGATCGTTCTCATGGTATGATAATATCTTCAGGGTGTCCCTCGAAACTAAAAAAAATTGGCTTCAGTTTCCGGGAGTAAATAGAGCCCTAGAAAAAATCGTGTGGCCTGAAAAGAAGTTGAGCCAACTCACGATCAGCCCACTATGAATCGGATGGGCCAACTTGTTAGACTTACATAGCGGTGTAGGCTTATCTGATTGGTTAGAGTTCCAACGAATCAAATATATACTCCAGGAATTGATGACGAGGAATTTCCAGAGCTGTGCAAGATTAGCCAATGAATGAAGATGTTGAAAGATGTCCCAGTGCTAGAGTAAAATAGGGAAAATACCAATTTGAACAAGATAAATATGACGGCATAATAGAGAGGTACTGTACACGTCCATTAACGATACGACACTGTCCTTGGTCTTTAGTCTTGGGTTGATCTTTTCATATGCTGCGATAGAGCAGATCCTCTGAGAGTTCACATGACAGTCACTAGAGAATAACTAAAGAGAGGGAATATTAAACCAAGGAAGAGAGCGGAGAGATTGGAGAAGATAAAGGGAATGAACATAGTAATTTTTCTTTCACCAGAGCAGGAAATAGAAACTTGAAATAACTAAAGATAGGGGGATATTAAACCAAAGGAGAGAGTGGAGGGATTGGAGAAGATAAAGGGAATGAACATAGTGATTTATCTTTCACCAGTGCAAGGAAATAGACTTCTGGTTGGCTGTAATCTTCTTTAGGCTTAAAAGGGGCCCCAAATAGGCCCATCCAAACAGTCCCTCTTTCCCCATACCAGCGATAGGGGCCGGCACAATGCCAACATAAGAACATCTTGAGGGTAGGTCAGGGATCAGTTCATAATTCACATATTCATTAATGTATTTCATACTATCTTCATCAATGTATTTCATATGTTTTCAAAACCTATTTTAGAATACTTTGTCATTAACAGGACTTGCCTCTCTCTGATACGTACGTATTATTCAAACGAGCTATGGTTGTACCGCTATGTTTTTTAGCGGTCCTATTCCCACTAACTACTTCCCTGCTGCTGCTGGATTGAACCGGATATTAAACCTTCTGAGACAGATTGAGTGAAGAATCATATGCAAAACATCAAACCTCTTGGGCGGGGAGTTAACCACAAAGTGCCTCTGAACCAGCCGCACTCTCCGCTGCACTCTAATGTACTGCCTGGGAGACACATCAAGCAAAATCTTCTTCAAGTTTGGAATATCCTTCGTCTCAACCTGGATCGAGGACTTCCGATTCAGTACGTCGCTGAAGGGCAACACGTAACCGGCGGAGATGACAACGGGCACGCACTCGAAATATATCGCCTCCACAATTCTTGGGCTCGCCACTTCGTACCCACTTGGGCATTTGAAAAACTTGGCATTTCTTATCATATCGTTGCATATCATCGTCCTTGTTCTTCCAGTGTTCTAGCAGCAATGGCCTGATCGGTTCGTGCAATCCTCTCGCGAAAAAGGCGAGAGAAGGGGTCGATAAGAAGACGACGGCCCGTCGATAATTCCAGCAGTGTGATCGGTCTTGAGATTGATCTCCGGAAGTGAAACAACTTTCAAAGGATTGAATCCTTCCGAAGTGTTGGCGTTGCAGAGAACCCGAATGGAGCTTTGGTAGAGAATAGAGATGGATCTCCGAAGATGAAGCTTTTGGGGCCTGCAGACTTGTTGAATTTCCCTTGGGTGATATTATTAGGGTTTGTAGTAAACTTGTTGAATAACCCAGTCGTGGCAAAGGTAAGATGAAGTGGTCCGCACCCATACTTCTGTTCCAGTAGCGGTACTTTTAGGCTATCATGTTGACATAGTCTGCTATGGTTTTCTTCATGGGTCTGATGTCAAAGCTTTCTGGCCGGTAGATGAATCTTACCATTTTTGTAATGCTAAAGGGAAGGAAGAAGACATGGGCTTGTTCTGGGTTGCTGGTTCGGAAGGTGCTTCCTGATTCCATGGCGTAAATGAATCGCCCTTCCGAGGAGTAGATGCTCCTTCAGGGACCGTCATGGAACAAAGGAGGATCTCCTTCCTCGTAGACAGAAACCCTAAACGTCTTCTAGATAACTCCTGGAAAGTAAAAATGAAAAATAAAACTAAGTCATGAAAATTTCATGAGGTTCATGTAATTTATTTTTCTTGGTTCTAGTTATGCCCATTAGTTTGTGGGTGCCTAGAGAATAAAGGATGCAGCTGTTTAGATTGTTGGTTCCATTTATTTAAAAACTTCATGCTAAGTACTACAAGAGAAAACGCTGGATGATGGGTACCTCATAATACTTTCTCAGTCAGGTGTTAGATCTACTCTTAAAACAACCCTTTCTAGTGGCATTTAGAAGGTACATATTTGTATCTATTAAACTCTTATTAAAAAGGAGTAGTTTATAGGTCAGAAATCTGGTGTGGGAACTGCTAATGGAGTCCACTATTTCCCACGGATCATAGATATGTACATGATAGTTATATAGGTCACTATGTATCCCAAAGAAAATGTTGGTTTCCTTCTTTGAGCCATCTTTGATATCAAGTTATTCCCATTTAAGATGATACTGGATGTAAACGTATAAGTTTCTAAATGAAGCATAGTTTTTCAATGACGATGCCAGTTTGAATTTTTGTGGTCTACAGTATCTCGTGGGAATAATTCAAAGTTAGAATCTACAAGATCATTTCATGATCTTAGAGAAGTACCGGTAAAATTTATTCTTATTTTTGTAGATCGGCCCAAGAGGAACATAGCTAGCAGGCCCAATAGACGTTGATTGTAATCTTTTGAAGCTAGTTTGATGAGATATCTCGCTCTTGCAAGCTCTGCCTCAAGGCTTGATAAGTTAATATCCCTCTCCATGTCAATTCCTGTTTCGGCAACACATTCTTAACATTTGAGAGATAATTCTTCAAATATCCTATATTAATCATACCAAATGTGAACTCTATCAAACTTATATTTTTCTTCTTTTGGGGGAAATCAAGTGAGCGCACAATAGAGAAGGAAGAGAAATTTCTCATCACAAGAAACTGAAAATCTCAATGAAACGCTGGTAGCCTTCTAAGTCATTCACTCGAATCATTTAGTATAATAGTCTCAGTATGAGAGACAACAAAATCTCCGTTAGCTATGAGCCGAGTATTGTCATATTAATTGAAAATTGTGAAGTAATTACTTTATAAAAATTCAAGGTCACTATCCAATGTCGAATTCCACAGTTTGAATAAACATCAAGAAAAAAATTCCCGGCAAAAATACAAGCAATTATTTTATCAATTCAGATAAGATAGGCCCGATGAAACTGTCACATGAATGAGTCGTCTTTAATACATTGATAAATCTAAACACCCAAAGAATCTATAAGTGAAGAAACAAATGGTAACATCTAAATGAGAAAAAAAATTTGAGAAAAACAGTAGAAAGTTTGGTTTTACCCATCATAATCATGATCAAAGAAACGACATGGGGAAATAATTAAGATGTGGCGTTGTAAATTTCTTCTGTTCTCTCTATTCGCTTGGGAATTTAGCTGCTTACCAGACGGCAAATTCGCCGGAGACATCGTTTGGATATTCTTGATCTTCTATTTCTTCTATTTCTGTTCTTGTTCTTCTTAAATCTTCTTCTCACATACTTTCTGATAGTGCTCGTTGATCAACGTCTCCGGAGACAAGAGAGAGATCAAGAACGAAAACGAAGACTATCCCGGCAATAATTTTGCGTATAACTTGGCGTATAAAGCACGTTACTTGCCCATATTGTTCCTTTTTTTCATTTTTAATTCAATAGCATCTCTTGGGTTAAAAGAGGCATTAATCAACTATATTTATATAGCCAACTATAGTTGTGTATTTTAAGATGACGTTGAAGACACGCTGCTTTGCATGCAACTTTATTTAAAATGTAGTGGGATGTGGACGATATTTAAAAAAGATGTCGCGCAAAGATAAGAGAGAGAGAGAGACTCGTCTTACGAGAAATACGTGGCAGTAGATATTCAATTAGATAAATTCCTTTTGCTTGACAAATTTACCTTCGAAAACATTTAAAATATAGAAAATAATATAATGCGCGTTACAAATCCATTTAGGGGTGGACGGATTACAGGTGACGGTTATGGACGGGACTGAACGGCCATCCCTTTATCTGCCCGCATTTCGTCATCCCGTTCTGTCCAACCCCAAACTGTCCCATCTAAGAACGGGACTTCATTATTGCAGTTATAGTGCAGGGACGCAGACTGGACGGTTCTTTCATCCCAAGGCGTAGAAATCGTCCCATCTACGAGGTTGGAACAAAACCAGGACTGAAATTTGTTCCCAGACGAACAGACAGGATGGTTTTCATATCGTCAGACGAAAAAACAGTCCCCTCTGGAGGTCGCGAAGGATGGACGGTGAGGGATGGACGAAAATCCGTCGGATTTGCTTCCGATGGTTGAGATATTGCAACTTGGCATCGCGATAATAATTTCTTAACATTTTGCATCAAAGTCCCTGCTTTCTTTCCTGCGCCCAAACGCTGCCCAAACGTAGTTGTACATACGTCCCTCCACTTTCTCTCTCCTCCATATTTCCCTAAAAAAACTTAGCAAAATCCATATTAATTCAATCAGACCTAGGAATTATTTTTATTGGATATTTCGTCCGGAACGAGGGACAAAAACGTATTTCTCTGAATGGACAAAACTGGCTAAGTCGTAAAGCGGACTGGACTATTTTTTCGTCCCTGCACTGATTCCGGATGTCGAACGGGACGATCTTAGTCCCATCCTGTCCCTCGTCCACGTCCCGGACGATCAAGAACTATATTTGCAGTTGACGAAGAATTAATTCTAAAAAACGGTAAATAAAAAAAAATGAGTAGAAAAGCGCCGAGAGAGTACACGTGTCGTGCGCTGAGGGGTTGCTTACGTGGCATCAAGGTCACGGGTATAAATACCAGTCCCGCCTGTTGTTTTAAAGTTCGTGGCTCAGGAAAGGCGCCAGATCGAGCTGAAGAGAGGGAGATGGGGAGGGAGATGGCAATGGAGTCCAATTCTTGTTTCAGAGGCTGCTGCACCAGTGAAAGAATTCCTTTGCATCTTCCTCCGCAATCGTTCTCGTTGCTAGCGCCAATCGCAAAAGGTATTTTTCAAATCTATTTTCGCCGCGATCTGTAATCGCTCGATCGATTTTCGCCGGAAATTACTTGCAAAAGGTAGTTTCGTTTTCTTTTATCGCCAGGATTTTTTATTTTTGTTGCTCAATCGACTTCCGCCGGGTATTTGCAAAGGTATTCAGATTAATGTTTATCCCTGGGATGTGTAATTTGTTGCTCAGTCGATTTCCACCGGGAATTATTTGCAAAGGTATTCTCGTTAATGTCTATCACCGGGATATGTAATTTTTTGCTCATTCGATTTTCGCCGGGAACTATTTGCCCAGGTGTTCTCGTTAATGTTTATCGCCGGGATGTGTAAATTGTTGGTCAATCGATTTCCGCTGGGCATTATTTGCAAAAAGTGTTCTCGTTAATGTTTATCGCCGGGATTTGTAATTTGTCGCTCAATCGATTTTTGCCAGGAATTATTCGCAAAAGTTGTTGTCGTTTACTTTTATCGGCGAGATTTGTAATTTCTGAATCCGTGTCTTCCTGATTTCTTTCGCTTCAAGGATCTGAGAGCACAGTTTTTGAGGCTCTGCTCAACGGGAGGCGTGTGGCAGCGAAGAAACCGGTTTTGTCCACTGCAGATGACATCGACAAGTATCATCGCCAGCTGCAGTTGCTCTGGTGCTTAGTGAATTTTGTTTTCTCAATATATAGAAATTCAGCTGTTTTAATTCATCTTATTCTTTTCAGTAAGCTGGATCATCCTGGTTTGGTGAAATTGATTGCTGCACACGCGAGACCACCAAGTTACCTACTTTTCTTTGAGTTCTACGAGTCTCCGAACCTTGCTGAGAAGTTGCATATAGAGGAGTGGAGCCCGACAACACACGAAGCTCTCGTTATTACAACAGAAATTGGTATTGTTACAATCCTATGATGAACATGAAGATGTCGTGAGAAAAAAAATATCTGAAATTATTTACTGTCAATTAATGTATGTTCGTATTCTTCTTTGTTTCCTAACTTGGAAGATTTTGGACTCTTCTGTTCGTAGCTAGAGCTCTGAAGTACCTTCACAATCAGGGAATTGTGCACAGGGACATCAAACCAGCAAATATTTTGGTAATCATCGATTTGTGAGAAAATTTTGCGTGATTGGCGTGTTTCTGAGGCTACTATTTTGCAGCTGGATGCAGATCTACATCCACGTGTTGCTGATTTTGGTCTTGCGGCATATCAGAGGGATCTCAAATGTATGTCTGCTGAGAATTGGAGATCGTCAGGAAAACCAACCGGGGGTTTTCACAAGAAGAACATGGTTGGCACACTTATTTACATGGCACCAGAAATTCTGAAAAAGGATGTGCATACAGAAAAATCAGATGTCTACAGTTATGCAATAACAATCAAGTAAGCCTTCCCATTAGTTATATATTAGAGGTTAATAATTCCCTTATCAAAAGCAAGATTAATATCTGATGCGGAAATACATCATTATGAGGCTCTTTTTGGGCTCCAATGTCTACGCTCCCTAATTGTCTCTTCGTTTTTAGATAATTGCTTTAATCACGTGTAAGGCCCAAAATTTTAATCACTGAAGTTTTTTTACCTTTACCGCAAGGTGGCCTTTTGAATCACAGATTGAATAGATGGTGAGTCAGTTCCTGGAATGGAAATAGCAGAAGATATTATAATATATTAATCATTTTTTTGAAAAATGCATTTTATTCTTGCATTCAAAATGTGAGCATTATGTTATGGGTGACATTGACTGATTCAACTCGTTTAAAACTGTATTTTGTCTCTATGAACCCACCCTCCTGTCATAAAAAGGATTTCATCCTGTTGAGGATTCAGACACTTATTTTTTTTAATATCGGTACCTGAAGTTGATTCTTCCTCTTTAGTTTTTTTTTTGAAAGTATCCAAAACTATGTCACTGCAGTGCCCTTTTGTCATTACGATCATAATTCCTCGTGAGATGAAATTTGATCAAAGGCAGCATGGGGCCGAACGGCCTTCTTCATTATCGACCCATAACAAGGGCCAAACCCAATCCAGCCCTCTAAGGGTTTTGACTCATGGTGCACCTTGAGTCAAAAGAGACTGGGAAGATTGATTGAAAAAGCAGGAAAAAAACTCTCGTGAGTCTTCTGCCTCCTCTTCCCTGTCTTCCTCTTCTCCTTCTTCTCTACCAGCTCGACCCTAACACTCTGTTCCCTCCCTCTTCCCCCTACAATCACCCTCAATAGTATCGATCGAGTGGACATAGGTGCTCACTGCCGCTCAGGCGGGAGACGGCAGCTTCCTCTTCCCTATCTTCTATTCCTCTCATCACTGTTTAACACCTAGACAGCTGTTGGACATTGGTTGATTGTGGAATTCGAATGTTTTCATTGCTGAGCGAGATGAGGAGTTGTATCACAAATTAAGAATGAGAAACCTTCTATTTGCGAGAAAACTGTAAATGTTAAATTTTAGCATATTATGTTTTTGGTGTCTCAAAAAGTTGTAAATAACTGGGAAGAAAATAAATATAATTTTTCATTGGAGATAGCCATCTCCATTACTTTCATGGTATCATTTTGCATGAGAAGTCATTTCTTGTACTTGAAATTGCAGCGAGCTTCTAACTGGAGTTGTTCCCTTCACAGACTTGCGCACAGAGGCACAGGTATACAACAATGAAATTATTTGCTGTCCTGCTTTGAAAAGGATAACTTCATAAGTACCATATTATTACACAGTCATGTAAAGTTTAATCATCTTTGAAGCTAGAAATGTTTTGCTTGTGCCACATAATACAGGAAATAGTTTAAAGTACTTTCTGGGGCAACTTTTCTACTGAAAAGTCCTAACATTGTATTCTCCTGCAGAACAACCAGGAGCCCTCTACCCACAAACCATACTCTTTGGTTCCCCCTCTTGACTACCTCCCCCTTCCTCTTAACCACTTACGCCCTCATGTGTGTTCCCTTTGCTTTATGTAGGGCATCCATAATCTCGTACCAATCCATCCCTCTTTTGCTCTCACCTTGATCTTCAGCAGCAACTCAGGGAACTGCCTGGTGCAGACGGTGATGCATTCCCGTGAGTTCTCTGCTTCCAGCCCCACTACTTTGATTAGCACTTCTGCTTCCGCTTGGGATTTCCTGATGGTAATGCACTGTAAATTGGGGTCCTGTGGGTCTTGCATACCCTGGCGCCCTCTGCCAAATGAGTAGTCCCTTACGTAGAACGTCCATAGTCTCATATCAGTTCCATAGAATATGTTCGGTTGATGTCTATACACAGGATCATTTATAGAAAGAAGTGCACCACTTAAAATATAATACTTGAGTAAAAAAATGTTTATGCTCTATGTAATGCCTCATCTTAAATATAGTCTTGACAACACAATAAAATTCCATGCAGGCTCACACCGTTCTTGAAGTGAATTACACTGAACAACAGCTCACAGCCGCAATATCCCATGGCTTACGGCCTCTATGTGCATCGTCAGAATCTGGTGTCCCAACATCATTATTTCAACTCATTGAGAAATGCTGGGCACCCAATCCTTTGGATCGGCCGCATTTTGTTGATATAGTTGAGGAGCTTAACTCGATTGTCATTCATGATGAAAAAACAAGGGAATCTGTAAAGGATGTCTCAACTTCCTCGGATGTGCTATTCCAAAATACAAATGGTCACTGCAAAAATTATATGGAAGAATTAAATTGGTATTCTCAAGGGGAACGTATGTCCAAGAAAATTCAGTTGGTCGACTCCCAATTTGACTTGTGGGCTGGTTTTGTGAAAGATGACCATGTTTATGAGCCAACTCTTTCTTGGGGTTCCTTTGCCACCTGTGGGAGAAGGGAGAGCATGGAAGACACTCATTTCATGCTACCAAAATTTTGTGAAAAAGATGATATTCATCTATTTGGGATTTTTGATGGCCATCGAGGTTTGCAAACAATTTTGTTTTCCACTGAAATCATTTGGATAATTTTTTTTATGAATGATAGTTAAATTTGAACTTGTTTCAGGCTCAGCAGCAGCTGAGTTTTCTTCTCAAGCATTGCCAGGATATTTACAGACTTTATGCTCCACGAGCTGGTGCAACTTTAACCTGAGTTACTCTTTTTTGGTATACTTCACTGTTTTTGTCTGACTTTAAATTTCTTTGATGCAGTCCATCAGAAGCATTGGTCAATGCTTTTGTTAAGACAGATTCAGAATTCAGAAAAGAGTTGATTCATCAACGTAATTTGAAGAGAGTCGCTCAGAAAGAGTGGCACCCAGGTTGTACTGCAATGATTGCTTTAATTGTCCAAAATAAGCTTTTCATTGCAAATGCTGGTGATTGTCGAGCAATATTATGTCATAGGGGTAACCCAATTCCTCTCAGTAAGGTGAATACGTTGTTTCTAATAGATATACTCATTTATTACTCCATTATTGTTCACTTTTCTGTTTCAATGTACTTTTACAGGATCACGTTGCTAGCTGTCCTGAAGAAAGAGACAGAGTTGTCAAGCAAGGCATGGAAGTCAACTGGAAAGTAGACACCTGGAGAATTGGCCCTGCTGCTCTACAGGTTATTTTATTTTAGAGTTTAAATCCAGATTCCATGTAGAGATGATCAAAATGTTCTTATTTTTTGTGCTTTTCATGGTCAAACATTGTTACTCACCTCTGATTTTTTCTGACTTATGCGTCCCCCAGTACTTTATTTTCTGAGATTAATCTTTAGAAGCCCCAATTTTTTGTTGGTTTATCAAATCATTCCTTGTGATGCATATTCCCCATTAAACAATTCTGATAGACAAAGACGATCATTTAGTCATTGCAGCATATGATTTCATTATTTTATGTGTTTCTTCTTACCTGATCTAATTTAGTATGGAAAAAATGATTAACCAATTTTATTTAATTGAAGAATGGTAACAATGGTAATTATTTAATTTCTGTGGTGTTCCATTATTGATTCCACTTCAGTTAGTTTAACGATACTTTGAACAATGCCTTGACAATTTAATATTAAGGAAAATATTATTTTTGGTTTGGTGAGCCAGTTTTCCTTCTTTTAGTAATAGCTGTCGAGATGGACCCATGTGAAATGAATGGAAACTTTGTTTTTACTAAATGTGGAATCTTCTCTTCTATGAGGTTCAGATCATGATTCTGCCTGTTACCTGGCCTATTTTTTCTTGGGTGGAGAAGAAGGTGGAGCGTTGGGTAATTTCTGTAAAAAAATGGCATGTGTCTTGTTGCACTTTGTGCAACCCAACCATTAGGTGATGCGAGCAATCAAGGATTGACTGCACTGCATCAAGATGCAGTCATCTGCCTCATAGTGTAATGTACCACTGTCTTTCCTAGAGCTAGCCAGATGTGATAGCGACAGCAACACTTCCCAAAGACATTAAAAAATCCAGACTGAGCTTGCATGCCCTGCCATTTTCTGCCTCACAGTCACTACCAACCCTAGCCAATTTCTCCAATGTGCTTTGTAGAGCATCCCACTGTCTCCGGTGATGAGTTTGGTAAACCAAATTCATACAGATACAGCAGTCTTCTCGGCAGAAAAGATTGCTGTATTTGTATGAAATTTCCATGATGACTCCACCTGATAGGCATGTGCCACTGACCACTGATGACATCCTTCCTATGACTTGTCAAGGTTACTGACAGTGCAGTGAATATAATGCAGTGGAGCAGAAAATTGCATTTTTCATTGATTTAGGCTTACTTGTATACTAGTTCAATGATAGTCAAATGACTCGTGTCCGGTTAATGGGTAGAAAGAAATCAATGGGAAATATCGCGACAGCCATATCTCCTCAATCACCTTCCTCTTGTGATGTACATGATTGGGCTCTGTGCAGGTGTAGTTAACAGAAAAAAGAGGTGAAACAATCTGTCATTTGTGACCAATGCTGCATATCAGAGATTAAACGAGCAACGGGGAGAAGGCTAGAGCTATAAATAAAGAAGGATGTGGCCAGGATGAGGAAGGGATTTTCAGCTAAGAAGTTACATTTCTTTTTATTCATGGGTTGATCACTGATAGGTTCAACTCCAACCCTATCTGTTCCGGAAATCCAACAACGATATATGCCAAAAAATAGTACTCTGTGTTCCGAGAATTGTAACTGCAACGACGTACACTATCAATTCCAATGTAGACAATCGAGACGACTCCTCCGTGGAGTTCCTTCTCGAGTTGGGGCGTCTCCTCCAAATCTGGAAGAACTCCTCCCTCCAGGGCGGCGTCGGCTTGATCCTCCGCTCTGGCCTTCCCCAATATGGTAATCGGCAGCTGCTTCAAGAAAATGTTCATCCCCATTCCTGTCTGTCGACCCCTTTATTTATAGGGTGGCTTCACAGAGGCTTAAGGTCACATCGCCCGGTCAACGGCGCATTTACCGGGCACTCTCTTCTTCTTTCTTTGATATTTCCGAGAGTAGAACTTATCAATCACCATACTGGGTCATCTTCCCTCTTCTTTTTCAAAAAAAGACTCAGAATATAAGTAGAGGAAAGTTAAGAGACTCTGTTACTTTGGTAATGATTTGTTTGGCCCTGGACCCTACTGGAAGAAAATTTAAATTTCATTCTGATTAGGGAAGGTGACGAACAGGCTGTCCCAGCAGATGTCGTGTAAGATGTCTTAATGAAGACATACAACAAACCTACGACTGGAACGACATTATATCTAGCTTGTGTAAATCTGCGGTATCTCACTCAATCTGTCGGCCAGTATACATGGATAACCAGTGGTGGTATTTATCAATGTTGGAGCAACAAAAGATTTGATTAATCTAGCTATATTGGCCACTTTAAACATTCTCATTCTAGAAGAAAAAGATTCAGGTTTATTTGGATGATGACTATCTTTACGTCATCTCATGTCTAGAGCCTGGAAATCATACGAGACTTGCTGCCACTCACCAGCAATTTGAGACTGATTTATTCAAATTACAATTTGTGCACTTTAAACATTCTTTGGCAAGATCGTTTATATTTCCTGCACACTGATGTGGAATTCAGGCCACATGTCTCAACAGCCTCATGAAATAGTGAGAAGTGAGCAGCAGTTCAGGAAGCTACATGCCATCTGCAACCCGAACATGACCATGGTAATTTCTCTAGAACTGACTCAAATTGTTGATTTTTTAAAGAAATTTGAGAATTATTTATCCACCAGTTTTTGAACCACATGTGAGGTTACCAACTAAGAGAGTGATATGAAGGAAAAGTATCAATGTTCGCTTTTCAATATATCTTCCCAAATTGTTGTTCGATTCCGAAAATACAACCCTTGATCCTCTCTGATCAGATCCTTGCGGATCGGGGCACTCCTTCTCCTCGGCGATGCTCCTCCTTGATCGTACGAGATCCTTGGCAATGCCTCTAGCAATCTCCTGTCTTCAGATTGACTCCACGCTCCCGGGCGGCCCGACGAATCGTGCTCCTCCCTCCGATCAGCTGTCGAGAATCCCTCCAGCTGCCTCGGCCTTACCGACGTAACCGTCGAGTTAACTTTCAAGAAAAGAACTAACTTCTCATACCTGGACCTCCATCTTATTTATAGGGGAGCTCCCTCTGGATCTTTATTTAGTCCCCCTCGTGGTCAACGCTGCTAGTCAACAAGATGCCGACCTGCTCTATGCTTGTTTCTCCTCTTGTATTTCATTGCATAGAACCTATCAGAGAGACATCTACCATCACATGCAACTATTACCAGGGTCTCAGCCAGTAAAAATGAATCCATATTAGTATTCACATTTAAACAAGAATTATAGAAAAGAACTGACACAAGAATTGCTGAATTCTAATGTAATCCGGCCGCCTTCGAGCGTGTTCTCCATTCCAGCTCCATTGATTAAAAAGAAGGATGGGGGATGAAGAATATGTATTGATCATCGGGCCTTGAACAGGAAGAACTCAATATTGAAACCTTATTTGAGGTATTTCGTATGTTTTTACTGTATATTATTTTAGAGAACAACAAAAAGCCTGATGAGTTGATACTGGATAAATTAAAGGATAACCCCAGTATCACCTATCAACCCTATGATAGTGGCAGGAGCATTGTACGATGGTCTCCAGTGGCAATTTCATCTTCTTTTCTCCATTGTTTCAGCAAGACCAACTCGGTCAACCTCCATTGCATTGCAAGCCAAAATTAAGCCTCATCACTGTTGATTAAATGGACATACTTCAATGTCCTCTGACAGGGCATCCTCCAGAAGCTTGTAGTGTTCAAGGCAGCAATTTTTTGGGAACTCTTTGATGACCTGGCCCAGATGATGGTGTCTCCATAATGCTTGGATATCTTGGAGTTTGAAAGGACATCAAGGCAGGAGCATGTCGAATAATATGCAGCAGTTCAGACCTGCTGGGATACTAAGCGGTATTGTAAACCTCAAGTGCGGCTGCGTACTCCTCTCGATAGATGCTCCTCTCTTGGCAGGCCTCCTGTCTACCACCAAGTTACATTGGCTAGATTCGCCACCCCAAAGACGCAGAGTACTGGGACTCTCCTTGGCTTCCTTTGCAATGAGAGTTGAACCCCAGGAATAAATGCCCATGCAAGTCACAAACCCTCCGCTTCCAAAGACTGTCACTCTTGAAGCCACTGACATTACCTTTGTGGAGGGGGATGCTAGAAGTAATGGTTGAAACCTTTCCATAATTTGCTCATGGACATATGGCCTCAGCAGCCCTAAGTCTTTGCTGAAATCCCAGTATGGTGAAGTTCAGGGAGGGCTTGTTGAATTATATGGAGCACACAACTTAGTCAAGCTTTACTTGAAGGCGAGGTACCACCAGATCTTGATGCACCCAAACTACGTCTGCAAGACAGCTGCAAATGCCTGAGGGGCCATGAGCGTAAATATATTGATGGCAATCATTATGGAGGTGGCAAAGGGGGCTTTTGACTATTGTACAAGCACTTTATCATCTTCAATGACCAGTACGACCACATGAGACCTGGCTGCCATTTTAGAACCGGTTCCCCACACATGTTTTTTTTACTTTGAGAACCACTACAAATGCGGGCAGTAAACTCCTGTGGCTAATTCGGCCCTGCATGTCAGCCCATTCGGCCTATAGGTACCTTCCACCCCACACCACTAGCAACAGGATAAAATTAACTTTGTGAAGAGAAATCATGTGGGAACTTCACAGTGGGAACAGCCGACAATACCCTTTGGAATAGCCTCTTATAATCCCTACATGAGGCTGGTCACGTCTGTCATTACCTTCCTCTCATTTTTAGATTTTCTAATTATTAAAAAAATTATCAAAAAGTAAAGAAACTCTAAAGAAAATATTACTCACTTAGTAATTCCAATCTGCCAGAGATCCTCCTTTAGCTGACCTGTTACCTTTCGGTCAGGCACTCCTATCTATCGAGATCACGTGTCTCCAAAATCCCAAGCACCCTCTGTGAGAGTTTTTCCAAATACAGCTCCTTGTCTGCCTTGTTCTTTCTCTCCAGAATCAGTTTGTCAAAAAATAACTGCTTTTCCCTGGCTTGCCCTGTATTTATTCGTTTTTAAACCTCTGGGATCCATTGCTACGGGTTGGTTCATACCCATTATTAGTAAGCCATAAGGCTCTCTACCAATGATGACTTCTGCTGCCATGCTAACTCATAAGAGTCCTAGGTGTAAGCTTGTATTGGGGAAGGGAATAGAAAATGAGGAGGAGAGGTTCCCAGGGTAGAAAGGAGAACAGGAATGATCTGAGGAAAGGTCATACAGATCAGGCAGGGATCAACTGGGGATGAGCCACCGAAGACGCTCTGAGGTAGAGACGATCATGGGGGAGGGGGATTGTAGAGGAAGAGAGAGACCGTAGACATGGAGAGGAGAGACAATAGACCTTCATTCTTCTCGATGCCTTCCTAAAGGGAGGGCATCCTTATTGATGCGATCCGTCACCGCATCTACGAACGTCGGCCCGGGCCCACGTTGGGGGCCCATTAGCGGAGTCTATTTCAACTCATCGCCAAGGAGAGAAAGGGAGCTTTTGGTCTTGACTACCACCTCTGCTCGAGGACGGGCCCAGACCGAGTCCAGGCGTCGTCAACCCCGTCTGCTCGAAGGCGTCGTCAATCCCGCCTATCCCATTCTCCTCCTATCGTTCTATCTTTTTCTACCTTCTCACACATTGTGTGTTGCAAGACGTTGTTAAGCTATAACAAGTAATTTGGAGTATTTGTGGCTTAACAAATTGGTATAAGAGCCGTTCCCTGGGGACGATGGAGGCCCGCATCCAGCGCTTCGAAGAAAGGTTCGATTGACTGCTCCTTGCGCTCGAGCAGCGACCAGACCACCGTACACCAAGGCAGGAGCTGGAGTTGTCCCAATTGGGCCCTCCATTATCGATCCAGGTGCAGGAGCACGCGGCCCCCCAGCCGCGCGAGCCGCCACCTGCACCGCCGCTGCCTTCGTCAGGTCCGCCACCGTCGCCGACTGAAGGGGAAACTGTTGGCGCCGCCAGGGTCGACGCCGACGTCTTCTCGGCTAACCCTACGGGACTTGGCGCAGGGAACACAGATCGGTCAAACGGACTGGTTCATGACCGGTGGGCCGACTTGTCCCTCCCTCGCCGCGAGCGGGCCCGCCTAACGCAAATAGGCCCATTTGCAGGAGAGGGAAGACAAGCGGGCTCAGTTATGCTCGGCCCGGCCCGTCATTCAAGCGCAGGAGGCCCGCGGGCGGACGACGGAGAGCCCTCCGCCCAGGACTTCAAAGGTGGTCCGAGAGGCCTCTGGGTCGACGACTTCCGTCGACCTGTCACGGCCGGGGTGGGCGGCTCCAAGGACGTACAAGGTCTTCCACCACCGGATGTTGGGTGGGAACACCGCCGGTTCGCCGACGAAGAGTTGCATGGAATTCCCTGGCGACCTCATTCACCGAGAACCCACCTAACTTTACAAGTTGAGCGGCTCGGGACTGGAGGGCGACGACTCGAGACTGCCCATAGACCGTTTCCGCTGTGGGCACTCAAGGGAGCCATCTCCAGCACGGGAACCGCGGCCGGGGCCTCGCTTGCCGCCGGTGATGCCCCGTCACGACCGCGGTGCCTTCGTGGGAGACTGTGATTTGGACCATGACGAAGAAGAAGAGTACAATCGTCGAGGTCCAGTACGACGAGGTCACCGCCCGGGTAATCGGCAATACCGGTCGATCCACCACCACCGGACCGCAGATATACCGTCTTTCATGGGAGGGGATCCAGAACGCTGGTTGCACCACGTGGAGCACTACTTCCGGGCATATTCCGCTCGAGATGGAGAGAGACTTTGGATTGTTTCGTCATACATGGAAGGCAAGGCGTCGGCATGGTTCTGTTTCAAAGACAACCGAGCTGGATTTGTCAGCTAGGACGATTTCAAATGGCAACTGTCGTATCGCTTCGGCTTTCAACCCCGGGAGGCCTACCATCAACTGTTCAAGCTACATCAAACGGGCAGGGTGGACGAAGTGGTCTCCACCTTCGTGGATCTGATTGGGTACTTGCCCGAGATCTCCGAAGAAACTGCCATGCACGCCTTATACTCTGCTTTGAAACCGTCCCTACAAGCGGAAATTGATCGGCGCGAGCCTCGCTCTACCGAAGCACACTAATTGATTGTGCGTTCAAAGCGGAGAAGCTACTCCACCAAGTGGAGATGACAACCTCAAGACGGAACAGCAGAACTCAACGAACAACGGGGGACAACTCGCGGAGCTTCACAGCACCAAACCCCTTAGGGGGAGTGCCCGGAGGAAATCCTCCAGTGTGAGTACCCTGCCAGATTCGGCTAACAGCTGAAGAGATTGCCACTCGAAAGGCGCAAGGCCTGTGCTTCCAATGCAATGGTAAGTTTACGCCAGGCCATGTTTGTCGGAAGGCACTGAACGTCTCAATCGTGATGCATACGGCAGAGTCGACGGGAATACAGTCGGATGAAGAAGAGGAGGTCGAGGACGAGCCGAGCACGATGACAGATAGCCTGAGGGAGCTCAGAAAACTCACTATTCAAACGGTCACTAACATGTCGGCGCCACATTCTCTCCAGCTCAAGGGTCGTATTCACGACCAAGAAGTCACCATCCTCATCGACTCGGGGGCATCTGAAAATTTTATCGACGACGGGCTGGCTCACAGGTTGGGGCTGAAGCGACAAAGTACGACCCCATACTGTGTGCGCTATGGAGACAGCAGGCGATCTCATGGGACCGAGCTATGCTCTGACGTGCAACTCCACATTCAAGCATATTCCACAATCGTCTCCTTTCACCCGGTCCAAGACTTATGCCTCGATGTCATTCTGGGGTTCACGTGGCTCCGCACCCTAGATTGGACTTCCACACAATGGGACCTGCTTCTACTATGATTTCAGGCCGATGGAGTATGGCACACGTTGAAGGGAGATCCGAGCGAGACGCAGCTTGAAGCAGCTGCGAACTCAACAAACAGCAAGCGGGCGTCGACAGTAGGTATGGGCTTATACAAACTTGCCATAACCTTGTCAGTGATCTCGCAGGCGACAGAGGCGACGACAGACAGAGAGCCCTACAGAATGCAATTTCCGACTGTCTGCCATGCGCCAACGACCCTACCGCCCCACCAAGCCTGCGATCATCAAATCACGCTGCGTCCAGGAGTGGGACCGATCCACTGCTGGCCATACCGTTATTCCCATCTACAGAAGAATGAGCTAGAACGGCTTGTGGACGAGCAGTTGATGGGGGGCATCATCAGACCGTCGCGCAGTCCCTTCTCCAGTCCTGCTCTCCTCGTGAAGAAAAAGACAGGGGGATGGCGCTTTTGCGTGGATTACAGGGCCCTCAATGGCATCACAGTACCGGATCGCTTTCCCATTCCAGTGGTGGATGAGCTACTGGAAGAACTCCGCGGCACGACAATCTTCTCCAAGCTCGACCTCAAGTCGGGCTATCATCAGATCCGCATGAAGCCAAAAGACATCATTTTTCCATCCAGTACAAGACAGGGAGTTCGAATCAAGTGGCCGACGCATTATCTCGCCAATTGACAACCACAGACGTAACTGTACACGCGGTATCTCTCTCTCCATGGGAGGACATCGGAAGTCTGCGCCAAGAGGTGGATAGAGATCCATATCTACAGGCAGTTATTCAGAAGTTACAAAAGGACCCCAACAGCCAAGGCAAGTACAAATTGTCACACGGAGTGTTAATTCATGGCGGACGTCTAGTGTTACCAGCCGGATCGCCGAAAATTGGGCTTATCATGAAGGAACTTCACGACGGGGTCATCGGTGGCCATTGGGGATTCCTCAAGACGTACAAGCGCGTGGCATCACAATTCTACTGGCGAGGTATGAAATGCGTCATCAAGTCCTACATCAACAGCTGCTCCCAGTGCCAGCGGTTCAAGACGTCGTCGCTCTCCCCGGCGGGGCTCTTGCAACCACTACCGATTCCTCAGCAAATATGGGAAGACATTTCCATGGACTTCGTGGAGGGTCTTCCCAAGTCCAGCGGAGTGGACTGCATATTCGTGGTGGTCGACCGCCTTAGCAAGTATGCGCACTTCATCAGCTTGGGTCACCCCTTCTCCGCCAAGGACGTGGCTTCTAAGTTCACCACAGAGATCATCAAGCTCCACGGCACGCCACGCACCATTATTTCGGACGGCAGCAAGCATATTTTTGAGCCATTTCTGGACCGAGTTACACAAGCTACAAGGGACCAAATTGCAGCACAGCTCGGCTTATCACCTGGAAACTGATGGACAAACCGAGGTAGTTAACCGCTCTTTAGAAGCTTATTTGCATTGTTTTGCAGGCGATCAACCCAAAAAGTGGAGGTCGTGGTTGCACTGGGCAGAGTTGAGCTACAATACATCCTGCCATGCAGCCATCAAGATGTCGCCCTTCAAAGAAGTGTACGGGCGCGAGCCCCCGACGCTTTTATGGCATGGCAGCCCCGCGACACCCCTGGACGACCTAGATCATCTTCTCCAAGAACGGGATCAAATCCTGACATTACTCTGCCAACATTTATTGCGCGCACAAGCCAATATGAAGCGTGCGGCCGACAGTCATCGTCGGGACGTGGAATTCTACGTTGGGGAATCGGTTTTTCTCAGGCTGAATCCCTACCGCATGAGATCCCTTGCCCGTGTTCCGAATGAGAAATTGGCCCCTAAGTACTTCGGACCGTATCAAATCACCCAACGCATTGGAGCAGTGGCATACTGTGTTGACTTGCCGGCCGAGGCTCACACCTATCCCGTATTTCATGTATCACAGCTCAAGAGGGCGGTGGGAGCGACGGATCGGGTACAACCACTGCCGCGAAGCCTCACTTCAGAATGAGAATGGCAAGTCACCCCCTCGCATATTTCAGCATTTCAACCCTCCGCCCATGGACTACAAGTCCTCACGCATTGGGCAGGCCTACCCGACTTCGAAGCTACTTGGGAAGTCGCAGACCGCCTACGCCAACAGTTCCCAGATTTTCAGCTTGAGGACAAGCTGATTGCCCTGGGAGGGAGTCCTGATGCGATCCGTCACCGCATCTATGAATGTTGGGGGCCCATTGGCGGAGTCTGTTTCAACTCATCGGCAAGGAGAGAAAGGGAGCTTTTGGTCTTGATGACCACCCCTGCTCGAGGACGGGCCCAGACCGAGTCCAGGCGTCGTCAACCCCGTCTGCTCGAAGGCATCGTCAATCACCCCTAACCCCTTCTCCTCCTTCTATCGTTCTATCTTTTTCTACCTTCTCAGACATTGTGTGTTGCGAGAAGTTAAGCTATAACAAGTAATTTGGAGTATTCGTGGCTTAACACTTATTTAAAGGAAATACATAGTGACCAAATGACTGAAATGCCCTTGTGGGCAAACATGACGAGACTACCCGTCTCCTGGGGCCTGCTCACCTCCTGGCCAACAATACATCGTGTTGACCTCATCTTTTATTCTTCCTTTGGTAGTCACAACTTATCAGACTTGTCCCGGCTTCCTCATCCTTTTTTGTTTCTAATGTCCATTTAATATGTTTTGATTGAATGCTCTTGGACTGGGTTATGGATATGCTTCCAAAATTATAAACCAACTTACTATTTTACCCAGTGTGGACATTTTACCCAGTCAGTAAATTAAGAATGTAATTCAGTTCATAGGTGATTTTTCTGGTGTTCTGATTTCTAGGATGATGGTTTCTTGTGAATAGGTGACAAGATCAATTGGTGATGATGATTTGAAGCCAGCTGTGACTGCAGAACCAGAGATAACTGAGACGTCCCTATCTGCAGATGATGAATATCTGGTGAGTATCTTCATCTAGTAAACATAAGATGCCATCAATTAAACATTTGTGTCCTTTCAAAAGTGTTGGATATGTTTGAAAATCATAAGCAAAGTATTCTAATCATCATAGGGAAAGAGGACTAGACAGAGATGGAAGAGACACAAGATAAAAGAGAGATGAAGAAGAGAGGTAGAACGAGATTAGATCAGGGCAGTGGGAGGAACCTCGCTGCCTTTGGATCCAGGTGGTGTATGAGGATAAAACCAAACTTAATGTATTGGATCCTCAACCTCCTACAGGAAGAAGAAACCCTAAATTTTTTTCTGATAAAGATCATAAGAGGGAAACAAAATACAATACTCCCAATTTTTTCCCGACATTTTTTTCTGTAGTATTTAATTTCTGTGTTGTCCAAAAGGTTCTTAATATGCTTGATTATCATCAGCAAAGTTTTTTTATCATTTTATGTTAAATCATAAAATGTGTTTCCAAATCTAGACTATAGAACTGCTTCTTTCTAAGTTGGGGATACTTCTTTCACTTCTAGAACGGGAAGTGTGTCTTTCTTAGAGACTGAAATTAAAGCTTATTTTTGTAGCATAATTGATCACTTTATTCATACGACTACATTAAATTAATCTCATCTAGAAAATGTGGAAGTTGAGAGCAGGAGGTTAACTCTAAATTCATCTCAAGCATTTAATTTGATTTATATAACTTGGCTGTTTCTTCAAAAAAAAATATAACTTGGCTATTACTTCACAAAAAAATATAACTTGGCTGTTAATATCATCTAGAAAATTAACAAGTAGAGATCAGGAACTCAACTCTAGGTCTCAATTGTACGAACTCTCCATGGGCATGCACTTATTTTACAGAAAATTTTGGAATATTTTCTCTACTCTGATCCAGTTTATATTTCTTAACCAAGAAATTCCCAAGAGATTATTGAGCAATAAAAAGTTCTTAATTTGGCTTTTCCAGGTGATGGCAAGCGATGGTCTCTGGGACATGATAAGCAACGAGGATGTGATTTCCATTATAAGGGACACAGTTAAGGAACCCAGCATGTGTGCCAAAAGATTGGCCACTGAGGCTGCGACACGTGGCAGCAAAGACAACATCACAGTCATCGTCGTCTTCCTGCATCCCGTATCAACTGCAGAGAGAGTATACTAGCTTTTACATACATGGTAAAACTGTGAAGCCCATTAAATTGTTTATATCAATTTTAGTCTGTGGATTTTATTTTTGTACAGATAATTTTTCAAATGCCAGGAGTGGATGTCACGATTTCGTAGTTTTGACAATTCCTGGTTAAATCTTCTAGAGAATGGATCGCATAAAACAGATACTTGAAGTCTATTTTTTAGATTTTTAATCATTTATGTAACTTTAATTCTGCATTTTTATGAATTGATTATTTCTAATTATGTGGGAGAGAATGTCATGATTGCTTAGTTTTGATTAACCAGGAATTCTAGATATGAAACATTGAAGCCTACTTTTGACCTTTTATTTTATCTGAAATATAAATTATGGTGATTCCAGAGCTGGGATCCTGTTAAGATCCGGGTTCAAGAACCTAGATCCAAGAAATTTCAAGAAGAAAAACCCATTCCCAATTATGCCAAAAGTAAAATCTTTGCGAGAATTTTCTTATCTGCAGATATTTCGTAGAGAATCTGGTAACAAAGATCAGTTGATAGAGAGAGAGAGAGGGAACCGAATCAGTTCCTCTCTCAAAGCAAGTAGAAACCCAGCAAGCTCGGCTGTGTTTGTTGGAACAGGAGAATCTCTAACCTCCCACCTGCAGGAAACTGTCACATCTCGAAAAGAATAGTAGAGTCTATCAGCCCAACCTCGTACCTTATTGATAGGAGATACTTCCCCAAAACCTTCATTTGAAACTGATGTAGGACGGCTAAACGAATGGATGCAGAACGACTGATGAGACGGAAGGACGACGACACGTGCTGGGTATTGGGATGGTTTAGGAATGGGAGGGATAAATTGGACCACAAATCCACACGATCGATTTTGAAAACTTAAATCCGATGAAATATTAGTGGTGCAGCCCCTTTCCTCGTCGAGGGCGGGAGTATTGTCTTTAACCAACGTGATGATGCCAAGCACCAAAATCAATATTATTGAATTCACGTTCGCAGGAAAACTCAAGAAAATCCACTATTCCACTATTCTTTGAAAATTCCAGAAAATCCAAAACAAATCTGAGGGCGGTGGATGACTTCTTACGGAACACTGGATGAAGAACACACGACACCAAAGAGTTCAGGGTTACTTCGGCATTGGAGTGCGTGTCGAGGCTGCGGAGAATTCTCGGCGTTTCGCTGACCGGTGGAGAAGAGACAAGCAGTGTTCGGCACAAATAATGGCGAACAGTCCGGGTACGATGGATGAATAGAGGGAGATGGATGGGAGATTGGGCGCTGGGACAGCCCTGGTGTTAGGCGATCGTGGCGGGCGGCTTGGTGCTCGGGCAGCTCTAGTGTTGGCTGCCCTGACAGGCGGTCTGGCGCCGAGGGGGGCCCTGCCGGGTGACCTAGCGCTGGGGCGGCCCTGGCGGGCGGCTTGGCGCTAGGGCGGCCCTGTCGTCAGGCGGCTCTAGCGAGTGGCCTGGCACTGGGGCGGCCCTGGCGGGTGGCCTGGCACTGGGGCGGCCCAGGTGTTGGGCGGCCCTGGCGGGTGGCCTAGCGCTGGGGCAGCCCAAGCGTTGGGCGGCGTTGGCGGGTGGCCAAGCGCTAGGGCGGCCCTGGCGTGGGGCAGCCTAGGCGGGCAGCCCTAGCTGGCGGCCTAGCGCTGGGGCGGCCCTGGTGTTGGGTGGTCTGGCGCGGGGACAGTCCTGGCGATGGGCGGCCCTGGCGGTTGGGGCTGGGCGAACAGGTAGAGAGAAGAGGGAGAGAGAGCGAGAGAAGGGAGGACAGTGGTCGGCAACGCGTGGCGGTGATGACGATGGCAGCGGCGGCGATCTAGGGAAGAAGGGAGGATTAGGGCAAGTCCTCCAACAAGAGAAAACTCAATTATTGAATATAACTTTGCCAAATGTTTATTGTAGCACTGGTCTATATATATAGGCCTTGGAGGAAAGAGAAAATACGAGAGATAAAAATAAAAGTAAAGGTAGACGATGTGATATCATATCACGTCAGAGGGCAGTTCTCGATCTGGCATTGACGACGTGTCATAACACGTGACGGGGTATGCGTAGGTGGAGACGTGTTTGACAGGGCATGCGTAGACGGAGACATGCTTGATGCCGGTGTGTTGACTTGGTCGGTTGACGGCGCCAGCAAGTCCGTAAAGGTCGTGTTGACGTCGTCGCCATCGATTCTCGGGGGGTCAAAAGAACTCGACTCCATCGAGTTGTTGATAGAAAACTCCAGCGGGGCCACGAAGTCTGGGCGCAAGCGAGCCAGGTACTATTCCGAAATCCACGCGTCGTACGTTGATGGTTTGCCCAACCAACGAACAAGAAACTTTCGCACCATCCCACCTTTGGTGAAGGTGATTACTTCGTCCAGTTTATCCTTGATGTTCTCTTCCCAATCGGAGGGTAGTGAAGGAGGAGTGGACAAGTCAAACTCGCTCACCAGGAGGTCCATGAGAAGAGATTGGTCAATAGATGAGGGTGGGGCTTTAAATGCGACCAAATCCGAAATATTGAAGGTAGTGCTTATTTTCCATGTAGAGGGTATATCGACGGTATAGGCATTTTCCCCCACTCGCTTGAGGATTGGGAACGGCTCGGCACTACGAGCATGAAGTTTGGTAGCCCGCTTAGAAGAGAATCTCTCTGGCCTAACCCTCACCATTACCATGTCACTTTCATTAAACTCGCGAAAACGACAGTGTAAAACTGCGGTCTTTTTGTAGGAAGTGTTACTCGTACCACTGGCTTATGAATGTCCTCATGCAGACTTCAAATATGATTTGCAGACTCATGTCCATCGTCTAAGACTCTAGCATGCAACAACATGGGTATGAGGTCAGTGGGCTTGTGAGGTAGATAACCATAAATGTTTTCAAAAGGACTCATGCTAGTGGTACGATCGACTAATGCGTTGTAGGCAAACTCAACGCGCGAAATGACATTATCCCAAGATTTGAGGTTTTCCCCAACCAAAGATCGTAATAGATTGTCGAGGCTTCTATTAATGACTTTAGTCTGCCTGTCAGTTTGAGGGTGAAAAGCTGTGGAAAATTTAAGCTTCGTTCCCAAGATGTGCCAAAGGGTCTTCCAAAAGTTGCTAGTGAATCTGACATCTCTGTCTGGTACTATGCTCTTAGAAAGCCCATGTAGATGGACAACTTTATTAAAATAAAGTTGAGCAACAAGAGAAGTATCAAAAGTTTTAAAACAGGGAATAAAATGTGCCATTTTAGAAAAATGATCTACGACAACCATAATGGAATCATGACGCTTGAGAGTTCTCGGAAGTCCTAGAACAAAGTTGATGCTCACGTCATTCCAAGATTTATGAGGGACCGGTAGAGGGGTACCTTTCCATGGATCTCACGTCATTTCAAAATCGATGCTCACGTCATTCCATTAAACGAAGTGCCTTTCCATGGATCGCATTCGTAATTTTTAGATCCTGGAGTGAGCCGAGTTAAGTTTCTCACGTGTGCAGCCTCTAGACGTATCCATGCGGTCTTTGTCAAGTCAGACCTTCTTCTTCTCATTGACGAACCCCATTCTTTGTATGTCAGCATTGTTACGGCGTGCCGATCACATTATGTAGGGAGAGGGGGTATTGGGAGAGTGGAGAAGAAGGGGAAAGGCCCCTGAACAATTCTAGCCTGGGTGAATTTTGTTCAGAGCCTTCCCCTATTTATACTAAGTGGGTAGTTTTCATAAAAACCCTCAAAATTTAAGTATATTTTTCGATGTCTACAAAACTAATTGCGTGTGACCCTCTAGGCCAATGTATCAGTCTATTTAACCCAATCGATAGGTCGAGTCTCCGACACGTGGGTGCCAAGTTATACCTCGTGTCTTAGAGATACAAAGGGTGTATCTACTCACTTATGGAACCTGTCGTCATCAGTTACCGTGTATGTATAATCCCTTATCTACTTGACGGTCCTTGGACGACTCAGGGTATGGTCAACAGTCAAACCCTAATTGGTCATCCGAATTAGTACTGATGCATTCGAAAATCATTTTAGAACTCTTATCCGATATTTCACTGCCTTGGCTAAGGGCTTCATCGCATAATCTTCTTTGAGTTGTCACCTCTTATACCGAGGGTAGATGATCCCATCTTGACCACTCAACCATCTTTGTAAACTTTTTGAGGGTAGAATCCCATGATTAGAGATTTGTTGGTCATCGCCAAAGTACAACCATCCATCCACAAGACGTCTTTGGTGTCTTAGGTCTATGGACTACTTACACAACCGTGACGTGAATCAACTTGATTGACAATTTCGAATAATATCATTTAGGGATTCATACGAATCAATTCAGTGAACTCTTTCTACTAAAGAGCACCCACTATCTATCCTTAGTGTCTCCACACTAATGGTTACGGGACCAACCATACTCTTCATATGAATGAGGCTAGATAATGGTATTTTATCCAAATACTTTGATGTCCTTCTCGCGTATCCTTCGACCTACAACACCAAAGAACACATATTTAAAGACTAGTGATCTACGTATTACGATCTCATTATGTCTGATTAAGTCTGATCATGTATTCATGACCTTTATTATGAGCATCACGTGTGCACTATAATGAATATGTTCTATTAATGAACATGGAACGAGATGTGGAATGTGTGATTGGCTTATCGGCCATATATATTTCCTTCAGCATCGCTATATCAATTCCTTGACATTTTGCTTCAAAGACCTTGCTTTTTTCACGCACACAAATCGACGCCCCCCAAAAGTAATTGTACTTATGTCCATCCGCTTTTTGTCCTCCATATTTCTCTAAAAAACTTAGAAAAATCCATATTTAAAGTTTGTTAAAATTTTCAACTGTAATTTTTTTTTTGTTTGGGATGAGGGACGAGAGGGTTTTTCTCCGGGCAAGAGGAAACTGGCAAAGTCAGGACGCAGATGATTTTCTTCTTCAATGGACGAATCCCTGGATGGGATGGCTCAGACGAAGTTGAAATATGCGAACGTCAGACAAGACGGTCTTCGTCCTGTCCCGTCCATCGTCCACGTCCTAGAGGATCCGAGACTACAATTATGATAGATCATGAAAGGGACATCATCAAATCTCTGATGTATTTGTGCCCCAAATATAATCCAGAGATTATTTTAAGTTAGGGGTTTGACAGGGCCTAAATATTAGTGGAAGATTAGACATATCTAGGGTTTTACTAAGCCTACTAAAGGAATTTATTATGTCTACATGATTTGTAGAAGCGAGTGAAAATGAGAGGAATAATCATTGGCAACATGTTAGCCATGGATGACTGGCAATTGGCTAGATTGATTTTATATCTTAATTCATCCTATTTTTTAGACCCTATTATATGGATCAGTAATCAAAAGCTTCACCCGTTGGATTCACCAAATCTGCAATTAAAACTGTAAATCATGGTGTATTTGAGAAAATATTTCGGGATAAATTGGGAACAAATTGACTAACTTGTATGATTTTATGTAATTTTTTGACTAATGTAATATTATGGCTAGTGTATGAAAGTTAGACTTATGTTGGGACTTCAACAGATAATAAACCATCATTTGCAGGGATTTTTGTAAATATTATTGTAAAGTCGTCCACTGACTTGATATCTCTTTTTTTGCTCAAATAGAAGTTTCTTTTTGTAATTTCATAATCTCTCCAAATTATCACAAATCTCCTCAATAATCTCCAGTTTTGTTTATTCTATCTCTGAATATCCATTGAATTGATATTAGGTGGCTTGTTTTTTCTGTCCTGTAAGTCCCTATAATTTTTGAGCTTTTCATTTGCTGATCGACGTAACTCTTCTGGATTGTGAAATGAAGTAACCCAGAAAAAATTTCAAATTCTGGTACATTCCTTCCCTCCTACATCATTATATTCACCATTTATTACCTCATTGTAAGCTTTTATGTTTTATTACATCAATCATTAGCAGTTAGAGATTTATTAAATTAGTAATTTTTTTAATGCTCATCTAATTTTTTGAAATGTGAACATAAATAGTGTTTTCATCAACATATAGCACAATGTTATTCAGCAGAAGTCAAGAGGTGACAAGATGAGAAAGCGCATATAGATGTTGTGTAGTATGCCTACCATTGATTTTGATGACACAAACATAACTCTGGAATGTAAGATAAAAAAATAAGATTCATAATACTTGTAAGATAATGAACTTAGGGAATTTAGTAGTGACTTTCCTGCATTGGATTATAACATAGTAGCCAACGAATCATGGAACAGTCTGACTATATTTTTACATAGAATGCATGTAACATCTTCAACAAAGTTAAGCACCTAAAATATGATATACAAGCCTAAACTCATCAAATATTCTAGCTCAATAATCTTTCATCTACTGGCCAAAGAAATTTGTGTTTTATACGGACAAGGGTAAAGGGATTTGGCTATAACTTCTTTAAACTATTTTGGTAGCTAAACTCGGGATGATTTATCATCTTATATGGAATTAAAATAGCGGAGTATAGGAATCATCTTGCATTGTATTCTTAAGTATGACTGAATTCATAGAGGTGAGAATTGGCAACAGACTCATTGTTGTAGTCAATCTTGAAGGGTACTCTTCTGAGCCAACATATAGGAAACTGCTTGATCTCATTAAGATTAATGGGGAACTCTCTATAGATGTTTAGCCATACATGAGACCCAAGGACTGGCCCCTATTTATTGGAAGCAGCTTAGTTATGTTTTGTCTTACCTAGTTTATGTCATCATTTTTGTAAGAAAGACAATGTATACACATTTATTAAACCCCACGCTTAGTGAAATAAGCCTTAATTCCAAAAAAATCATTTACATGTAAAAAGTATAACTTAACTAATAAATATATGATAGGATAAGTGCACAACTGTCCAAGATGTGGATGCTTGATGGTTTGGGATGGTTTTTGACTATCCAACATCCCATTTTTTGGGCATCCCAAATTGTCCTGTCCAGGAACCATCCCATCTAGACATGTCTCGTCAAAAAACCTCCTCTTTGAGAATTACCCATTGCGGAAACAGGTATACCCCTTACATCCATATTCCAAACAGGCATTCCAATTCATAGAAGTTTTATATTTAATTCAAAAATCATCATATGAATTTTAGAACTCTTTTCAGGTGTCCCATCCAACGCCTGAGGACAGGATGGCTTTTTTACTCAAAACAAAAAAACCATAATCTCCATCCCGTAGACAAAATCTTCCATCTTGTCCAATGTATGAGGCTATGTACGGCATGATTTTTCATCTCTGCAATCATGAAATGAATTGGAAGATTTTGAAATTCTTAAAAGGATGGTTTGTTCATCTCAAAACAAGTTAACGGTCCTGTCCATCTTATATACACAGATTTCCATCTTAGACTGGATGATTTTTTGTCCCTGCATTAAAAAAATAAACTTTTAGTGCATTCATCCAATGTTCTGTCCAACATTTGAAGATCAGAAGGTTTTTTGTCTCAAAACAAAAAAACCATATAATGAAATTTTAGTGCATTCGTTAGATGTCCCATCCAACGCATGAGGACGGGTCAGTTTTTTCATCTCAAAACAATAAAACTATCATTTCCATCCCATAGAGAAATTTCTATCTTGTCTAACTAGTGTGGCCCGCTTGCAATGCTTGCTTGGGGTGGATGTCCCATCCAACGCATGAGGACGGGTCAGTTTCCTGCACATACCGATTATCGAAACAAATAAAGGTGTGATACAAAAAATGCGAGCTCCAGATGGAGATAGATCAGGAAATGGCCGAACGTTCTAGTCGACGTCGCCCAAACGTTCCCATTGAATGTGCAGGAAACGTGTAAACTGCTGCTCCCAACCAGCGCCCTATCCGGCAGCAGTCAACGGCAGAATCTGCACCAAAGAGGGAGTTTGGCAATGGGATTCGGGCGGCGGGAGGCGCGCGCGGGGGGGCCGGGGAAGGGGGTGCGAGGAGGCATTGGGGAGGGGGCGCGAGAGGCCGGGGAAGGAGGGCAGGGCGGCGGCGCGAAGGGGGTGCGGGCGGCAAGGAGGGGGGCCGCCGTCATCATTTACCACAGGGCACAGGGGGGGGGGGGGGGGGGGCGGGGGCGGCGAAGGGGAGGGGGCGCGGGCGGCAGGGAGGGGGGGTGGGAGGCCGGGGAAGGAGGGCAGGGCGGCAGCGGGGTGGGGGCGCAGGAGGCGGGGAAGAGGGGTGGCGGTGGCTGGGAGGAGGGCGGGGCGGGGATGGGGAGGGGGAGCGGGAGGCTGGGGGAGGAGGGCGAGGCGGCGGCGGGGAGGGGGTGCGGGAGGCCGGGACAGCGGGCGGAGATGGCGGGAGGGACGGGGCACGAGAGGCCGGGAAAGGAGGGCGGGGCGGTAGCCGGGAGGGGACGCCGTAGGCTGGGAAGGGGGGCGCGGGCGGCGAGGAGGGGGTAATGAAGGCCGAGGGAGGAGGCCGAAACGGCGGCTGGAAGGGGGATCTCTCACTCTCTCTCTTCTCTCTCACTCTCTTATCAGCCAATCAGAGGCCAGAAGCGCACATGTATTCCTATTCTAGTAGTATAGATGTCTGAGGCCTTTGACGGGATAGTTTTTCCTCTTATTGACCATTAAAACTCTCACATCCACATCCGTGCACTATATAATGATATGTAACTGATCCATTATAAACTCATGTTAATAATGGATCTGCCAAATTACAAATCTACCCATCACATAGTTGGTGACTCAAAAAATTTCTATGCATATTTATGTGCATAGCCTTATGAATAATGCCTGCATCCAGAAACACTTTAATATTATATGAAATCAAATAGTAAGGATATATTTGGAGATCCAACATTATATCAGTGTTCACCCACATGATATTCAACATTATTTTTCATATTATTTTTGGAGATACAACATTAATTATTATATGAAATCAAATAGTAAAGATATATTTGGAGATCCAACATTATACCGGAGTTCGCCCACATGATATTCAACATTCTTTTTTATATTATTTTTGGATATACAATATTAATTATGATATATGTAATCTAATAATAAGGATATATTTTGAGGTCCAACATTATACTAGTTTTAGGCCACTTGAGGTCCAACATTATTTTCGACATTATTTTTAACGATTCAACATTAATTATGATATGGAATATAATAAGTATGTACATGGAGATCCAACAATATAAGAGTGTTAACCCACATTGGATCCAGCATTATTTTTGACATTATTTTTAAAGATTCAACATTAATTATGATATGGAATATAATAAGTATGTACATCGAGATCCAACAATATAAGAGTGTTAACCCACATCAAATCCAGCATTATTTTTGACATTATTTTTAAAGATTCACAATAATTATGATATGGAATCTAACAAGAAGCATATATATGGAGAGCCAACAATATAAGAGTGTTAACCCACATGACATCCAACATTATTTTCGACATTTTTTTTAGAGATTCAACATTAATTATGATATGGAATATAATAAGTATATACATGGAGATCCCACAATATAAGAGTGTTCACCCACATCAAATCCAGCATAATTTTCGACATTATTTGTAAAGATTCAACATTAATTATGATATGGAATATAATAAGTATGTACATGGAGATCCAACAATATAAGAGTGTTAACCCACATCAGATCCAGCATTATTTTTGACATTATTTTTAAAGATTCAACATTAATTATGATATGGAATATAATAAGTATGTACATCGAGATCCAACAATATAAGAGTGTTAACCCACATCAAATCCAGCATTATTTTTGACATTATTTTTAAAGATTCAACACTAATTATGATATGGAATCTAACAAGAAGCATATATATGGAGAGCCAACGATATAAGAGTGTTAACCCACATGACATCCAACATTATTTTCGACATTTTTTTTAGAGATTCAACATTAATTATGATATGGAATATAATAAGTATATACATGGAGATCCCACAATGTAAGAGTGTTCACCCACATCAAATCCAGCATTATTTTCGACATTATTTGTAAAGATTCAACATTAATTATGATATGGAATATAATAAGTATGTACATGGAGATCCAACAATATAAGAGTGTTAACCCACATCAGATCCAGCATTATTTTTGACATTATTTTTAAAGATTCAACATTAATTATGATATGGAATATAATAAGTATGTACATGGAGATCCAACAATATAAGAGTGTTAACCCACATCAGATCCAGCATTATTTTTGACATTATTTTTAAAGATTCAACATTAATTATGATATGGAATCCAATAAGAAGCATATATATGGAGATCCAACAATATAAGAGTGTTAACCCGCATGACATCCAACATTATTTTCGACATTATTTTTAAAGATTCAACATTAATTATGATATGGAATCCAATAAGAAGCATATATATGGAGATCCAACAATATAAGAGTGTTAACCCACATGACATCCAACATTATTTTTGACATTATTTTTAAAGATTCAACATTAATTATGATATGGAATCTGATAAGAAGCATATATATATGGAGATCCAACAATATAAGAGTGTTACCCACATAACATCCAACATTATTTTCGACATTATTTTTGGTGATTCAACATTAATTATGATATGGAATCTAATAAGAAGTATATACATGGAGATCCAACAATATAAGAGTGTTAACCCACATCAGATCCAACATTAATTTTGATATGTAATCTGATAATAAGGATATATGTGGAGATCCAACATTATAGAGTGTAAGCCCACATGAGATCGAACATTAATTTTAGAGATTCAACATTAATTACTACATGGAATCGAATAAGAAGTATATATATGGAGATCCAACAATAGAATTCTGCAAACCCAAATGAGGATAGAACGCTATGTTCGATATTATGTTTGGAGATTCCATCTTCTCAATGATATAACACATCCAAACTGAGCACGGTTACTGGTTACATCCTCTCCTCCCAACCGCAGCAATGAAGACGCTTCTGCTGCGGTAAACGCTGCAGCGGTGATCGTCACGGGATAACGGTGCAACTACTCCATTTAAGTCCTCGCTCTCCCAGTTTTGACAAGCCTTCTCCCCGCTACACCGCCATGGAAGCGGCGCCCAAGGCCGTGGAGATGCTGCTGGCGGGGCTCGTCGCCGCCTCCGTCGTCTTCGGCCTCTGCGCCTCCGCCGTGATAAGAAGAAAGTGCACGTCCGAAGAAGACGAAGAGAAGCAGCCCATGGCAGAAAAAAAGGAGCGTTTGGAGAAGTTTAAGGAGAAGATCGTAAACTCGTTGCAGTGGGGCAAGTTGAAGAAGATGAGAGAGGTGTCGGAGCCTGCGATCGGTCAGGGAGTTCTTCCTTTGTTGGCGTCTCCGGTTTTATGTAGTGGTGGTGGGGGGAGTGGGGAGTGGGGTGCAGGGGCCGCGGAGGTTATGTCGTCGTCGCCTGTTTGGCAAAGGAGGATACTCATGGGAGAGCGGTGCGAGCTGCCGAGATTCAGTGGGCTCATACTTTATGATGAAAAAGGTCTCCCTCTTCGGGGGAGTTCCTCTTCGGTTGATCCCATGTTTTCTGTCTCGAAGGTAATGTGTCTCTGTTTCTCTGTTTTACTCTCTCCCTCTGTTTCAATCTGTTTCTCTCTCTTGTCTGTCTCTGTCTCTATTTATCTATCAGTCTGCCCATCTCTCTGTACATATTTATCTATGTATCTACCTTTCTTTCTTTCACTCAGTCTATATAGATACATCTCTCTCTATCTCTCGGTCTCCCTCCCTCTCTCTGTCCCTCTCTCTCTGTGTCCCTCCTCTCTCTCTCTCTCTCTCTCTCTCTCTCTCTCTCTCTATATATATATATATATATATATATATATATATATATATATATACACTTCCCTCTCTCTCTCTGTGTCTCTCTCTCTATATCTCTGTCCCTCTCTTTCCCTCTCTCTCTATGCCTCTCTATGTCCCTCTGTCTGTGTCCCTCTCTCTCTCTGTATCCCTCTCTCTCTCTCTGTGCCCCTCTCTCTTCCCTACTTCCCTATCTCTCTCTGTCCCTCCCTCTATATGTCCTTCTCTCTCTCTGTCCTCTTTCTCTCTCTATGTCCCTCTCTCTCTGTCCGTCTCTCTGTCTCTCTTTGTCCCTCTCTCTGTCTCTCTGTGTATCTCTCTGTGTCCCTCTTTGTGTATCTCTCTCTGTCTCTCTTTGTCCCTCTCTCTCTGTACCCCCTCTCTCTGTACCCCCTCTCTATGTCCCTCTCTCTTTGTGGCCCCCTCTATATGTCCCTCTCTCTGTCTCTCTTTGTCCCTCTTTCTCTCTGTCCTTCTCTATCTCTGTATATTCCTCTCTCTCTGTCCCTCTCTATCTCTGTATGTCCCTCTCTATCTCTCTCTCTCTCTCTCTCTCTCTCTCTCTCTCTCTCTCTCTCTCTCTCTCTCTCTCTCTCTCTCTCTCTCTCTCTCTCTCTCTCTCTCTCTCTCTCTCTCTCTCTCTCTCTATCTCTGTATGTCCCCCTCTCTCTCTCTCTGTCCCTCAATGTCCCTCTCTCACTCTCTGTGTCCATCTATGTCCCTCTCTCTCTCTCTGTACACACACACACACAAATATACTCCTTGTCTCTTTGTCTATTTATCTACACATCAATTACATTCTTACTCTTGTCAGCTGTATATTCTTCCCTCCGTCCATGTTCTCGCTTTGTCTCGCTGTGCCTTATCTTGTCCATCTAATTTATCAAACTCTCCCTACCAGTCTCTATATCCATCTAACTTTCACTGTCTCTCCATCCTACTCAATAGCTGTATCTAAATGTTCTTCCGCTATTTACAGAGAGATAAATGAATGCATATCCGCCTATCCATATTCTACATATATTCATGAAACGTAGCTATTAATTAACATATCTAAGGATATCTTTATTATAAGATAATCCTCTCTCCATCACCCTCATCTGAAAGTATCAATATCCTGAATATATAATAGTTGCGCTTTTTTTTCCAGGAGGAACCAATCAAGGAAGAAGCTACTATTGCCTCCACCACGACAAAAACTAAGAGTGTTACATTGAGAGATCTCCTTAGATGAAAGTTATACAGCGCAGTCGCAAAATTCTGATATCATGTTTGGCTCATTTTTTGGCTAAATGTGAGATTTGTGCTCATTTTATGAATGAGAAATAAGAAGAATCTTAATACAAGAGATGATGATTGGAGATTAGGAGAAGAGGATGACAAGAAAAGTTTTCGTTGTACTGATCTCCTTTGTTTAATGTGATAACACAGATTGGGTGTTTATGACATGGGCAGATTTTGCCTGTGCTATGTTTTAACCATCGGATACTATAATCATTGGAAGAAAATTTCTTGCATCTGGCCGGAATTATTTTTCCGATATCGGAAAGTCAATATTGGATATCAGTTTCTATAGTTCCAATATACAAAATACGCTTAAAGTTATAATTTAAGAAGTTTTTTGTATCAGCATGAAACATATAAATATGTAATTAAGCTTTTTAACTTTCATGTTCTTATGTTTAGGGTTGTTAGTTAATAAGTAGTTATTAAATTAAGTTGAAAAGGTTAGGACTAAAGGAATATTTTCAAGGAACCAATGTAAGACACTACAGTCAAACTCAAGAGGGATATTTATTAATCCAGCCTGGATCCCAATTCAGTATCTAGCATGTGTTTCAAGACAGGGTTAACCAGCCAGTCACGGCAAACACGTGTTTGTAAATGTCGTGCTATTGATTTTTGTTAGGGCATTCTAAAAAAATTTTATACCACATTTTCCTTCTTCCATATGGGGCAATGTGTACTTTAAAAAAGTACATTTTTATCCAGATATCATATCTCGAATCCAGTATTATCATGCGCCACTTTTCTGACCCCCTCAACATCTGTCCTGACATTAGATATTCGGCATACCTTTGATATAAATCTGATATCCAATACCAGCATCTGAAGTCATCTTAATTTCATCCTGATATTGGATATTAGATTTTTCCAATAGGGCATGTTGGATTGGCGAGCACAAATGCTGACCATAGGCAGAAAACTAAAGCAAGCTTACTAATGTGAAGCAGATGGATCTGACATCATGTGAAGAATTAGCTTATGTGACAAGATAAGAGGATAAAAGGAGAAGATAAAAGAGGATAAAAATCCTCACATGGAGAATTTTATAGAGTGAAAATACATCTCTAAATATATATGTAAGAAAGATGTCTGAAATTGCAGATAAAAAATATATTAATCATTTGATAAATAGAGGGTTCAAATTATGAGTCTCTCATAACTATGTCCTCACTTGGGAAAAAATCTGCTGTTAATTGTGAAAGCTAAATTGACTTTGAATTATTCATTGTTAATTATATGGTTTTCATGAATCATTTTTCTCATTCTATCATTTAATGATCATTTTTTATATAATTTATGGCACTCAATCTGATCTAATGGGTTATTCTTTCCTTGCTCCTAGATCTTCCCTTAAACGTTATTCCAAGATTTCCTTACATAGCCAAGGTTCGTTGGGTATTAATGTAGCATGAAGGCAAACCTCATATTGTCCAATATGAGACTAATAACTTAAATATCACAGACATAAAAGTTTCAATCATATCTTATAAATGTAACAATTTATGCCATATAAGATATTCAAGTACAACAAATCATGGCAGTGCACAGAGGCTTGGGGCTACAAAATTTAACTACTTTTCTTAAAGAAGAATGGCATGGTACTTTGGGAATAGCTTACTAAAGGATCGTATTTTTCCATGAGAGTATAAATTCTTTCTCTTGGTCCTTACATCAGTATCTCCAAAGACTTTTTAGGTACAGTATTTAAGATACTAGTTGGGAATATTGTTTTTCCTTTAATATTGGAGTTGGTTCATCTGCATTTGATAACACCAAATTAATACAGATAGTTTTATGTTTTCTTGTGTCAATTGATCATGTATCTTCTTTTGTTTGCATATATGAGCCATCATTTAAATATAGATTATTAAAATACTGAATTAGTTGTAAATAGCTGCTTTTATTTGTTATATATTTATGGCACTAACCCCACTTGATTCTTCTTAAAGGAACCAAATAAAATGTCTATGAAATTTTCTTGAGCCTATTTTAAATACATGAATTAGGTTAATGGAATTGTAATTAATGGATGCAAATGGGAGAAAAAAGAGAAAGGGAGTACGAGCAACTACCTGGATTTGGATAGGATGCCCAAAACTCAAGGAGGAGAAAGGTCAACTTAATACATTTTAGAGGCCATAGCTCAACTTTTGTAGAACTAACTGCATAGCTCGACTTTAGAAGTTGCTTTCCAATTGGAGGATAGATGAGAACGTGGACCACAGTTGAATTTAAGACACTTATGCATTATTTGTCCCTCGAATAAAATCCGAGGGCTTAGAACAATTGGGCTCTTGTATCAAAACATATCTCTCCCCTCATCGTATCTGATCTTGAGATTTTCTCCCCCGCGATGAAAAAGAATTCCTCTTAAGCTCCATTACCCTTCCCCAAGGGAGTGGAGTATATTAGTCATCCACTGTGCCCACTTCGCCATCACCAGTCATCGTCCAGTCTATGAAGGTAATATAATTAAATTAAAATTTTTTTAATCATTGAAAATTTCCAAACTTACCCCAAAATCCGATGTTCTAAATCTTTTGATTAAAATTATTTTCTAGATTGAATAAAGTTAAAATTTTTATTTTAGTCTTTTTTCATGAAAATTAATTTTGATAAAATATACAAAACCTAAAAGATATTAAAAATCTCTGAAGTCTTAAGGTTATTTTTGGATCAACTTTTTTCTCTTCACATTACTATCTATGGTGAATAATATTTTTTTTTATCAATACAATATGATAACTATTTTAACACCATTTTCTGGTTTGTGTGCCTTCTTCATCATCTAGCTCACTAAATTAAGCTAATATATCAAGATACTGTGTCACTCATTACTCTAGTCTTGGTTATATTACTCAGGTCGTATTTTAGCAAAATAAAAATTATATGGTTATTGAAAGCTCTTCATCTTTTTGTACAGACATTTAGTATTTTTTCAGTCTTTTAAACTTTAATTGTATTATTAAATTGGATCGCTATTAATTAATTTTATTCTCATCTGATTAATATTTAGCATTTCTTATGAGTCATTAAAGGAATATCTTTCAATAAAATCTGCAAAAAAGTATTCTATAAATTTAAATTAAATAGTGCCTATTATTTAGGAAAATAATAAATCAAATATAATGAGTGTTGTCACTCAAATATAAAATTTATATCATTTTGGAGACACCAAAAACTTAATGCCTCATTTTATTGAAGATATATACCTTGAATTATACCCTATGGCAATGTTATTTTGATTATTGAAAGAACCATGATAGAATACTTCGTCACCCATTAGATAGAAAATCTCTGAATAAGTGAATCATATTTTCATTGATCAATATTAATACTAGATAAAATTTACATTCAATTATAAAGTTTTCAATTAAATAAGGTCTAATCAGTATATATAATTAAACTCATTGAATCATGTTACATCACATGAAAATCTGTTTGCTTTTATCATAAACTATTTAAGGTCAAACGCTAAGATGTTATAATCATATTTTAATTTATTTAAAGTTAAATTAAAATGCTAAGATGTTGAAAATGTTTAGAAATAAATTATTTTTGTTTTTTAATATTTCTTAATTTAAATATTCCATTAAGTAATTTATAATATCTATATAATTTTATTTTTAACTGCTATAAAATGTTTCAATCAGTGAAAATCCCTGAAAACAGGAAAAATAAAATATTTGATCATCAATTGTGTCTTTTACACGTTAGATCATCATAATTATCAAATTTAGCGCCAGTTAGTCTTATTATAATATCATCTATCACTGACATTCTTTACAATGATATCAGAAGTTACCTTAAGGGACCTCATCTGAAATAACATGTGAAGACCTATTTTTTCCTGATGGCCTTGATAAATGGCCTACTTCACCTTTATTGTGATATATTATATTGTGTAGGTGGATTGATGAATACTTTCAAAGGACTAGTGTCAATGTCCCATTATTTTCTCTAACCTATAAAATCTGGCATATTTATCTGACACGACATTTGAAGAATTTTTTAAAAAGAAATGTATCCTATATACTATGACATATCTTTTATTGTTTACCATTGTTAGACTATATAAAGGACCTCAACATGATGCCCAAAAATATGATTTATTGTTTTAAATTTCTCCCATTAAAAGCTTCGCTTATTTTTTATTCATCTTTCTTCATGTAAAATTTTTCTTCTTCTTCTAGACTAATACATACCGCATATGGATTTAAAGGAGATTTGATACATACCCCACCTCTTTCTATGAGAACCATTACTTCGTAATTGAAGGCTGAGATTTGCATATTTTCATGTATATTGATTTTGGTGTAGATTTTTCTGAAATGGCTTTTCAAGGTGACTGAGCCATTAAATTAATATTTCTAAGTCAACTTTTTTAAAAAATAATATGAGACCATTGTGGTGTCAAGTAGGGAGTTTTGAAATAACTATCCCTTGACATAATATTCCAGAAATGGAATTTCAAACAAGAATCAAGAAATGTATACTCGGCAATTCCAATGTTCATGAGAATCAAGTCATGTCAAAACTGATAAATGTCCATGGACAGAAAAGAGAGGAGGAACATATGGAAGAAGAAAAGAGATACAGATTGGGAAGATTTGGATTCATTTCTCCTTTCTAGTTCCAGGCCTTCAGCTGCAGCTACTCAAGTCAGGAAAAACTTTTCTTGAAATCAATCTCTATCCTTCTTTCTCATGTTCCCCTTGTACTTATAACTTTTCAGTCTCGCGTGCCCCTTTTCTTTTACGTGTCAACTGGTTTCCACCTTCTCCTTCTAATCTGCCTTCTGTACGTTCTTGAAAAAAATAAATCATAATCACATCCGATGATCCAGAACCACTAACCATGGGCTGTAAAAATAAATATTAATCACACATCAATAATGAATATATTAAAACTAACATTTTTAACAAGACTCTTTCTCTTAATGGAGGTTGGAAAGATCACCAGATGAAGCTCTGTTTGTAATAAATTGAAAGAAAAGGATGAGATAGTGGACTGCAGAGAGAATTTCTGAGAATGTGGAGAAGAGACAGAAAAATTGGGGCAAAAATGAACTAACTTTATTACTGAACAGATGCCCCTTTTATACAAATTTTTCACAGAGAGAGAGAGAGAGGTTAATGCTTTTGTCCAACGATCAAAAATTGACCGTTGGAAAAAGCTGCATAAAAGATTCCTTTTTCAAAAAAGAACTTCCAACAGCTATATTTGTAACTGTTGGAGGCTGGGCCTGATATAAATCAGGCCCAACATATATTAGGTCCTTAATGGACCTAATATATTCCCTAAATGGGCCCCACACTATTGGGCCCTTAATGGGTCCTTAGTGGGCCGTTAATGGGCCCTTATTGGGCCTTTATTTAAATCCATTTTAGCTTAGTTTTTTCATTAGATCCCTAGGATTAGTCTATTACACGTACATGGCCTCAGGCCCATAAGTTAGTAAAATTAGCCCTAACTGGGCCGTGATGATTTAACACCCCCCCCTCAAGTTGGGTATAGATGTTAATCATGCCCAACTTGGACACCAAGGCCTGGAACTATGGTCCTGGGATCCCCTTCGTGAAAATGTCTGCAGTCTGCTCCAAGGTGCGAGTGCACTGTGGGATGATGAAGCCATCATCAATGCTCTGCTTGATGAAGTGTCTAGCCACTCGTGCGTGTTTGGTGCGTTTGTGCTGAACCGGGTTCTTGGCCATGGCGATGGCCGACTTGCTATCTGAAAAAAGAGTCATACCTTTGCCTTGGTATAGATGTAGGTCTTGTAAGATGCCTTTCAACCACATGCCTTCACATACGCCCTTTTTTAAGGCTCGAAGCTCTACTTCAGCACTCGAAAGGGAAACTTCTTTCTGCTTTTTACTGCGCCATGTAACAAGGTTACCTCCAATGAAGCTACAATAGCCGAATGTGGATCGACTGTCCTCGAAGGAACCTGCATAATCAGAGTCAGTAAAAAGAACTACACTAGACTCACCTCCTGATCAAAACAGTAGGCCTTGTCCAATAGAACCCTTGAGGTAGGACAGAATCCGATCTGCTGCTCCTTGATGTGACTCTCGTGGGTCGTTTATGAACTGGCTGAGGGAATTCACAGCAAAAGCTATGTCTGGCCTTGTGTGGTTCAGATAGAGCAACCTGCCAATGAGTCTTTGAAATGATGACTTGTCGATTGGAGCATCTTTGTCATGTTGTTCTGCCTTTAACTTCGCATTGACATCGACTGGAGTAGCTGATGGTCTGCAGTCCAATTTCCCTGTTTCCTTTAGTAAATCCAGGATATACTTATGTTGAGTGAGTAAAATCTCCGATTTTGAATATGCAACTTCAATTCCTAGAAAACATGTCAAAAGCCCTAAAGCTTTGATGTCAAATGATGAGGAAAGATGCTTCTCAAGCCTCTGGACTTCTTCATGGTCATTTCCCGTGATAATGATGTCATCTACATACACTATTAAAACTGCTAATTTTTCCTCCTCACCATGCTTTATAAAGCAGGTGTGATCTCCCTCACTTTGGAGGTATCCAGCTGCGATCATGGCCTTTGAAAACTTACCAAACCAGGCCCTGGGAGAATGTTTAAGTCCATATAACGACTTTCTGAGATGGCATACATCGCCAGCTCTTTTTACTCAAGGAATATCCAGGGGGTGGTGCCATGTATACCTCTTCATCTAAATCTCCATGTAAGAAAGCGTTCTTTACGTCGTACTGGTATAGTTTCCATCTGAGTATTGCTGCAAGGGAAATCAAAACTCTTACCGTATTTAGTTTGGCTACCGGGGCAAATGTCTTATTGTAATCAATACCATAGGACTGTGTGTATCCTTGAGCTACCAGTCGGGCCTTGTACCTAGCAATTGATCCATCCGAGTGATATTTGATAGTGAATACCCATCTGCTGCCTACTACCTTTTTTCCAGCCGGGAGTGGGCCCAACTCCCAAGTACAGTTCCTTTCTAGTGCTTCCATTTCTTCATCCATCGCTTTCTTCCACTCGGGGTAGGTCATAGCTTCTTTGACGCTCTTCGGGACCGATACTGTCATCAATGCTTGAACAACTCTATTATATTCTGGAGATATCCGAATGTAAGAAACATAATTGCTTACTGGATAAAGTTTAGTTTTTGTGCACCTTCGCTCACCTTTGCTGATGGCAATGGACCACCCATTGTTACTTGGATGATCCTCAATAGCAGGGGATATTTCTTCACTTGGAACTTCCTCTGGTGTATGGGATTCCTCCTCCTCAGTCTGACTTGGAGCTGTGCTCTCATCAGGTTCTTGTTTCATTGTGTTCTGGTGATGGAATTCGGTTGGGCTCACCATCCTCAATGCCTGTCTCACTGGAGTCCAGATAGAGATCCGACCTAACTGTTTCATCATGAAACATTCGAAACTCGTCAAATTTAACGTCTGATGAAATGAAGAACCTTATGGAGCTTGGGTGATAACACTTGTAGCCTTTCTGAGTGGTGGAGTATCCTAGAAACACACATTTCATGGCCCTATGGTCCAATTTTCCTGCATGATGTACGTGGACATACATTGTACAACCAAACACCTTGGTTGGCAGATTAGTTCTCAAAGAAACACTTGGAAATTCAGAAGATAAAAGGTCAATAGGTGCATAAAAATTCAATATTTTTGATACTGTCCTATTAATCAGATGGGTGGATGTTGCTACTGCTTCAGCCCAATAATTCTTACGGCAATTTCCCTGGAATAGAAGTGCTCTGGCAGATGACATAATATGCCCAATTTTCCTCTCAGCAAGCCCATTTTGCTGAGGGGTATTCACACAGGATGACTGGTGAATTATTCCATTTGCTTCTATGTATTGATTAACTTCTCCACAGAGGTATTCCCTAGCATTATCGGATCTGAAGTTCTTAACCTTGTTACCAAACTGATTGTGAATCATTTCACAGAACAGAGTAATAATAGATGGGGCTTCAGCCTTAGATTTCAGTAGATATACCCACGTATATCTAGAAAAATCATCCACAAATAGGATGAACCACCGATGATGTGCCAAGCCGGATATGGAGCAAGGTCCCCATACGTCACTATGGACATATTCAAATGTAGAGAGGGCCCTATGATTCGTACTTGGATAGGGTGACCGTTTGTGTTTAGCGAATTGACAACTTTCGCAATTAAGGTGCTCAAACAAAATTCCTTTAAATAATTGAGGATGTGAATGTTTCAAGATATGAAATGAGGGGTGTCCTAGTCTCCTATGGAGAAGGATGACCCGTTCTTCGCTTTGGGCAGCATAGGTCACCTTCTGCTCCCCATCTTTCCTTAGATCGTCTAGCAAGAGAAGCCCTCCTCTCCTGCTAACAGACAAAATCCTCTGCCCGGTGCCCTTTAGACAAAGAAAACATGAAGCAGAGTCTAAAATAAACCGCCACCCCGTATCATCTACCAACTGATTTAAAGACAGAAGATTTGCCTTTAATTCTGGTACATGTAACACTCCTTCCAATCTCTTTCCTTTAATCATGATAGTCCATCTTCCTGCTACTTCTAAGATTCCCCCATTTGCAGTAAATACTTTAAGATCCTTTGTTTCAATCTCATAGGATTGAAACAGTGTCTTGTGAGGTGACATATGGTCTATCACCCCTGAATCTAAAACCCAAGATGCCGAAATTGACGTAGTATTCTTAAATGTAGTAAATGCAAAGTGCTTACCCGACTGTACCAATGATGTGGAGCTCATTTTCTACAAAATCTTGCTTACTTCAGACTGTATCATCTTCTGGATTTTGCTTCGTGCCTCATTTCTTTCAGTAGAGAGAGGTTCCCCCCCCCCCTCACTAGCCACGTAGGCCTTCTTGTGCTGCCCTGGATTCCATGTGCCTTTCCGTATCTGTTCTTCCTTCCACGCCAGCTTCCGGCAGTCCTTTTTGATGTGGCCGGTCTTCCTGCAATATCCACAGACTAGGTCCGAAGTATTACCTTCCTTCGGTGTCGCTTTCTGATGTTGGGGTGCCGGAGATGGCGTAGAGGTATTCTGCGGCTCCTTCTTGGCTAGATGGGCTGCTGTAGTAGGGGTGGGGGCCTCACCATTTTTAGTGCCGAGTTTCTTCCGGCTCTCTGCTCCGTGAAGCTCAGAAATTGCCTCTGCCAATGTAGGGAATCGTTCCCTATGCAGCAGTTGACTCTGTAGAGTCTCATATTCCAAATTCAGACCCATCAGAAACGGAAGGGTTCTGAACTTGACTTCTCTAGTGTAAGAGGGTGAACTCTTATCACCTGTGGGCCAGAGGACATCCTGCTCTCTCCAAATGGCCTTCAGTCGTGCAGAATAGGTGGAGATCGTCAAGCTCTCTTGCTTTAGTGTACGTTCTTGTTCTCGCAGATCATACACTCGAAAATCGCTGTGCATTTGTTCATACGACTTCTTAATTTCCTGCCATAGATCTCGAACGCAGCTGATCAAGAGATAATCATCTCGCTGTTCTTCCTCCATGTTCTTGATCATCCAATTCGTGATGAGAGCCTCTTCAGACTCCTAGACTTCACTACGCGGATCTTCTTCTGCAGGCGCCTCATCAGACAAGTGTCTGCCCAGGTACATCGCCTTGAGGGTTCTCTCAGCGATCGTCACCCATTTTTGGCCGTTAAGGCCATTGTACTTCATGTCCAGATCGGGCAAAACAAGCCTCGTCTGGACTGGGGTGGTGACGAGGGCAGTAACTTGAGCATTTGGAGCTGTGGGAGTAGCCTTGGCTGCCGGAGAAGCCATGGATGAAAGCTCTTCCACTTCCTTTTCTGCTTTTGCCGTCATTCTGGTTCTGGTTTTGCCACCCATAAAAAAATAAGAGTAGATTCTCACCAAAAAGGAAGGGGCCTGCCTCTTGGATTAAGAGCAGGGAATTCCAGCTGCTGAAGATGCACTAACTCAGGGAGAAATCCTCAGAGAAAGCCACCCACAATTGACGTCCTGCTTCGTGATGGAAGACAGGGGAAGAAACTACAAAGGAGCACTTGGATCAGGGAGATAACTCTCTCTGAGAAGCCTCCAACCACACTGCACTCTTGAATTCTGCTGAATTCAGGATCGGAAATGCTTTGATACGATGTAATAAATTGAAAGAAAAGGATGAGATAGTGGACTGCAGAGAGAATTTCTGAGAATGTGGAGAAGAGACAGAAAAATTGGGGCAAAAATGAACTAACTTTATTACTGAACAGATGCCCCTTTTATACAAATTTTTCACAGAGAGAGAGAGAGGTTAATGCTTTTGTCCAAATTGACCGTTGGAAAAAGCTGCATAAAAGATTCCTTTTTCAAAAAAGAACTTCCAACAGCTACATTTGTAACTGTTGGAGGCTGGGCCTGATATAAATCAGGCCCAACATATATTAGGTCCTTAATGGACCTAATATATTCCCTAAATGGGCCCCACACTATTGGGCCCTTAATGGGTCCTTAGTGGGCCGTTAATGGGCCCTTATTGGGCCTTTATTTAAATCCATTTTAGCTTAGTTTTTTCATTAGATCCCTAGGATTAGTCTATTACACGTACATGGCCTCAGGCCCATAAGTTAGTAAAATTAGCCCTAACTGGGCCGTGATGATTTAACACCCCCCCCTCAAGTTGGGTATAGATGTTAATCATGCCCAACTTGGACACCAAGGCCTGGAACTGTGGTCCTGGGATCCCCTTCGTGAAAATGTCTGCAGTCTGCTCCAAGGTGCGAGTGTACTGTGGGATGATGAAGCCATCATCAATGCTCTGCACGTACATGGCCTCAGGCCCATAAGTTAGTAAAATTAGCCCTAACTGGGCCGTGATGATCTAACATTGTTGTGTCTGGAAGTATTCAAATATCGCTGGCAGAGATAGAGTTTTGAGGGACTCGTGTCTTTGTTTCATCACGTGTTGCACAATGTGCTATGTTGGCTACAGGGTTATGCAAAAAGGTACAATGACAGCCATAGAAAACTCCCTCGAGTGATATTCAGCTGACCCAGATTGAAGTTTGGTGCAATTTTGAACTCACACTCAACTGACACCACTGGCCCTCATCACCAGGTATCCCCTACAAGAAGGCCAAGCCGCTGAAAAAAACAAGAAACTTGAAAAGGTTTCTGCTAGAAATCATGGACTCAACACAACTCCAAAAGCAACTCATCGTAATCCTCATACTCATTGTTGATTCTCATTCCTCTGTATAGGCTCTGCAGCAGTAAGATCAACTCTCTGTGGCAATGGTGAGATAGCTGATCCACAAAAAAGGTGGTGGAGGCAACAGCAGCACCGCCGCCAACCTCAACAGAGCTCCATCCCGGAGTCTTCTTCAATCCCATTACCTTCATCTTTTTCCATGTTTCTACCACCCCATCCCACCTCCCAGCAGCAGCAAATCCGTGGACCATCTGAACATAACTAGCAGCATTGGCTGGCTCCAGGGCCATGATCTCCCCAGCTACCTCTTCCGCAAGTGCTTTATCCCCATGAATTCTGCATGAATCAAGGAGAATTCCAAGAACTTCTGGCGAGTGTCGCCTCAGCGACGCTACATCTGCGGCCTCTCTCAGCATCCCCTTCCGACCCAAGAGATCAACAATGCAAGCCACGTGTTCCATCTCTCGCAACTCCTCTCCCATCAACATGAAGATGCGGAGCCCGTCATCGACAAGCCCTGCATGGCTGCATGCCATGAGCACTGCCAGGAAAACTACCTTGTTGGGCCGGATCCCGGCGGAGAGGGCGGAGGAGAAGAGCTCCACTGCGGCCTCCCCCTGACCATGAATGCCGTACCCAGCAATCATTGAACTCCATAGAACCAGATCTCTCTCTTCAATTCCCACTAAGTTGAAGCACCGCCGAGCAAGCACAAGCTCTCCACACTTGCTGTACATGTCCACCAATGATGTCGATACAGCCACGGATTGTATGTTTCTCATGATGAATCCATGCAAGGATCTGCCATGGCGCAATGAACCCACGGATGAAGAGCCCTTGAGCAGGAGAAGTAAGGTGATGGCGTCGGGCACGAGTCTGGCCTCCATCATCTTCCTTGCTGTTGCCATGGCCATGTGGATGTCCCCATGCTGGGAAAATCCAGAGATCATGGAATTCCAAGAAACTAAGTCCTTTTCCTTCATGGAAGAGAAGAGGAGCCGGGCTTGACGAAGGCAGCCGCACTTGGCATACATTGCAAGGAGAGAATTATGCGCTGGGAGGTCTGTGGGTATGTTCCTGCGGAGGACGTAGCCGTGTAGCGAGGCGCCAATCTTGAGGGTGCAGAGCTGCGAGCAGACTGCAAAAAGACTGGCTATGGTGGCTGAGCTGAGAAATTCCGGGCCCAAAGTGAGTGACCTGGGAAGCAGCCTCAAGGCTTCATCAGCTCTGTTGTTCTGCACCAGCCCAGAAATCAAGCTAGCCATGAAAACAGAGTCCTTCTTGGCGGAGAGATCGCAGACGCGCAAGCCATCCCAGACATTCCTTTGCTTCATGTACATGTTCATCAGGGATGTCTCCACCAGCTCATCCATGCTGATGCCAGAGACGATGATCTGCGCATGGATTGATCTCCCCAAAAAGCAAAGACCATGACGACGACAACGACGACGACGACGATGATGATGATGATGATGAGCATGAAGATGATCCGCAGAGGCCGCAACGCAGGAGACCAGAGAGGAGAAAGTCTGACGATCTGGATCCAAGCGGGACAAAGCTCTCATATGCGTAAACAAACTTAGAGTCTCTTGCACCAATCCTAAGCGAGAGTAACCAGAAATCAAGGTGTTCCAAGAGACAAGGTCTCTATCAGGCATTTCATCGAACAGAATTCTGGCATAATTCGGCGACCCACACTTAAAGTAAACGTTGATGATAGAGTTCCTCACCATTAGATCTCTCTCAAAGCCGATCTTCAAGGCAAATCCATGCAAGCAGATAAGTTGGGACGAGTCTCTCACACCGGCGAGAAGTCCCAAGAAGGTAACGAAGTTGCCTTCCACCATTCTACGTCGCATATCGTTGAAAGCGGCGATGGCGGAGTTGGAGTCGCCGGAGTTGGAGTGGGCGGCGATGAAGGAAGACCAGGCGACGAGGCTCGAAGAAAGCGAGGTGGGTGCTGCCCAAGTAGACAAATTTCTCGTACCCATTGACGAGAGAAGTCGTAGATCAAACGTTGAGTGCTCGCCGGCGACGATGGCGCGCTGGTTGATCGAATCTGCAACCAGTTCATCGCCCAGACGGCGGGAGCTTTAATGGGCTCTGTCCAGTTCAAATGAAAGGATTTGAACTGAAACTATAACGGCCTTTGGCAGCTAAATTTTTACATTATACCGATATAAGATCATCAAGGCAACTATGAATTTTTATTTAAATGCACATTTGAATTGGTAAAAATTTAGACAAATTTTTAAGTTTTCTAATAAATAGATTAAAATTTTTGTCATCGGTAAAAGTCATCCGTCATTACCGTCGTTTCGCCCGTCATTTTCATCATCCGTCATTCGTAACGAATGACGGATGACTAATGACGTATGACGGAAATCCAACCGTTTAGTCATCCGTCTGTCACTACGGACGATGACGGATGACGAAATAAGTAGGATAGGACATTTAGGACAGAGAACCGGTTTGATCGGACCGAACCGGGACCGTAGGTCCTCCATTTGAGGGCGAACCATAAGTATATTATTTGGTATTTATTTAATATGTTTTATAAATTTCTAAAAATATCAAATACAACTCAACGGAGAGGTTTCTATTGAGCCCAGCGTAGACGCCATCTATGGGCACCCACTTGATGTAGGGGATATTTAACATTATTGTGAATATAAATTTTCTACTTTGACTTTGACATTGACTAGTCAACCTGGCCAGACCGAGATCGGTCCGGACCGGACCGAGACCTAGCAAGAAGGGACCGAAACCAGACCGAAGTTTGGGTAAGGTGTAGGTCTTTTTTAGAAACCCAGACCGGACCGGGATCATCAAACCCGAAGTATAAGGCCCGGTTTTGCGTAAAAAGGTGTTACCCATATACTCATTAAGAGAATAGACGGATAGGATTCAATCTAGGATTACACATAGATAGGATTAAATCTAGTGGTCTGGATTCAGTCTAGACAGGATCAAATCTAGCTGTTAAGATTTCACATAGATAGGATTAAATCGAACGGCTGAAGTTTGTCTTAATCTAGCCGTTACGTTAGTTATAAAGGCTAGGATTAAGTCCTACATGACAAACTATTCTACAGTAATATAAATACTAACCCAGATGTAACAAGTTCTTTATGGATTAATACAATGATCCTAATTGCCTAAGTCTCTCACTTTCTCTTCCCTTTCTATAACTTCTTCTTGTTCTTCTTAATCTTCGCATGCAACGATTTGGGTTTGACGTCTCCATCACCCTCAAATTCTTACATTACTAGCGGTATCCATATCCAATATCTGTTATGAGATATTGCAATTATAGTGCACGGATGCGGACGGGATGGTAATTTTATCCGTGGACAAAAAAAGTTCCATCCCGGAGTCAAGATGATTGATGGGACGGAGGATCGTATGATGGTCCCGTCCAGGGTCTTGGACAGCGGATGGGATGGTTTCTGCGTCCTGCAAGAGTCATGTATCTGCCTGAGAGCTCTAGCTGGAATTCTATAAGTGCTGTGCCACGTGTCCCATTCAGAGTGGCCTAATGCACTACTTCGTCCTGGACATGGGTTGGGACGAGAATGACTTGGATGGGATGGTTTTTGGAGACGATGATTCGGAGGAACTTCTAAAAATTGGGATGTAGGATGGGATGATATTCATCATGTCTCATCCTTCGTCCCCTCCTGGACTATCATGCACAATAATTGTGGTATCCATTATCTGATATCAGTAACAGATATCGCTAACAGAATACAATTTTAGGGAGGAAAACGGATAACTATAACAGATATTGTAAAGCAGATAACAAGTGTGGATACCGATATCGTTAAGCTGGACCATGATAACGATTAAGGAATTATATAGTTTTCGATAACCGATTACATTAACCCTCTCTCCGCCCTCTCTCTCTCTATATCTATCTATCTCTATCTCTGTATATCCCTCTCTCTATGAGGCTTGTTCTCCATTTCTCTGACTCTCCTTCACTCTCTCCCTCTCTCTGTCTCTGTCTCTGTCTCTCTCTTTGTCTCTCTCTCTTTGTCTCTCTCTCTCTATCTCTCTCTCTGTGTGTCTCTCTCTATGTCTTTCTCTCTGTCTCTCTCTCCCTGTCTCTCTCTGTGTGTGTCTCTCTCTATGTCTGTCTGTCTCTCTGTCTCTCTGTCTCTCTCTCCCTGTCTCTCTCTGTGTGTCTCTCTCTCTATGTCTGTCTGTCTCTCTGTCTCTCTCCCTGTCTCTCTCTATGTCTGTCGGTCTCTCTGTCTCTCTGTGTGTGTGTCTCTCTCTATGTCTGTCTGTCTCTCTGTCTCTCTCCCTGTCTCTCTCTATGTCTGTCTGTCTCTCTCTCTCTATCTCTCTCTCTCTCTCTGTCTCTCTCTATGTCTGTCTGTCTGTCTCTCTCTCTCTATGTATGTCTGTCTCTCTCTCTATGTATGTCTGTCTCTCTCTATCTCTCTCTCTATGTCTGTCTGTCTGTCTCTCTCTCTATGTCTGTCTGTCTCTCTCTCTCTCTATGTCTTTCTGTCTCTCTATCTCTCTCTCTCTCTGTTTCTCTCTCTCTCTCTCTTGTCTCTCTCTCTGTCTCTCTCTCTGTCTCTCTTTGTGTGTCTCTCTCTATGATAATAGTAGTGAATACTATGATGTTATATCATTAATATTATTCTTCATCTGTATCAGTTCAGGATATTGGGCATCAAAACAGAAAAGCCTCCAAATTTGAGAAATGCTCTTGGATAATGGATACAAAACGGATAACATATGAAAAAAATAATGTTCTCCGTTATCATAATGTGATTATAGATTACAGATAATGAATATGTAATTATTAATAATGAATAAAATCAAAATGAAACAACTTTCGATGTCGCTATCCGACATCCATTCTCATATTTGTTATCTGAACGGTAGCACCCTACTGGGTAAGGTTAGGGTCCCAAGGTAGCGAAATTCCTTCTAGCGCTAGTTCCAACTCGTGTTAATACAAGGCTCAGTCCTATGCAAGTTCAAGGTATTGAAGCTATAACTATGATGGCCCTAAGGTAGCAAAATTCCTTGATGGGATATTTCCAACTCGTGCAAATATAAGACCCAGGACTGGTTAAGTTTAAGTTCCCAAAGTTGCAACTATAATGCGTCTAAGTTAGTGAAATTCATTGTCAGGATAGTTCAAACTCGGGTGAATATAAGACACCAGCTTGGGGTAAGTTCAAGGTCTTTAAGCCGGAACTACGACAGTCGTAAGATGGTGAAATTCTTTGATGTCCTGCATGAATATAAGGGCCCGGCCTGGGTAAGTCTGAGGTCCCGGAGTTGTAACTATAATGGGCCTAAGGTAGTGAAATTCATTGTCGGGATAGATTAAACTCACGTAAATATAAGACTCAGGCCAGGGTAAGTTCAAGGTCTTGAAGCCATAACTATAATGATCCTAAGGTAGCAAAGTTCCTTGTGGAGATAGTTCAAACTCATGCGGATATACGGCCAAGCCTGGGTAAGTTCAAGGTCCCAAAATTGTAACTGTGACGGTCAGAGTTACAAACCCTACCCATTTTGCATTTTGGGGGGCTGTACCTATGATGGTCCTAAGGTAGGAAAATTCCTTGTTGGGTATATTCCAATCCACACAAAAGGCGTAAAGGTCTAGACACTCTCTCAAACAGAGAGGCTCGACAAGATAAACATGTGTGAAGATGTGGGCTTCTTGCAGCTCTTAGTATCACTCATGTTTGGGGATTTGGTCTGACCCGATCTGATCCATGGATGGGTCCTAAGGTAACAAAATTCCTTTTCAAAATAGTTCCAATCCGGATGAATGTTGGGCCGAGGCCAGAATATGTTTAATGTACTGAAGCCTTTACTATCCAACAATAGGAAATTTTTTGGTCAGCTTAGTTCCAACCCCCATGAAAGTCTCTAAAAGAAAGGCTCAGTGAGACAGATATGTCTATGAAGGTGCAAACTACCTCCAAGTGTCAACTTCACTGGTGTGTTTGGAGATTATGTCTGTCTCAGTCTAACTGGAGGGCCCACCAAGATGCATAGGTGGCTTGATTTAATTAATGGTCAACAGTTGACTAAGGTCTCAGGACACTGTTCCTAGATAGGCACAGGTCAACAATTATTTCCAGATCAAACCAGTTAAGCCCATCGTTGATTATTCATTCCTAGAACCAAGTTGAAGACGAGACTCGCATACCCAAGCCAAATTTATACCTGGTAAACTCTCCTCTTAAATGGGCCACAGACCGTTTGAAAATAACTTGCCAAAAAAATATAACCAAGTTTGGGGATTATTGGCTCTCAGCATCAAAAGCATATTCTATCCCACTAGGGTTTAAAGTTGTATGGAACAATGTAGAATGGCTCATTCAGGAGGACTATTTTCCCCTTATGTGGTGTGGAGATCCTTTTCAGTAGAGAAAGAAGGTAAGTGTCCACATATACTCAAAAAGTTAACAACTAAATCATAGGACAATCCTATATAAATGTGTGGCTCAAAGTAATGTGTAAGCCCACCGTTGACTTTAAGAGTCTGGGTCCAAGTAAAATATGAGACAGGTGACCTGAGCCAGGTTAATTCTTGGTCAACTTTCACTCATTTCAGAAGCCCATGTCAAATGTAAAACTAGTTCTATCTCAGGTCAACGCGTGTTGACTTCAGAGGAGGATAAAAGTCAACTGTTCTTAGTGGTCGTTGACTGTGGAAACTCTATGAATAAAAATGAGGGATAATAAGGCAAATATGTAGTTCATTAAGGTCAAAATACAGCAAAAAATTGTTGACTTGCACCGCCCTCCTCAGCGTGCCGGACCAATGGCTTCATTCCCAATAAGACATGATGACTAGTCAACACTGGTGGGCCCTCCATTGTTGACTAGGCTGGAAAGGCAGGTTCGATGCTGGGCCCTGCGGTCGCCGGCATCCGAAAGACAAGGCGTTAACCCTATCAATGCAAGAAATAAATAATAAATAATTTGCAGAAAAAATTCCCAGAATAAATCAAGAAAGAATCACCAGAGAATTGAAAATTAATACATGAGAATTTAGAGAAAAAAATCAAGGCAAAAAGGTTTAAATGATGATGAGCAGTCGATGCAGAGGAGAAATAGTTGGTCATCACCAATCATAAATGCTACTGATAATAAATTATTGGTGGATACAAAATTCACAAAAAGTTAGTAAGGTAATTTCCACAGGATGCAAATTTAAATCGCACGGACAGAATCGCGATAAATGGTATAAAAGAGAGGAGAATCATTTAAAAAGAATAAAAAAGGATTTTCGCAAAAATTGAAATCGTCCACAACATAGGAAATAAAAGAATCGTCAGAAAAAAATATGGTCATTAAATAGTGGAGAAAAAAAAGAAAAATATGGTCATTATTTGCACAATGTTGGGTTTATGCAGAAAAAGAAAATGGTCAAAAGCGATAATAAATCCAGATGGCATTATATTGGTAGATAGAAACTCCATAAAAACGAGGAAGAAAATAATTTCCAGGAAAACGCAATTCTCTACAGAGGATGGACCCGTACGGTGAAAACAGCAATAATCTACTATATGTGCATTAGAAAAAAAAAATTGAGGGGAAATTCTAAAACGGAGCAAGAATAAAAAAATCAAGAAATTCTTAAACGAAAGGATTAAGTAGATGTCCCGCTTGTCATGCAAGGGATGGATAGTTAAACTGAAAATAATTACAAAGGATTATTAGAGCAGATAATTTATTAGAACAGATAACTTAAAAAGCTTTCCCGAAAAAAGGTAAGAACGTAACTTTGCAGGAAAATAAAATTTTCAAGGATGGAATTCATGATTTTTTTGCAGGAAAAAACTTGATCAAAGGTTTATGCAGAGGATAGAATGGTAGAGAGAGAATGATAACGAGAAATTATTCAAGCAGACGATAAATGTAGCTAGAAAGAAAAAACAGCCGAAAATTTGCCCTAAAAATAAAAAAGTTTTCACCATTCGGAGATAATTCAATAAAAAAACATGACAAAAAAAGTGGCTCAGTAGAGAGTTAATGGCTACGAGAACAAGGAATGTAAAATATGTAAAAATGATATCGACGAAATATGCAAAAAAGAGAGAAAAAATTTTCCAAGCAAACTGAAGTATTTCCATGAAAAAGTTCACGGATACTTGATTGTTCTTCATGCAACAGAACTCAAGTTTATTCAGTAAATATTTACAGTCGTTTCAAAAGCTTAATTAAAAAGCTACGTCGTTTCGGGCATAAATCACAGAAGAAGTAAATAAAAATCTATAAAAGAGCAGAAACATTATTGCAAAATTATCATTTCCCAATCCAAGATATCGCCATCACCGATTCTGGAAATCGCTGCCCACATATTAAGCATGTATCCAGCAAAATTAAATCAATATTAACAACTAAACTTCCAGAAGACGGATACCCTAAGTTCTTGGGTTTGGGACAATGACAAATGAAGAAATCAAAATAAGAAAAAATGAGAAATGGGCAATGCCCACGCTAATTTCTCTCCATAATGCCCCCTGAAGATATTGCAGAAGAACAAAGACACTACCGAAAATTGAAACCGCGAAGAACAGCCACATGCGCGTGAAAAAAAACGAAATGAAAGATCTAAAACGACGATTCCACGACCCATCAGCCTGTTCTTCACGAAATCAACAGAAAACCAGAACAACCCATCAACTGACCTGCTAACTCTTCGATGGGCGGCCGATTCGAGCAGCCACCCACCATCTAAAAACGAGATTAACGCCATGCCAAACACTCAAGACGAACTTTTTTGGCGATTTTACCCGTTTTGAGGATCACCCACTATCTAAAAATTGTTCTTGAGGCCTTGAACTGAGAGGGGGAGGTTAAAGGAAACCCAGGATAGTTTATTCCTTGCAGTACTCTCTTGCCCTTGTCTTCTGCAGTGACTGGTTTTGTTCTCTTCTTCTATCAACGCTAGAAGAGGGTACTGAGCGCGAATCCCCACGGCATTTGTCTGCATAGCGCAGAGACAGCAGACCTTTTGAAAATCCCACCCTTTGTTATTTTGTCTTCCAAGACAATTCCTCCCCACTTTTCCCACTTGGCCACCACTCAGGTAGGCTTCCTCAATGGAATAAATGTTCTTTTTTTGTTTGATAATCAAGGTATAAATAGTTTGGGTAATCTTGTATCTGGCTGTATTATTCCAATTTTATAAAAAGTAATAAACAAGTCAGTACATGTTAAGATTAAGGTAATCTCTTGATGAAATCTTTTATCCAAGAAATGTACTACAACACAAATTATACGTCAATGGAGAAAATTGTGTTATACGAAAATAAGGGTTCTACCTTCAAGTGAGATGACTTATAAATTGTATTCAAGATGCACACTTTTCGTGCCTTGAAGGTTAACTCAACTTATCAAGGCACTCCGACATTTAATATTTAGATCAATCTTAAGAATTTAATCATAGTTTTGGTGAAACAGTTTACTTTTGGTTAGACATCTTCTATGATTTCAGAAATAAAATAATAAATGAAGGAATTAAAAACTTAGGAAACCACTTCTTTTCGGATGATGGCATAATGATGTCATCAGTACAAGGACAGATAGAATTATTACAACCCAACATTGTGCAAATAAGAAATCTATTTTTAAAGGTTTAGCAAACTTCACTGCAATAATGTATTTCATATTATGATGTTAAACAAATTTGGAACACTTGTACCTAATCTATCAATTATAAAAGGACATGTTTTGCTAAACTAAAAACAAAACATGAGTTGTCTCTTTAAAAATTTATGGTGGGGGTGTACATAAAGAATTTAGTCTTATTAGACTCTTCATTCAGTGAATTGGACAATCATCCTTGACATGAACTAGCTTGGCACCTAGTGGGAGTAAACTTTGTCACCATTGGTATTATGCTAGGATCGCTTAGAGATTGGTCTCTAAGGTGAATAATGACATGAAAGGAAACATGAATTAGAATACTAGAAATGGATGAACAGTAATATAAATGAGGCAATAATAACTTTATTGTTGTGTTTCAATGTACAATGTTGTATGAAATGATGAAAAATTCAATGTGCTTTGCTTGCAGATGCATCACTAGACTTCTTAAATGTATGTATAATCTATTATTTTATCAAATGTATTTCTTCAAGTACAATAAAGTGTCAGTCACTACTTGATACATTCATTTCCAACCATTTTAATTCCTTATAAACTATCTTTCTCAAATTTGCTCATAATCTATTCTTAGAATTCTAGGCACACTCATGTCAAAGTTTTTTGTTGTTTTTTATATTTTATGTGGGCAACAAGATATACCTTTGAGGTTTGTTTGACTTATATTCCTTAAAGTGAATCAATCCCCCATAGTGTGATAATTTCAAAATATCATCTAACCACAATGGAGAAGTGATAATCAAATACTAAATCAAAATCTCAATGTTCATCTTTATTCCCATCGGGCAGTTATAGTCATGGTAGCTGTAGTTAAATAGGAAAGTGTATCAATGTCTGAACCCACAGTAAACATATGATAAGCCTAGTACATTATTTAAAGTGGATTTATTTCCTATCCCTGTGATTATGTGGACTTTTAGATGATTATAAAATAATCCTACTTGCCTGATTACACCATATTTCTTGAATCGATATCATAAATTTTCCATGTTTATTTTCAATCAAATGATTCTACATGTGAGTTATCGAGAATCACATTATTAAAATTATTTTTGGAATTCTATTCTGATTTTTTCTGGTTTTTTTCATTTCATGGAATTTAATGACATAATGTTTATAAAGAGAATAGTTTTCTAACTCAGAACATATTTTAGACCTTTATGATATTAAATTCTTTAAATGAAATAATGTTCTAAACAAGAATTTATTCTGTGATAAAGTATTATCAAATTTTAAATTTAAATATTTCTGCTAATTATTTTTTTGAATTGAAATATTTTTGTGGAATAGTTGAAGTGGTTAGATAAATTCTTCTCGGTTTCAAAACTTTTTGTGCCACACTGGAAATCCAGCAGAGTGTTCAACTTAAAACCAGCCGAATTTTTGTGCCACACTGGAAATCCAGCAGAGTGTTCAACTTAAAACCAGCTGAATTTTTGTGCCACACTTGGATCAAAGAGGAGAGAGAAAATTAGATGAATCAAAATGAGTCAACTTAAAATCGCAACATCCAATGATTCAAAATGGGTTTTAGGCATGAATTTTCAGGGTAGGTTATTTTCTCTCACCTTTATTTATACATACCATCCATATGTTCCTGCATAAATGTCTCATGAGCTCAAATTTGTGGTGTTTAATTATTTTTGTGGCTCAAGAAAACCAATAATAATTTTTGAACCTTAGCCTCTATAAGAATTTGACTAGTTAGTAATGATCAAGGGTCGTCTTCACAGGGAGCATAAATTAGAGCTTAAAATGGCTTTATGTATGGTAAATAGGGGATGGGAGGAGATGTTTATTAGTTAAGAATATGATGAGATGAGAAATATGATAAGGGAATATAGCCATGTATGGAATCAAAGGGATACATGGGTGTGATGGATATCAAGTGGACATCAAGCCAATACCACTTTGATGTTATTTTAATTTCATTGAAAAAATATTTATTAATTATTATTCTCAGGTGATAGTGATAATGAAGTCTTTAAATATGCATAATGATTTAGTGACTTATGTTAATATCATGTTACAATGATCGCTAATCTCATATTCCAAATATTTCTATTGAACGGATACTCAAGAAGGACAAAAAACTATTCAGAAAGATTATCACTATCTGATCCTACTTATATCATAACTATGGCTGAAATTGCGACCATTCACTTAAAGACCCTAATAAAAATGGTTTGTTCTCTTTAGGGAAAGAATTTGCTAAATTTATTCCTTCTAATTCTTTAATGAAGTGATACCTAGATGTATATATGATTGTTTCATTTCACGAACATATGAGTGGTTCTTTGACTTGAGACACCAAAGACATATTGTGCACAGAAGACTATATTTTATTATAGCGTATGAGTGTTTGGTCACAAGATTTAAATAACTCTTAACTCAAGTGTCGCAAAAAATGAAAAAAAGTGATCGAATGGTCAAGATACGATCATCAGACCTTGGTCTATGAGGATATGTACTGAGATTGGAAACATGAATGTCTTGAAGAAACTCACACATGGAGCAAGTAAAGCATGGAAGGTTCCACACAAGGTGACAAGATCACAAATGAGTTTTTTTAGTTCAATATTGTTTCATTTATCTTGGTTATGGTAATTTGACATGTCTGAAAGATCAATAAATCCATGTGAAAACCCAATTGTGGCATCATAAACAGGTTGGATCTCCACGTACTATTCTCTAAGTCTTCTTGAAGCGCTTGTATATCCACAAACCATGAGACACTATTCTTGGTTGAATGAGAAAATAAGAAAAAATAAAAGAGGGGGGGTCGCCTAGCTCTGTCGAGATTGATTACCTCAAATGGGCGTTCCTCCCTTATGTACACTTGAGATTTTCACCAAAATCCATTAAGTAAAAGTATATCCAATAATGCCCCTATTATCTTGTGTGCGCAACTTCTAGGCTCATGTATCATTCTAGTTAATACCTTTAGTGGCTCAAAATCATTTATTATCTAACCTTATTAATTAATTATATCAACATATAAATTAATTAACAAAGGATTGATTCAACCTACTCAATAAGTTGAATCAATATCAGGTCAATTTAGGAGTATTATGGGGTGTCAAGCGATACCTCGTGCTCTAGAAGATACGTAGTACTATTTGAACTCGCTAGATGCTACATGGTAGTCATCAGTTACCGTTTATGTATAATACTTCATCCACATGATACTCCTAAATGATTTAGTGTATAGTTAATTGTTAAACCCTATTCCATCATTCGGTTACCAATGATGCATAACTGGGGTTAGTGGATAACACCTTCTCTAATATCCCTCACTACCTTAGCTAAGGATTTAACTACATCACATTCCTTGAGTCAGTCTCCTCTTATGCCAAGGGCGTATAATCTCTTGTTGACCATACAATCCCCCATGTGTGTTTCTTACAAAATATCAGAGCTAAGACTTGTGTGAATCCATGGTTAGAGATGTGTAAGCTAAAGTCAAAACAGATTTGTCCATTCTGTGAGATGTTGTTGGTGTCTCAAGTCCACAAGTCACAAATACAACTATGACATGAATCGACCTTATTGACAGTTTTCTATACAGATTAATTCAGTGATTTATACAGATTAATTCAGTAAAATCTTTCTCCATAGAACACCCATCACTTGTCCTTAGTGTCACCACACTATCGGCCACATGATCAGGCACACTTATTGTATAATTAGGATCACACAGTGTTATTCCATCTAGATAATTGATGTCCATCTCAACTATCCATCAAATATGAATATTTACAATACATGTTTTAAAGACTGGTGATAAATTTATTACGATCCCATCGCAATTCACTAGTTCATCACATGCATTCATGGACTTCATTATAAACATCATACATGAATAGAATGAATAAATATTTCTTTCAATGCACTTAAATAAGCATGGTGATGTGATTGGCTTGAGGGCCACATAATATCTGTCATTGTTGTCAATTTTGGGGGATATATCCTTCATGTTAGGAATATCATTCCTAGTTTCACACATATATCATTAATAAGATGACAAAATTTCTAATAATTATCAGAATTTGATATGAACATAATAATTTAACAACTAAATTTATCATATTCTATCTAGATTAATCAAATATTTTTGAATTACATATTAAACATCATTTAATGCACATTTAAGGCATTTAGCTAGCCCTACTTGACTTCTATGTCAAGTAATTTTATTACTCATGAATATTTTTAGGCCGCGTCAAAGGAAAAAATTACATGAGATAAATGTGATGATGATGAAAAGGCTGGAACATTCCATGTGATTTTTAAAGTTATTTATTTGGTCTATTAGGCCAACTTGGATGAATTTCAGTTTTGAGCTTTAAAGGAGTAGTTAGCATTATGGATCCCTCCAAAATTCTCTCCAAGTTTTATTTAAAGAAGTATCATGGAATTAAAATGATGCAACATAAGATATTTAAATTAAACTAATGAGAAAAGTGGAAGAAGTGGAAAAAATAAATATAAGAAATGAGGGCTTGTTATATCATGCCATATGTATGAATATTATTCTTCTCTATCTCTTAAACTCACTCTGGACATACATTAGCAGTGACTAGCTAGTTCGACAAGTCTTCCTAAGAGTATGATTGTTTAACCTAATTAATGTAAGTGTTTTAAAGTGATTATCCTTTTCTTGTAGAAAAATATCCTTATGTAGGACAAATATAATGATACAATTTGAGGAAGAGGCATTGAAGGCATCAATCATGAAAATCAACACTCTAGGAATTAAGATATAAAGTGTAACCATCATCCCCATCCATCTCCCTTACTTTTCCTTCATTTTACATGCTTTCTCTGTCTATCATACACAATTTCACCTACTTTCTCTCTAAGTCAGGGTTCTTCTAGGGAGATCCATGACCTATCCATATACCCTTGACACTGATGTGTGTTACTACTGCCCTCCATCACCAACCATTGTTCCAATCACCGCTCAGGCAATTAATATTTAAAATATAAAAGTCAATTATTATTTGTATTCCTTTTGAATTTAAATAAATTGAAATTAATAATAGCATATTCATCACTTCGAAGCCTGATTTTTTATTTTCAAGCTTAAGAAAGATTTCTAAAAATTCATGATAACAAATTTATGCCTCTCGATCGATTGATCCCTTTCTAACCTTGTTTCTTTTAATAGAGTATGAAGTTAAAAACAACATCCCTTTCTAGCCTTGTTTCTTAAGTCTAAATCAGAAAAACAACATAAAACCCCTAATTTGGTCTTAGAAATCACCATGATTTATTTTTTTGTTTCTTTACATTGAGAGTATTCCAAAATCATTGATAGTTGGCTATCATAGGTAATATGTACCTTTTGTTCATTGTCCGTTTTATTTTTAACCTCCTATCACCTTTCATTTGTGCTATGCCATCTTTCTCATCCTTATTTAACACTTCATACCCATGTTATAAGGTTCAAAAGGTGAAAGAACAGTACACAGAAAATTCAAGTGCATTTCTAAGGGACTAGCTATGAATTGAATGGGGGGGGGTTCTGATAACATGCTAGTTTATGACATTAATGGCATGAATTTTATACGTTTAAATTCACTAAAATAAAATTGAATGTTTTATCAATCTTAAACTAATTGATCTATGTTTTACAGTGATACAATGAGTTTTATGAATTTTTTTGGTACTGATGGATTTTTTTGACATCAAGAGCTCAAAAATAATCCAACCTCAAAATGTGACACCTTGGCTTTATTTGTATAATTTATCATGTGTTGCATTTTGTGCTCCAATTTTAGTGAATGAGTGTAATCTTCCTTTTATTTCATGTTTTATTGTATACACTACCTTTTTTAATTTCACGTCTAATTGAGAAAAAAAATACCAATCCAGAATACCTTAAATCTGCTGAAGCTCCTCACTCATTTTTTTTTGTTTTTTTTTCTAGAATTTTTGCTTTTTGGGGATTTGATGATTTTATTCAATATTTCCTCATCTCTTTAAGATTGCTAAAGTTCAATCAAGGTTGAGGAGACAATACACTATTGATCAGAGTATCCATGATGAATGGCTTGCTTATCTTCAACTCCTTGGGTTCTATCTAGACATGGTTGTTCTGTTCTGTTCATTTGAAACAAACAAAAGATTCTCACAAAAGAACCGCACAGGGCCTTGTTCTTTGTCTGTTCTTTTTTCTTTTCAAATTCGAACAAAATTCACACATTTGCACAAATAAGAACAAAATTCGCACAAAGCGACCAAAAGAATTACACATGGGTCTGTGCGATGTTTTGTTCGAATTTGTTTTTGTTCTGTTTGGAAAACCGAACAGAGCGAACAATTCACACAAATTCGCAAAAAAAGAACAGAATGACCACGTAAAATTCTATCTAATCTTGATTGAAAGGAAATGTGCGAAAGACGGCTCAACTATTCTAGGTTCTTATGTGGACGTGCGTAGCTGCTGGTATAGAAAAAGAACCTTCCAAACCTTTGTAGAGTTTTTTTGGACTGGAAAATTTCAGTCTGTTTTTTCAATTTTTCCATCCCCCTCACAAAATTTTTTTTAAAAAAAAGCTGAGTGAAATTGAGGAAGATTCAAAACCGGAGGGGCGGTTTGGAGCGGTGGGCGGTTCGGTTTTCTGCATCAAAGCCCGCCCCATTGAGGCGAATTTCCGCCCCGAACCGCGCCATTCCTGAGGAATTCATACTTGGAATACTTGGGAGTTTTTGTAAATATAGGGAAAGAAGAAGGGGTTATTGTATAAATCTTGATTTAGCCGGCTTTTTGAATTTCCTACAGGAGAAAATTCGTCAAATTTCTTCTTTGTTCTTCGCTGCTAGCTAGAGAGTGGAAGAGTGACTTCTTCAGCAAGTCTTCTGCAATTCTTTTCTTCTGGTTTGTTTCTGTTTTTGTTTATTCTTTCCCGCTGTTTTCTTCCAGCTTACGCTGTTTGTATGCTTAGGTTTTTTTTTCCTCTCTGATTAGGTGCGGGTGTGTTGAAATTGGTTCATCTTGAATTCTGAAGATCGCATTGAAATTCTGTTATGATTGGGATTCCCTGGAGTTTGTTAAGATTTTTTTTTAGTTTTTAATTTCCGCCAAAAAAATTCGAAGAAGAACCAGAATATAATGCCAATTTTACTGTCTTTATGAACTGGTTGTTTCTGTTTACTGGTTGTTAGTAACACCAGGAAGTCAAGCCACTAAGCAAAGGGACGAGAGTTTGATTAATAACTGAGCCAGTTTTACAGGCTTTATTTACTGGTTGTTTCATAATCTGTTTTTTTTTTTCTGTTTTGTGTCTTTTTTAACGCGGTGTCTTCCTCTCCGAATTGTTGCGGTTATCTTAAAAGTGGTTCATCTCGAATTCTGAAGATCATCTTGAATATGCGTAAGAATCGGGATTCCCTGCTTAAGATTTCTTATTAGTTTAAATTTTTAGTGGCATCTGCTATCTCTTTCCCCGTGTGAGTTTGGACGATGCTAATTGTCCTCTTTAACTTTACTCTTGATCGTGACTTGCTTGCGCATCTAGAAACTACGTTAAATTGCGTCGACATTTTCTTGAATTTTTGTTATCTTATCATTTCTTCTTCTTCTTATTGTATCATGCATATTTAATTATATATTTCTTATGTGGAGTGTTAGGCATTCGTGTCAAGCCATTGTTATATATTAATTATTCTCTTTGATAAATTCAGCAATCATGTTTAAGAAATCTGCTGAAGCGAAGTCACTGCAACGGCTTTCTGGAGCGGACAGGAAGAAACTTAGAAGAACAATGAAGGACCGTTTCCCTCTGGCTTCTGACGCAGACATAGATATCATCTTCCCTGCAAAGGTAACTGTATAAATAATGACTTTTATGTTCGTGGGCAGTTAGTGCTGTGCATGTTCCGTAGATCAATATTTGATTCTACTGTTTAGGGTTATTGAACATGAACCATAATAAAAAAAAAGTTATTATGATTTTGTTCCTGCATTTGTTAGCCATTTTTTTCTCTATTTCTTGTGGGCATCTGGTGACCGTTAGCTTCGCTTTCTCATTGATCTGTGAAACAAAACCTTTACTTGTCAGGAAACTATATATTCTTTCTTTTCTTTGCATCTCATTGCGGAACAATGCTTATTGGAATAGAATTAGGACATTGTGATTGTTAATACTTTGAAAACATGGTAAGGAAATAATGTGGCAGAAAATCTGCAGTGACGAGAACGTGAGTCTTATCGGTTGTGAAGTGATTCAGATTTCGATTGATTGCTTAGCAAAGTTCACTGGCTTTACTTATTGGTTTTTCGTCCTTTAATTTAATATATTCATTATGACATATTTTTGTTAATTTTCGACGGTTGGAGATTGATTATTATTTTGGTGGGTGCTATCCCCAACAGCTTCAGCCTTCTCGGCCACTGCGTTGAGTCCTCATTTTTTCTGGCTACAGATGTTAGCTCAAGCAATCCTTTCCGTCATAACCCTTTGCTTCAAACGATTATGAACATGTCTATGCTCTGCTATTTTGAGTAACTTTCCTAAGGGTGAGAGTTGTCATTCCATCATGAAGGGTTCCCTCTTTAATGAGTTTGGTAATGACTCTGTTGGTCATAAATGCGGCTGAAATATGTAGGAGAACTGACCCGGCTGTTTTTTTTTTCATGGGTCCATTGTAAGAGTCCACCAATAGACCCATCAGATCTCATGAGGGCGTTAAATAAAACTCTGTAAAACTTGAGGGAAAAGACTCTAAGGATAACATAAAAAAACAAGAAAGATAGAATGATAGAGATAGAAGCTGACAAAATTACAACGTTTTGAAAATTTTGAATCATTTTCCGTGGGTTTAAGAGTGATCTAGAGCAATTGCGATACAGTTCCGGGTTCTGAATCAGTTTGCTCATGATTCTGTTGGGCCCCCCTTTGACTGGTTTATAGTAGTCAGGCATTACGTTGGGGCCTCTTCCTTTATCAACATAGAGGTGGCCTTTTATTATTCGTGGATCTTTTGAAATGCCCTCCCATATTGTCTCCTCCATCCCTTAAAACATAGTTTGTCACTTCTTGGGGCTGTTATAATTTTTTAAATTCTCTGTTGTGGTATTGAAATGGAGTGAAATTGATTCGTTGGACACTACCGTGTGTGATTATGAGTGATATTGGGTGGGTGATGGTTGAGGATGCTTGGCTTCGCTATCTCTGCGATGCCAAACCAAGCATCCTCAACCATCACCCACCCTTTAAATGCAGATCTGCGGCCTTTCTTCAGAAGTGTAGATATGCGTCCTTTTCATGTATTTACTTTGTGTTTGTCTTTTTCATATTTTCAGTTTTCATTTTCCAAGCGCCACTTCATCTTATCTGTTCATTTTGATCTGCAATGAAATTTAGCCTATCATTTCTCTTTTGTAGGTGGAGATAACAGTAACAAAGTACCATAATCGTGCTCATGTCTACGGTGTTGAAAGCGGGCCTCCGATGCTGTTTGATGTCGATGGACGAGGCTCTGAATTATTCCCTACAGGTCCATACTGATTACAATCATTTCTTGGTTTCCTCTGACCTCTTCATTAGTTGTGCATTATTTCTGACGTAAAACACAAATGTTGACTTCATTTTCACGTTTTCTCTTATTTTTATTGCTTATTAGTGTTTTCTCTGAGTTATCTTTTGTTGAGTTCTCTTTTTTATTTCCTTGGGTTTATTATGAGGAAAAACATTTTTTATAGATCCAAACAAAAATCTAAAACAACGCCCAGTGCTGTTTTAGAAAAGCATTTTCATTTCATTATTCATCCTGCAATCTGTTGTACATTCTGGTTTTTTATTTGTAGAATTGGTTATGTATTGTTCACAAGTTTACCATTGAATCATCTCTTATAATCTTCCCAACTCATATATAACTTCTCTATAATGACGAAAAAGCATTACAATCCTGCTGCTTGTGCTTCTGTGGTCACATGCTTGTATCAACTTAATGTCCAATATTCCCCAAACATTAAATATCTGCGTCAGAAATAAATCACAACTCCAGGTAGAGAGCCCACAAGTAGACATGGTCGTTCTGTTCTTTTTGTGCGAATTTTTGCGAATTGTTCGTTCTCTTTGGTTTTCCGAACAGAACAAAAACAAATTCGAACAGAACATCGCACAGACCTGTGTGCAGTTCTTTTGTTTGCGTTGTGCTAATTTTGTTCTAGTCTTGTGCAGATGTGCGAATTTGTGCGCATGTGCAAATTTTGTTCGTTTTTGAAAAAAAAAGAACAGAACAAAGAACAAGGCCCTGAGCGGTTCTTTTGTGCAAATTTTTTGTTCGTTTAAAACGAACAGGACAGAACGACCATGTCTACCAACAAGTTGTTTCTCAAGTAATTCCTGAAAAGTTCTCTTCTTATAAAGTTGTGCTATTATGGCAGTTTACGCGCTCTGGAATGTGCCGCATCTCTTGCCGTCCTTCGAGCTGAAGGGGGGCGAAGTATCTCGCTTCATCCTTGGAGGTGCCGACCTGATGTTCCCTGGAATCAGCATCCCACCTGAGGGTCTTCCTCCCTTTCTAGAAGGCCAGCCCTGGGCCATTAAAGTCCCCGGCAATCCAGCTCCCATTGCAGTGAGTAAAGATATTTGATATATTTAAAAATATTTCTGTTAGACGTCAAGGCTAAAATGTTACTCTCTACATTATTAAAGAAATTTTGTGTGAAAACGTTTTTCTCTATCTGTCTATTTAAGATATAGAATGAAGCAAAATATTTTTTTTGGTAGTAGAATGAAGTAAAAGATGAACGAATCTGCTGGTTTTCTAGTGTTTGTTCCTTTGCTACCAAGGCAGCAGATTCTTCCTGTTTTTTGTCTATTTAAGGCCGACAGAGAAAAGTTAAAGACGAGGGAGGCTACTGATTTTCTTGGGTTTATTCCCTTGCTCCCAGGCTGGCAGGCTGCTCCTATCCCCCATCCTCCTCCCTCTCTGTGCATCAAAGTCAATGCTTTCTTTTACCCAAGTCACCAATCCCAATGTTTCTGCAGGTTGGGAGCACAACAATGAGCAGTGGGCAAGCCATCAAAGCCGGTTTACGTGGCAAGGCTCTACGTGTAACTCACTATTATCGCGACTCATTATGGCAAGTACATTCACCAAGTTTCTATCAGTGTTAGCTTAAGACTTCAATGACTAAAAATAATTCAAGGTGAATCCCCACCATGCCTTTGAATTAAGGTTCGAGGATGGATGAGGAATGGAAGGGGATGTAATCCAGTCTGTCATCAGTCATCTGTCTTGAAGTGAGAAACATAATGAAACCTCTCAATTGGTTTTAATTTTTACCCCTCAAATGTGAATGGAATGAAATAACAAGCCCTGTAATGGATGACTGAAGGGAAACCCGTTCAGTCCTGTTCCATTCGTCCTTGGCCGTTGTCCACAAGCCTTATTTTGAATTGCGTGAAGGGCTTATTATTTGCTTAAAAATGGCTACAGGGAATCTGCTGAAGGGCGTTATGTCCCCAACCCCGGGTTCCTTGAGGATATAGTAGTTGGAGACCCGGCCTCGTCCTCTGAACTTGCTCAGAAACATGAAGAACAAACAGAGCAAGAAGACCGAGGTACTGAATTGCCTCAAAATGATGAAGAGGAGCCTCAGCTGAGAGATGATGGTGGGTCCCCTGTGCTGCCACTGGCTTCTGTTTCTCACGATGTGGATTCCAGCTTGGCTGTGATGAACATATCTGAAGGACAATGCTCTGAGGACAAAGACCAGCGTAGCTTGTCGACAGAAGAAGTAGATGCTCTCTTAGATAAGTGTTTGTTGCAGGCCTTGCATACTTCTGTCAAAGACAAAGATCTGCCCATGCCTGGAAGCACGCTTTGGTAAGAGCTACTGATCTTTATATCTTACCCCAATATATTGCCGTACTATCTTTCCTAGGATCTTAAGCTTCTGTCAGGGTTATTTCTGTTATTTAAATACCTTTATCCTACCCTCTCTGGAATATTTCGATCATTAAGATGCTCTTTTTCAAATTGCTCAAAAAATCAATCAAATCTGATCTGATTATTAGTTTGAATGATCCATCAGAGCAATCAATTTGATCAATAATAAAATAAAGAAAATGACGTGGCAAAAAATGTGGTATAAAAGATCAAAAAGGTCTGTCAAAAAAGCCCAAACGGCCAAAACTCCCATGCCTTATCAGATGTATGATATTGCCATTTCAGATGATCAATGATCAATCGTGTGTAAGTCAATTCGACCGATTGATATATTCAAATCAATCTTCAATATGATAAAACGATTAACTCATTGAATCAATCCAATTAAGAGCAGATCATTTAACTCAACATTACTATATATCATTTTCTATCACCTTTCTTTTTCCGTTCTGCAATTACATTTAAACTATTTCTCGTATAGAAATTCTTTATAGATATTCAGTGCCTGTGTGATGTGCATGGTGTGGAGATTTATGGCATAACCTTAATTTTCGGCATGTAGGTCCGGTCATGTTCTTCCGTGCAGGCCTTCAGGGATGACATTAGATATCAAAAAGTCTTCCTACAAGAAACTTTCCAAGTGGCTACAGTCCAAGGCATCCGCTGGCCTGGTACTCGTTTTATGCTTGGCATTAACTAGCAAAAATTTCCGATTTTCTATCCCAATGCCCAATGTGTGGTTTTGCCATTTTAGAGGGTGGAGAGATAGAAGTTTGAGAAATCGTTACGTAGAGAAGATTAATGCTGATTGAATAATGCGGAAGGAAGCATCGACATTTTGATATTTTAGGGAGACAGGAAATATAAAGATCGAAGAATCATTCTAGACAGAAAGTTGGCATCATTTGCAAAGAAATGAGAGCCTTTTGAGGGAAGAGTAAGTCTGAATCATGATTATAAAGAGAGGAAGAGAGTATGATTCATGTAGAAAGGAGATTGGTGTTGATTGACAAATGAGAAAAAGGGAATCGGTATTTTTCTGCTTTTGAGACTGGAGAGAAAAAAATTGAGGAAGAAGTATAAGAAGATTAGTCTTTTGTCATTTCAAGGAGACAGGAGATAGGAAGTCCAAGGAATGTTCGTAGAGAGAGAAATTTTGTATAATTCATGTCAAAATGAGAGGAGATTTTTGTTTAGAGATACGGGAAATGAAAGTTTAAAGAAAGATTATGGAGAGAGGAAAATGGGATCGTTTCCGTAGATATGAGTGCAGACTGATGTTGATGGAGAAAGGATGAAAAATCATCTTCAAGTTTTAGAGAGACGGGTGATAGAAAGCCTGAGGGATTATTGTGGGGGAAAGTTGGTCTCACCGTGTAGAAACAAAAATATATTGGTTTCGATTGAGAAATGAGGGGAAAACTGGTTTTATCAAGTAGAAGATTTCAATGAAAGCACAATTCAGGTATAATTCAACCTGCATCTCACACTTTTCCCCCGTAGATTTCAGCAAAGGAAGATAAGCACAAGAAGGAGATGATCCTTCAATCTGTTAACCAGTCCCATGTGGACTACAGTTCATTCCGGCCAGAGAAACGAGACACAGTGGCAGTCACTGTGGCTGCAGCAGTGCGCTCTAGCTCGGACTCGCAGGTTACTGGGCTGTCACTTGACGTTGTTGAGGTCTTCAAACCCACCTCTCACGTCACCCCGATTTTTGTTGCTGTCGGCGCCAATCCAACCGAGTTCTATACAGCTGCCGAGGCTACGGACATTGTTTTCAGGTGACCCATTTTTCAAGCGATTTAGCTGGTTTTGTTTTGCCATGCATGAGACCTCCCAACTAAACCTTCCCAAATAGTCCAAAAACGGATAAAGGCAGTCTTTCTCCATTGTTGCATTAGTTTGTTCATGTGGTTGGGAAGAAGATTAGTCCTACTCTTACAAACTTTGAGAAATTAGATAGAGAAGAGTAGTCCTAATAGTAGAAACTTGGAGAAACTAGAGAGGGAAGAGCAGTCGTAGTAATTGTAGAAACGTAGAGAAAGCAGAGAGAGAAGAGCAGTCCTACTTGAAGTAGCTTTGACAAAGAAGAGAAGTAATCATAGAAACATGGGGAAAGTAGAGATAGGAACAGTCCTAATAATCACAAAAACTTAGAGAAAGAAGAGAATAGAAAACGTAGAATGAAAAAAGAGTAGCCCTACCTCTGGAAACTTAAGAGCTGTCAGTCTTATGTATAGAAGGTAACAGAAAGAAGAGAGAGGAATTGTTGCTCTTATAAACTGTTGAATATCTTTCCATCTCTATATTTGGGCAGGTACGTGGAGGAAGGAGGATTGACAAAGGCGGGAGATAAGGCGGTTATTACGCTAGATGCCACTCTCTGTGATTCACTGTACAAGGGTGCAATTAAGAAGGGGGAAAGGTATCCTTCAGAGGTGCACAAGAGAGAGGTGGGCCCATTGTTCTTGGCCCGGATGCAAGTCCACCACTCGGTCACCCGTGGGCCTGATACAGCTGTCCGCAAGGGCCCCGCGCGGCCTGTCCAGATCATCTCTGAGCGAAGACAAGGGAACAAGAAAGTCACCCGCTTCTCGGGCCTTGAGACGTTCCTCATCGATGCTGACACCGTTGCTGCCGAGCTTCAGAAGAAGTTTGCCTGCAGCACATCTGTAACCGAGCTCCCCGGTAAGGACTTGCACTGTTATTTTTATACATCAATTAATGACTAATGAATTGGATTGCCGCTGGATGCCTCTTTTTTTTCATTTATTTATATTCGTATAACTCAAACTTAGGGTCTGGCAACTGTCTTCCATCGTGTCTTCCTTTATGTCACGAGCGATGTGACGGACGACAGTTTTACAAGACTGTGACGGTGACGTGATGAAATTTATGGAACAGGGAAGAAGGGGCAGAGCGAGGTTCTCGTGCAGGGTGGAGTGATAGAGGACTTGGCCCGTCATTTGGTAGAGCACTACGGCATACCCAAGAGGTTCATCGAGGTGCTCGATAAGACCAAGAGATAAAGGTTTGTATCGGATATCAGTATTTAATGGGTCCACCTTGTTTATTCAGTTGTTGCTTACTCTCTCTTTCTCTCTCTCTGTGTCTGCTTGATTCTTGGGTGATTACAGAAGAATAGGTTCTCCGGCAAAGAGAGAGAGATAGAGGAAGAGCCGCAACCCATCCCCCGCCTTTTTATATCTGCAGTAAGCGTGCCCGGGCTTTTTCAAGCTGTTCAATAGCTGCTTGACGTAACTCTTCTGAATTTCGAATAGTCCTCAAGATCCTCTGTTTTCGATTATCTAATAAATCATTTAATGAAAGTAGATTCTGTTAACATTAATTTCATAACTTACATTATCTCTTCCCGAACCAAACATGAACCTTTCAATTCATTTGGCTCTCACGCTTCATTTTTGAATTTATGGGACTTCCATATATTTAAATGTAATGAGCCTACCCTCTTTTTTATTTCTGTTCGGATTGAAAGATATCAAAAATTATCTTATCCAAGACCAGACTCTTTTTGGAGGACTCTTCTGACTAGACAAGAAATCTTTAATAGTCAGCAAAGTTGTTTTTTTATTCTATTGATTTTTTTTATTCTATTGAGATTATTTTGAATAATTATTAAATTAATTATAATGAGGTTTAGTTTTTTACTTTTATTGATTCAATCAATATCGCTGTCACTATTCAATCCAAAAATAAGTAGTCTATACATAGGTTGTCGATTCAGCATAGCATTAATTAGATAAAAAGGAGGTGACTTTTTATCTAAATGGTTCAATAAATTTTTTTTTATCGATATGAGTGTTCTATATCGGATAAATTATCAACTATGTATTTTTTTGAAACCATCTTAGTAATAACATAGTGGTAGAAAGAATACCATGTTTAGTATGCTTGGACTTCAAGCAGTTTAGCTTTAACCATGTTAATCGTCTCACATTATTGGTTGATAGAGAATCAAAGTCAATTTACCAATGAATCACGAAATGCTATGGTTCTTACATATGATTTCTGAATTTATTCAGAAGTAATTCGTCGAGATCATGCACATTTTTTATCCTATTTTATTAAAAAAATAAATAAAGTGCAGTTGGTTAGATCCAACTTTTTTTTTGAAATACACAACTCGCACACACTCCCTTTCCAAAATAAAAGAGTACACCAATTACTACGCTTAGATTTATTGGATTTGTTGCAAAAATATCGGTATTAAACCCAAAACCTCCGGCGGATGGCCAGTGGCCCAAGGAAACAAAAGAATCAGTGACATTTTTCATATACTCTCCTCTTATAGATAGGACTAACAAAGAACAGAGTTCTTTTTGTATTACTCCCCCCCCTTTGCTTTGGTTGATTTCTTTTTTTATGGGATTTTTTTTTAATAGATTAATTTAATTGATAACTTTTTAATTTTTTCTTTTATAAATAATAAATTAAAAATGACAATTACAAGAATATACTTATTGGGTTAGGTCCTGGGTATTTTGTCAATTGATAAATACCTTGTTTGTTGCGTTGGAACGCATACTAAAAAAGGTTTCCATTAGACTACGAACTAAAAACGGGAAGGAAGAAAGCGAGAGGATCTGCTAATTACTAATCCTAAAATCAGTCCTTCCCGGAGGTATTCTCTCAACGAATAAGTAATTGTTATAGTGCAATTTAGAGCTAATTCGAATAAGCAAAAAGCTAGTATAAGTCAAAAAACACTATTACGTACTATTTTATTCGAGAATTAAACAAATGGATTAGCAAATAAAAGTGCTAACGCCACAACTAGTCCATAAATTGTTAAAGCTTCCATAAAAGCCAAACTTAACAATAAAGTACCTCGTATTTTACCTTCTGCTTCTGGCTGTCTCGCAATACCTTCTACAGCCTGACCCGCTGCAGTACCTTGACCAACTCCAGGTCCAATAGAAGCAAGTCCTACAGCCAATCCAGCAGCAATAACAGAAGCGGCAGAAATCAGTGGATTCATGATAAGCTAAGCTCCTCGCAAAAAAAAAAAAGAAATGGTTAATGATACAATCAAGGAATACATCAGCAGAAAGACATTAAAATATCGCTTTTTGTTGTTATCTGTGATAGAGTTTTTTTGTTTTAGATAAATCTCTATGCATAGCATCTTATTCTAGTTATTACATTTGTTTATTCTAAAACCTTTTTTGATCCAATCAGTCAGTCTTCACTCTTCGACTTCCTTAAGTTCAGAGTTGATCTGGTTATTTGTTCAATCCCCAATTACAGAAAAAACGAAGAACTTTCTAGTTTAATCCCATTTAAGTGCAGTGAGCAACCAAAAATATATAAGACCCTCACTATAACTAGTTAATTTATAATATGACATATACATTTGTTTCTTCTATAACGTAAACCGCTTATTGAAAATAATTATAGAATACGTTTTTTGAACCATTGACGAAGGCTCGTTATAGTGATTTGACTTTTTATATTTATAAGATAAGTGAGTTTTTTATATTTATAAGATAAGTGAGTTTTTTTAGCTTTACGTGGGACAAAGATAACAATTTATAGTGAACTAAACTCAAAAATAATAATATTAATTTAAGAAAAACAAATAAAATACACTATAAATACAATCAAATTTTATAAAAGGAAGAAGTATATAATCTAGACTCGAAGAGAAATAAATAAAAAAATCTTAGGAAAAATCCTAAGATTTTTTTATTTAAATTTCAATGATATGGTATAGCTTTCTTTACTGCTAGGATTCTCTACCTTACCTTATCTATATAAGTAAATTTATATAATCGATTAGAATTCCTATAAAATCGATTACATAAAAAGGAACTTTCTAAAAAAAACCGACTCTTTGTCAACTGGGCTAAGGGTGAGAAAAAACTATCAAAAATTAGTTAATGGTGACCCTCCATAGATTCACCTATATAAGCTGCGGCTAAAGTTGCAAAAATAAGAGCTTGAATACCGCTTGTGAATAACCCAAGAAACATAACAGGTATAGGAACTACTAAAGGTACTAAAGAAACAAGAACAACAACGACTAATTCATCAGCCAATATATTTCCGAAAAGTCGAAAACTAAGTGATAACGGTTTTGTGAAATCTTCTAGGATGTTAATTGGTAAAAGTATTGGAGTTGGTTGAATGTATTTACCAAAATAACTCAAACCTTTTTTGCTAAGACCGGCATAAAAATAGGCGACAGAGGTCAGTAAAGCTAAAGCAACTGTAGTGTTTATATCATTGGTGGGCGCCGCTAATTCCCCATGAGGTAACTCTATAATTTTCCAAGGTAAAAGAGCACCTGACCAGTTAGAAACAAAAATAAATAAGAACATAGTTCCAATAAAGGGAACCCAAGGACCATAGTCTTCTCCAATCTGAGTTTTACTCAAGTCTCGAATGAATTCAAGGAGATATTCGAAGAAATTCTGACCGTCAGCCGGAACGGTTTGTGGATTCCGAACAGCTAAGGTAACTGAACCTAATAAGATAGCAATTACGACCCAAGAAGTAATAAGAACTTGGGCATGGACTTGTAAACCTCCTATTTGCCAATATAAATGTTGGCCTACTTCTACACCCGATATATCATATAACCCTTTGAGTGTGTTAATGGAACATGGTATAACATTCATATTGTCCTCTGACAGAAATCTAACTTAAAAAAAGAATTATTTTGATTTGATTCAACCATCTCTTTCTCAACTGACCCATTTTAATCATAAGTGGTCTATTTAGGATACTAAGTACTTAATAATATCCCAAGTCCGACTATTTTCGTTTTTAGTTTTTTATGAAATACAGGAATAGTAACCGATCCAATAAATCAAATATCTATATAGAGTTTATCGAAGTAATTGACTTATCTTATTAATAATAATAATCAATGATTTCTTATATAGCTAGAACGCCCTTCAATGATTGCAGAGACTAATTTGTTAAGAATCAATCGGATTGACGCGATAGCATCGTCGTTAGCTGGAATCGAAATATCTGCAAGATCTGGGTCACAATTTGTATCAATTAAACAAATCGTCGGAATACCCAAAATGACACATTCTCGGAGAGCCGTATATTCTTCTTGCTGATCAACAATAATTACAATATCAGGTAACCCTGTCATATATTTGATCCCACCCAGATATGTTTGCAGCGTAGATAATTGTCTCTTCAACATTGCTGCATCCCTTTTTGGGAGACTGTTCAGTTTTCCCAGCCTTTGTTCCGCTCTTAAATCCCTGAACTTTTGAAGTCTCGTTTCAGTAGTGGACCAATTCGTTAGCATACCACCAAGCCATTTTTTATTAACAAAATGGCAACGAGCCTTTATTGCAGCGGATGCTACTAAATCAGCTGCTTTATTTTTTGTGCCAACGATCAAAAATTGTTTTCCTTTACTTGCTGCATCAAAAACTAAATCACAGGCTTCTGATAAAAAACGCGCAGTTCTCGTAAGATTTATAATATGAATACCTTTACGTTTTGCGGATATGAAAGGTGCCATTCTAGGATTCCCTTTCCTAGTCCCATGACCAAACTGAACTCCTGCTTCCAGCATTTCTTCCAAATTGATGTTCCAATATCTTCTTGTCATTTTTCCCCACACTTGCTTCCTCTTTCTTAAAAAAAACTAAAGAGACGAGGTATGTAAAATAAATAATTGTTCCGATGGAACTTTATACGGAAGATTGACCCTTGATATACGCTCCAAAACATTAATGACTTTAAATTCAGTATGATCTACCCCGATCATCAAATAACAATGACCGGCTAATAAAATTATATAAATATAAAATAAATAAACTTATTTTGACTTTAGTTTAGGCATCGTTGAATCGTTTCAATGATTCTTCTGATGTCTACTGAAAATTATTTGGCATGCAAGAACTCAAAAATTCTCTATGGTGAAATAAGATATCTATCATCTTTCCTTCGAACAAATTCTTATTTTTGATTTCCAAATGAATGTTTTTTTGCTGCCTTGAGTGGTGTACTAATTTTTTGAATCCGGTACCAACAGGTATAATTCGAACTAGAACAACATTTTCTTTCAACCCTTTCAACCAATCAATACGACCTCGTAAAGCAGCTTTTGCTAAAACTCGAGCAGTTTCTTGAAAACTAGCTTCAGATATGAAACTTTGAGTATTAAGAGATGCCCTCGTTATTCCCAATAAGATTGCTCGATAACAGATTGCTTCATCCAAAGCACGCCCTGCTCGCTCCGCTCGCAACAATCCTATAAGTTCTCCGGGTAAAAAAACATTAGACATTCCATCTTCTGAAACCACGACTTTTGATGTTACTTGACGTACAATAATTTCTATATGTCTATTATGGATCTGTACCCCTTGGGATCGATAAACCTTTGGATCTTATTAACCAAGGAGATCCGGCTTTGGGCGATCGTTAGCTCAGTACTAATCAAGAACCCCCAAGGTGTGGCCAGAATTCTTGATATACGTTCATTCCATGCTTTAACCCTCTTTTCCAGATTTCTTGATATTGACTCAATCGAACGCACTTCTAAAACTTGTTCCACTTTTGGAAGACCTTGCGTTATGTCACCCGATCTTGATTTTTCATATATAAATGTAACCAATGTATCTCCCTGATGAAGGGTTTCTCCATAATGACCGTGAACCGTCGCTCCTGGAGTAGCCAAATAAGGTTTAGCTGATCTTATAACTAAGTAGTCAACATCAACAATTAGAACTTGACCAGATTTTTTCTGTGATCCGTATTTAAGTAGAGATACATTTTCACAAAAAAATTGTCCAAGGCTAATAAGTGTGGCTGTTTCATCACAAAAAGCGGGATGGAAAAAATGCCAATTTAAATGAAATAAATTAAAAACTATCTTACGGGCTGGCTCAGGATTATAAATACCCTTATTTTCATCTATAATAAAAAATTTAAGTCCTTCAAAAGTCTGACTAAATTTGTTAAGTAAGAAATATTTTTTTAACAAAGTGTTATTATAAGTTATTAAATGGCAAGATGAATAAAAGTTGGCAATTTTGAATACTACTGTACCTAAAGGACCTAAACAATTCCTAATTGGAGCTACGGGATCCGCTTTAATTGATTGTTTTGTCACAGTGGTAGTGTTAGATTTCAAACCTTTGAATGGACCAATTCGAGAATAGTTCGATGATAACAAAATTTTCAAAGATTGAGATTCCTTATTTCTATTCAACAACGTACCGCCTGTTCCTTTATGTGTGGGAAATGATGGAATCTTTGTTTTAGAAAAAAAAGGATTCATATTGTTGTAATCTAATCCATTATCGCTAATCAATCCTGAACCCACCTTACTATTTCTTTTTCCGGTGTACAAAAGGGGGGAGTTACCTAACTCAATTCTTATGAAATCGCAAATTAGATCATTTGTCTTTATTTCAACAAAAGAAGCATGACTACCTTCTATAGAACTATTTTGTTCTTGGTCCCAATTCAATACTAAGCAAGTCCGAACTAATTGAATACTTGTATTAGAAATGTCTCGAATTGGCTTGCCATTTCCATAAAGGATATAATTGACAACTCTAAGTTGGATGTTATCGCCTTCCTGCAAAAGATCTTGTGGATAAATTTTGGCTAAATTGATGCCATCCGCGATTTCATATGTGACTACGGGTCGAACTGAAACAAAATACTTTTTCTTAGTAGGTGTGATCCGTTGGACATAGATCCAATTTTTCAAATGTTTGTATTCCTTGGAATCCATTTTTCCCGTTCCCGGTGGTATCAAGATGCCGCTATGCCTGGATATCTTATCTGTCTCCCCAGGAAAATGGATATCCCCAGAAAATATTTTTAGTTCTATTATTTTTTTTTTTCTCACCACTGAACCAATCCACCTACTCGGCTTCTTATATTTAAAGTGAGTGGTGTATCCACTCCTATAATACTATTGTTCCGGACCATTATCAACGAAGATCCTGGTAAGACATGCACTTCCTCGGGAATGAAAAAAAATCGATCTACTTTTTTTAGACTCAATTCTTTTGCTCCTCGGTATTCAATCAAATCCTCTTTTTTAAGGATTGAATCGACCTCTATAGCCCCATATTTAGTAATTCCAGAACTGTTTCTTCGGTATCGGGGATCGTCGAAATAAGCAAGAATACTATTTCTACGTAAAATACCATTTATGGGTATTTCAATCGAAACACCAAAATGGGGTAGGAGTTCTTTATCACATTCGTGATCATATTGTACTGGAATTATGAATTTATTTCTTCGCCTCTTGGCTAAAAATCAGCATTTTGGTGCAGAATTAAAGGATATTGTTCTAAATTCGACTGACCATTGGATATGCTACGATCAGGTCTTGAATAATGACGAGTCCTCCCCTTTTTTTTACTAGAAGAATCCGAACTAAACAATGGATGTCTCGCTAGATCCTTAGTTATTGCTAGGTCAGAAATATATCTTTCTTCGAGAGAAACAGAATCAGCATTTATTTGATCTTGATCCTTGTGAAGGGAAAAAGAAACAATACTGTATCTTGACGTACCTACCGCTAATATCCATAAATGACTTGTTTTTGGTAATAGATGCACATTACCATAAGTATATTCAGGTGCATGGTAGACATCGGTACTCCAGTGCATTTCTCCTTCTGATTCTGAATAAATATGTTTTCGAACCTTCTCTTTAAAATTTAAAGTGGCTACTCCGGAACGAATCTCAGCAATCACTTGTTCTGATTCTACGTATTGATCATTTTGCACTAAAATCAAACTTTTAGCAGGAATATTTACATTATGAATAATCTCCTGACTTTCAATAATTACATACAGATCTGTTGAACATAGAAAAGCAGGATGCCCATGACGGGTACGCGTGGGATGAACTAAATCCTCGTTGAATTTGATTTTTCCATTAAAGGGAGCTCGTACATGTTCAGCAGTCCCCCCCGTGAATACTCCGCCCGTATGAAAAGTTCTTAATGTTAGTTGAGTCCCTGGTTCCCCAATTGACTGACCCGCAATAATACCTACCGCTTCTCCCAATTCGACCAGGTCACCGTGAGTGGGACTACGACCATAACATAATTGACAGATCCAAGAGGTACTCCTACAAGTAAATGGAGTTCGAATACGTATTGGTTGTGCTCGAAAACTTATGAATCGATTGACAAGTCCAATCCCAATATCTTGATTTCGGGCGGCAATGCATCGCGGCCCGATATATATATCGTCTGCTAAAACACGACCAATTAGTGTTTGGATAAAAATGCGTTCTGGCATCCCCTTTCTCGGACTTACGGAAATACTTCGAATAGTACCACAATCTGTTCTACGTACTATAATGTGTTGAACCACTTCAACAAGTCTACGTGTCAGGTAGCCAGCATCTGATGTTCGTACAGCAGTATCTACAACTCCTTTGCGGGCCCCGTAGCAAGAAATTATATATTCCGTCAAAGAGAGCCCTTCCCGTAAATTGCTTTGAATGGGTAAATCAATCATTTGTCCTTGGGGATCGGACATTAAGCCTCTCATACCTACTAATTGGTGTACCTGAGATGCATTTCCTCTAGCTCCCGAAAAGGACATTAAATAGACTGGATTAGAGGGATCAGTCATCCGAAAATTAGGATTCATTTCGTGTCTCAAATATTCGCTGGTAGCATACCATATTTCAATGGATTGACGTAATTTTTCTACCGCGTGTACATTGCCATAATGATGGTGTTTTTCCAAAATTGAACTTTGTTGTTCAGCATCTTGCACTAACCAGCCCTTAGAGGGTATTGTTAAAAGATCATCAATTCCTAATGAAATAGATGTAGCAGTGGCTTGCTGGAAACCCAGAGTTTTCACTTGATCTAGAATGTGTGATGTATAAGCCATCCCGAAGTGATCTATTAATCTGCTAATAAGTCGTTTCATGGCAGCTCCATCTATCACTTTATTGTGAAAGACCAGATCGGCCCGTTCTGCCATAAGTACCTCCCTATTCTGCTGAGTAGGATTCTACAATAGGTCTGAGTCAGTGATTCAAAAACTTCCTTTACTCAATCTTGATTCACATAAAAATTCAGGAATTATGATATCATTAAAGCTCCAATTCTCATGAGTCTCCCCTAATTACTTAGTTTAGCTAGGATACGAGTAGGCTAGATAAAATCCTTGTATCGCTTCTTCTATTTCTCGATAAAAAGAAATATGACCAACAGTGGTTCGAATGTATATAGAACTTATTTCTTTTTTGACACTTCTTACTATTAAATAGTGTCTATAAATTTCATGGTAGGTACCAAAAGATTCATATTGAACTTCCAGCGGAACTTCCCTGGATCCAATAATGACACGTTGATCTAGTCGCCAACGGAGCCACAAAGGACTATCCAAATTGATTCGTTTTCGCCGATAAGCTCCAAGTGCGTCATAGGAACTGGAAAAAAAGGGTTCCTTATCTTTCGTCGCATGAGAATTATTATTGCCAAGAGTTTGATTTTGATCGTTTTTGCAATTAGAGAAATTATAGCGATTTGCACAAATTCCTCGACGATTCCCCAGCGTTAATACATAAAGTCCAATTAGCATGTCTTGAGTTGGTACAGAAATGGGATCACCAATAGCTGGAGACAATAGATTCATATGAGAAAACATAAGTAACCGAGCCTCTGCTTGAGCTTCTAACGATAAGGGTACATGAACAGCCATTTGATCTCCATCAAAGTCTGCATTAAAACCCTTACAAACTAATGGATGTAAACATATAGCACGACCTTCCACTAAAATGGGTTGAAACGCCTGTATGCCCAATCTATGCAAGGTCGGTGCTCTATTGAGTAACACAGGATGCCCCTGCATGACTTCTTGAAGTATCTCCCATACAATGGGATCTTTTCTCGAATTTTACTTTTAGCAATCCTGATGTTGGAAGCAACGTGTTGTCTTATTAAACCACGAATTACAAATGTCTGAAAGAGTTCTATTGCTATTTGGCGAGGTAATCCACATCGATGTAATGAAAGTGACGGACCTATTAACAATGACGGAACGACCTGAATAATCGACTCGTTTACCAAGCAAAGTCTCGCGGAATCTTCCCTCTTTTCCTTCAATTACATCTGAAAATGATTTGTAAACTTTATTATGCCCGTCCCTCATTGGTTGTCCACGTATACCATTATCCAGAAGTGTATCTACGGCTTCTTGTACCAATTTCTCCTGACACATTACTAATTCACCCGGTGTAGATCTACTTGTTGTTAGTAGATCAGTAAGAGTATTGTTGCGATAAATAACTCTTCTGTAGAGTTCATTAATATCCGAACTCATTAATTTACCCCCATCTATCTGAATGATAGGTCTTAACTCAGGAGGAAGAACAGGTAATAGGCACAAAACCATCCATTCTGGTTCTACATTTGTTCGAATAAAATGTTTAGCTAATTCCATGCGTCTAACCAAAAAATCCTTTCTTCTTCGAATTTTTCTATCTTCCCATTCATTTCCGGTGGACCCTTCATCTCCTAATTCTTTCCATTCTATCAATGAATTATCTGTAATAATGCGTAAATCCAAATCGGCTAATTGTTCTCTAATAGCACCTGCGCCAGTCGAGATTCCTCAATTTCGAAATGTTTCAAAGCCTTGGGTAGTAAAAAAAGTGGGATGCTGTATTTCCAGGATTGGATTTCATATTCGAATGAACCTCGTAATCGTAAGAAAGTAGGTTTTTTAGCTATTGGCCTAGCAAAAGAAAAATCAAGATAGGTTCCTCAAGGATTCCCCCCTTCAAAATCGGACGTGAGGGTTTACTCTCATCCGGCTCAAGTAGTTAAGTCAACTAAACAAAGCGATTATTTATCATTTTTCTGGCTTTGTTTAAAAAAACCCCAAAAGAACTACTCTTTACTCAAGTTCTCAGTAAATAAAGGGAACCTATATTTGATTGATTCATTGTTCATCGGAAATGAAAATTTTCTAAATGACTTATTCAATTACGACATACTAAATGAAATCTAAAAATTTTGAGTAGTCTACTTCCTCCGAATGATGAATCTTTTTTTGAAAAGAATAGTTTTAAATTCGGAAGGGATTTACTTGTCGATATATTATATATGCTATCCGATCTTTTAGGTCCCTACTCACCTCGATGGTTAGGCCGTGATGTCCCTTGAAGCATATATGCGATGGATAAACTCCTATAACCATGCTATATTTGCTTACTTAAACTTGAACTGAACAGAAAAAGTTTTTTTGTCACGAGGTAGAACTAGCAATTCTTTTTTATCTGGTAAAGAATCGACCATAGATCAATTCCCCTTTTTTTGGAAGTATTGAATACACCCATAAATCTGAGCTTCATGTTACTCGTCCCAATAGACATGTCAAACTAGGGGCATCCCAATCAGATTCAATGGGATGACAGTTTCTCAGTTCGAATCTGTAAAATGCTAATTTCGATCAAATCACACATCGCAGTATACTAGGCCCTCTAATTCCTTAAGTGGTTTATCTAAAAGATTCTTGATATAACTAGGAAGGCGTTTTAAATACCACACATGAGTTACTGGACAGGCGAGTTTTATGTATCCCATTTGATATCTTCGTACACGAGAATCAACAAACTCGACTCCACATTGTTCACAAAATTTTGGGTCTTCCTTTTCAGCTCCGATCACTCGATAATTTCCACAAGCACAAATTCCACCTTTTATAGGTCCAAATATTCTTTCACAAAACAATCCGTCTTTTTCTGGTTTATTGGTTTTGTAATGAAAAGTGTATGGTTTTGTCGCCGCTCCGGCTACCTCCCATTTAAGTGGAATTTTGTTAGCCCCAGCACCTCTTTGTTCAGGAGAAACTAGTCCAATTGAAGTTGTTGATGTTTATACTGGTCAATCATAGAATAGAAATTCTGATTCATTCAGATCAGATCAAGCTTCCTTCCTATTAATCTGAAAATTTTTCTCAGATACAAGAAAATGATTCAGTTCCAGAGCCAAAGATCGTAGTTCTCTAACAAGCAATCGAAAAGATTCTGGGGCATCCTCAGGAGTAACTATTGTTCCTCCAATAATCGTAGTACCAAGTACTTCCTGACGAGCTCTAATATGATCTGATTTATAAGTAAGCATCTCTTGTAAAATATGAGCAACGCCAAATCCTCTAAAGCCCAAACTTCCATTTCTCCCACTCGTTGGCCACCTTGTTTTGCACTTCCTCTAAGGGGTTGTTGTGTAACAAGTGAATAGTGACCACTGGAACGTCCATGTATTTTATCAGCAACTTGATGAATTAATTTCAAGATATAAGGCTTTCCTATTATAACAGGCTGCTCAAAAGGATCTCCCGTTCTTCCATCAAATATTCTACTTTTTCCCGGGCATTCGGGTTCAAATACCCATGGATTTTTGTTTGCTTACTTGCCTCATATAATTCTGAAAACACTAGTTTTCTTGAAGCCTCTTGCTCGTATCTCTCATCAAAAGGGGCTATTCTATAATGTCTATTTAAAAGATCTCCCGCTAAGCCGAGCGAACATTCAAATATCTGTCCAACATTCATTCGTGAGGGTACTCCTAAAGGGTTGAAGACCATATCAACCGGAGTTCCATCTTGTAAATAGGGCATGTCTTGTCTAGGCAAAATTTTAGAAATAATACCCTTATTCCCATGTCTTCCTGCTACTTTATCACCCACTTTGATTTCACGTTTCTGTGAAATATATACACGAATCATTTCTGGGTTATAACTGAACCCCTTTTTCTGGATCCATCTCACATCAATTACTCGACCCCTTCCACCTATAGGTAGTTTTAGAGAAGTCTCCTTTGCAGTGGAAACCTGAATACCAAGTATGGCCCGTAATAATCTATCCTCTGGTGCATACGACGATTCATTCGCTATCTGAGGCGTTAATTTACCTACTAAAATATCACCTGTTTCCACCCAAGATCCGAGCAGCACGATGCCATTTCTGTCTAAATTGCGGAGTAAATGAGCTTCTAAATGAGGTATTTCGTTAGTAATTCTTTCAGGGCCCTGACTTGTCATATGAGTTTGAATTTCATATTTTCGGATGTGAAAAGAAGTATAAATATCGCTATAGACCAAACGCTCACTTATAAGTACCGCATCTTCAAAATTGTAGCCTTCCCATGGCATATAAGCTACTAATACATTTTTTCCCAAAGCGAGTTCTCTCAACGGTAGCCGCCCTGTCGGCTAAAATTTGTCCCTTTAACATATTTACCCTGTTGAACCTGAGGTTTTTGGTGCATGCAAGTATTTTTGTTCGAACGTTCATAAATAACTAATGGAATAGTTAGAGTGTTTCCATTACCTGAGGAAACAGTTTGGTGAGTATCCGTAGAAATAACTTTACCTCATGTTCGGCTATAACTGAAACTCCTGAATCTAAAGCCGCTTGGCGTTCTAGTCCGGTTCCTACAATGCACTTCTCGGACCGAGAAAGCGGAACTGCTTGACGCTGCATATTAGAACTCATTAACGCCCTATTGGCATCATTATGCTCAATAAAAGGAATGAGAGAGGCTCCAATCGAAAAATATTGAAAGGGAAAAATGCTTCGAAGATGAACCTGTTCCCAGGCAATAGTCAGGAATTCTTGACGGTATCGAGCAGGAACAACCTGTTCTTCCTGAATACCTCGATTTAAGGCCAAAGAATTGCCTGCCGCTATCATATAATATTCATCTCTACTTGGTGATAAATAAACCATCCGTGCTTCTTTTTCTTTTGATCTCTCAGAGATTTCATAAAATGGAGTCTCTATGGATCCCCAATGACCAATCCTTACATGAATAGCTAAGGATCCAATAAGTCCAACATTAATTCCTTCGGAGGTGTCAATTGGGCAAATACGTCCATAGTGACTAGGGTGGATATCTCGCATCCGAAAACTTGCAGTTCGACCTGTCACCCCTCCAGGACCTAAATAACTCAATTTTCGACCATGAACAATTTGGGTTAATGGATTAGTTCGATCCAAAACTTGAGATAAAGGGTGTAGACCGAAAAATGATTCATAAGTGGTTGTTAATGAAGTTGAAGTTACCAAATTTTGAGGAGTTGGTATCAATTTATGCCTGATTGCTCCAGATATAGTTCCTCGAACCGCATTTTCTAAACGACCAAGAGCCAGTCCGAATTGATCCTGCAACAGATCTGCTACAGAACGAATACGTTTATTTTTCAAGTGATTCATATCGTCAAGTGTACCCATTCCAAATTTCATTCCAATCAAATGATCTGCAGCAGCCAATACATCTCGTGGTAACAAAAATGTATTGTTCTCAGGTATATCAAGATTTAATCTTTGGTTGATATTTCGCCGCCCAATTCTTCCTAATTCACATCTTTGTTGAAAAAATTTCTTTTGTAATTCCTTACACAAGGACTCAGAAAATACTGGATCCCCACCTACACAAGCAAATTGTTGATAAAACTCCAAAATAGCATTTTCTTTTGACCCGATCTTTTTTTTTTCCTTATCATTTAGGAAAGACAAGAAAATTTCAGGATAACAAACATTATCTAGAATTTCTCTTAGATTTAAACCCATAGCTGATAATAGAACGAGAATGGAGATTTTTTGTTTCTTTATAACGCTAAAAAAAGAAGAATGATTCGAGTTCTTTATTTCATTTTTTTTATATGTTTTATAGAAAACTAGCCCCCATTTTTTTTTTTTTTTAATTGAACAGTTTTCATCTATCTCGGGATACTCAGTATAAATTAAAAGAGAGCTAGAAAAATCTCTGGACCTTAAATTATGATTTATTTTTGATTGGTCAAAATTCAAAAGCGACGAAAATACGAAATAACTCGAAATTTGAGTTTAGTTGAATTTATATATTTATTTTTCTTATTTAGAAGTCTGTGTACAGACGTATTGGAGATTGATCTCCGTTGTCAAGCCCATATCTGTCTACAAATATATAGTCTCTAAATATAGAGATGCTACAATAGAACACACGATAGTGTGGTAGAAAGATTTATATTATATCATTTAGTTCTTTCTACCATACTATCTCCACTAGTGTCGATTCCAGTCCAATCATTCCATTTAAGACTTGGAGTTTAAATCCCTTTCTTTAATGACGGATAAGAAATCAAAGTCTCAGTTAACTTAATCATTTTGGCTCACTGTTTTCACGTAGATGATAAGTAAAAAAGCAGTAGGAACTAGAATGAACAGTGCAGTAGCAATAAATGCGAGAATATTTACTTCCATAATCTTATTGTTTTTTTCTTCGCAATAACTCGGGATCTAATCCCATAGAGGTAATAAATTTGACTGCTATAATCTAATTTGGATTAATTGTATCCTAATGATACTAAATGAAATCCGTGTATGAATAACAATATCTAATCTATCAAAGAGATTCATCATCGAGAATTGAATAGACTAGTATAACATAGGAAGATCTTTTATCCATACCAAGTAAAAAAAGGGATTCCTGATTCTCTAACGAATTCATTGAGTTTATGTTTTCACTCTTTCTTTTTTAGACTAGACTATAAAAAAGGTCCCCTTCATTTTTTTTTGTTAGATTTCTCCCATTAATTAGCTCATGAGATATCATATGACCGACCGGTATTCCATTGGCCATCCAAACAAACAGTAGAAGTGCAAGAAAAAAAGTCATTAATATAATACAATTAATATAATACTAATAACTTATTTAATAATAATAAACTACTAATTATAACTTAATATATATCATTTTTTTGTAGATGAAAAATTCTCTGTCAAGCTGATTTTGGTAAGATCATTAGGTATCATGCAATAAATACCATATATAGACTCCTTATATGTGTACTCCTATCCTACTAAAAATATTAATACTCTATAAAAATATTAATACTCTAATATATTTCATGGATTAAGAGCAATCGAAAACGTCATGTCAGACCTTTCCTTTAGAGTATCCATCAAACTAATAAATAGAGTGATACCACCAATTCAATTGTCCCAATCCACATAGATATGTCTCCTTGTTCTGAAATTGTTAATGGCTAGTAAGTATAAATTGTTCTATTTGTGTGATACTAAATCGAACATTAAAACAAAAAAAGAGAGAAAGATGCCTACCTAGAATTATATGTTGCTCCCCGTTTTATCCTTGTGCGTCGGTAACAATACAGACAGAAATTCAAAGATTTATCGGGTCGTCGGATCTTAGTTCGGGACTGACGGGGCTCGAACCCGCAGCTTCCGCCTTGACAGGGCGGTGCTCTGACCAATTGAACTACAATCCCAGCAGGCTGGACAGTATGTCTATTCTGTCTATTCTTAGGGTTTCCTAAGAACACTCTATTTGCTGTATTATAACATAAACACGAATGCTATAGGGATATCCAGCTAGACTAGATATAGCCTATACTATATCTAGTGATTCATATAGTAATCATAACACTGGTTAAATAGTAACCTGTAATAATTACTATTGCTTTAATATTTATTAGTTATTTTTAATATAATAATGATAAAAAAGAACACAAATTAGACTTTTATTTATTCTTACATACATATCAGGTATTTCTAGAAAAAGGTGATGTCATACTCAAAAGAAAGCGGAAAGGCAAACTTTTGGGCCGAGCTGGATTTGAACCAGCGTAGACAATTGCCAACGAATTTACAGTCCGTCCCCATTAACCACTCGGGCATCGAACACGGAAGAATCCATATCATATACATATATAATAGATAATTGATATGGATATGGGCTTCTCAATTATTACTAAGCCACGATGAACTTACTTTCCCAGTACCCTACCCCTAGGGGAATTCGAATCCCCGCTGCCTCCTTGAAAGAGAGATGTCCTGAACCGCTAGACGATAGGGGCATATCCGCCCGACCACCATCATACTATGATCATAATATGATCAGTTTTTTGGAATTGTCAATACAATAAATAGAATCTAAAAAAATGGAAAAATATACAAAAAGGACCTAGTAATTGTAAAAATGTAAGTACTGGTCTGATTATAAAGAGCTTTTCAACTTTGATGATTCCCGACCGACCCTCTAGGTAGGAGGTCATAAATGTGTCATCCGCTATGATCTATTTATTATACTCATATAATATAGTCATATATACTATATAATACAATAGTGTAGACTTATTTAATAGGTCAAATTTGAGATTTTATTATTTGAGAATTCTTTCCTTATATAATCTAATTAGGTTCGGTTCAATATTCATTATTTATTTAGTTAGACTAAATATAATAGGAAAAGATAATAGGAAAGTTCCCTACCTATTCTCTTTAATGAACTAGACGATATTAAATTAAGTTTATATTAAGCTAGCTAATAAGCTAGATAAGTTTAGTAAAAGTCATAATAAAAAAATGAATTATAAATTTCTTTTCTTTTAATTTAATATTAAACTCAATTATAATATTCAACTTTTAATTAATATAAAAGTCCTTACATGAATATAAAAATTCAGAATAGATAAATATTAAGTAAGATATATGTTTTTTCTATTAAAGAAATATGTCTTAAAATCATATGTATTAATATGTTTCTATAATATATTCTATTATTTATATATTAATATATTTATCTAATATTATAGAATTTAATTAATATATTAAATAAAAAAAAAAGAAAAAATATTCAAAAATATTAGTAGATTAACAAATAAAAAAAGTAGTATATCAAATTAGTTGAAGTAGTGATTGATCGAAGATCAAAAGTATAGAAATTTTAGTTATTGAATTTAATTTACCCTAATAGATTTCTTTAAATAAAATACGATTTGATCTCATACATCTCTGTAAGATTTGTATATGTAGGAATTAATTCAATATTGTTCTCATGATCCCTCAAAAGCAAAGACAATAGATCAAATACAATAGCTAAAGTAACATTGAAACAATTCACTTTAGTTTATTGGTAAGGTTTTGACGAACTTTCTGCTAGACTTGACTTAGGACTTCAACCCTTTAGTTTTAAATCTATATAATTTCTTGTTCCTGCATAAGTTCCTATACATCTATATGTAGATGTAATATATGGACATATATACCCGCGGTAGACTCATAATGGAAAATTGAGAATTTAGTGAGTTTTAAGCCCTTTTAACTCAGTGGTAGAGTAACGCCATGGTAAGGCGTAAGTCATCGGTTCAAATCCGATAAGGGGCTTTTTTTTTGACCCAAATTTGAATCTTCATTTTTTAGGGGAGAGTATAATAGATGGATCTTGTTGATATTTGTGAAAAAGATAACCATATTAGAAACATAAAACACCTTTTATCATGAATAGTTCTAGTTATGATTAAAACCTAGTTATAAAGTTGTTCACTATATTTTAGATAATAAAAAATCTTTAAACCTTTTAGGGGAGGAGGAGTCGATCCTCTATTGATCTAATAATTGTTACCAGACTTCCTTTGCTTTTTTAGATCTATTTTTCGTCCTAACCCTAGGACATTGCTATTCTAGATCTCTGATCTATTAGATATTAATCACCAAACCAAAGTCTTCCTAATCTCTACAGTCTCCCAATCAAAGCCATAGTTAAAGTAACAAAAAAAAATAAGTGGACCTGACACGTTGAATCATGACTATATTGGCTATTCTGATATTCAAATTCTATAGAGATGAAATTCTAAAAGCGGACTCTTTTTTTTTGACTTTTTTTTTTAACTTTAACCATCCAAGAATTTGTCGATATCTCCCGTTTTCATCTTCTTTTTACTGGATGCTCCATAGGAATAATTTGCTATTCCTTTTCCCCAAAAAGAAAACTTTATTTCACTAATAAATTTTTCAATCTCTTTCTTTGATTACAAAATAAGATATTTTTTTTGAGCCAAGTCAATAGAGAACAAATACAATAAGGGGGTTTTCATTTCTAGTTTACCTTTATTTAATATTGAGTTTAGTATTTCAAATTTAATTTAGATTTAGGAGAAAAAAAAACTACAATACGATATTTTTTGATCTAACGAGTAAAGGTAAAGTCAAAAGATACATATTCGAAGTTTCTTTTTTTCTTGGTTAGGCCCGCTAAAAAAGTACTCTGCATTCGAGTTAGAGGACAATTCGGGGTGCAGTTCAAAATTGTTGTTTTTAAGAAAAAAAAGTAATAGTAAAGACTAATCAAATCAAACTAACTGATGGATTTACCTAGGTCGGTTTGTAGTCTACTAATTTGTAGTCTACTATTAGTAGTCTACTAAAGGAAGAGTTTGTATCTTCGAAACCCATTCGAAGGGGTATTGGGCGATTCTTGGTATCGTCTATATAAAATCGAAATATGATATACCCTGGAAATAAAATGAGATGAGGTGTTCGAAAATGGTTGAAGTAGTTAAATAGGAGGATCACTATGACTATAGCCCTTGGTAGATTTACCAAAGAAGAAAATGATTTATTTGATATTATGGATGACTGGTTACGTAGGGACCGTTTCGTTTTTGTGGGTTGGTCCGGCCTATTGCTATTTCCTTGTGCCTATTTCGCCGTAGGCGGTTGGTTCACAGGTACAACTTTTGTCACTTCATGGTATACCCATGGATTGGCGAGTTCCTATTTGGAAGGTTGCAATTTTTTAACTGCTGCAGTTTCTACTCCTGCGAATAGTTTAGCTCACTCTTTATTGCTTCTGTGGGGACCAGAAGCTCAAGGAGATTTTACTCGTTGGTGTCAATTGGGTGGTCTGTGGACTTTTGTTGCTCTTCATGGGGCTTTTGGGCTAATAGGTTTCATGTTACGTCAATTTGAACTTGCTCGATCTGTTCAATTGCGACCTTATAACGCAATCGCTTTTTCCGGTCCAATTGCAGTTTTTGTTTCTGTATTCTTGATTTATCCACTGGGTCAGTCTGGTTGGTTCTTTGCACCTAGTTTTGGTGTAGCAGCAATCTTTAGATTCATCCTTTTCTTCCAAGGGTTTCATAATTGGACGTTGAATCCATTTCATATGATGGGAGTTGCTGGAGTATTAGGCGCTGCTTTGCTATGCGCTATTCATGGTGCTACTGTAGAAAATACTTTATTCGAAGACGGTGACGGTGCAAATACATTCCGTGCTTTTAACCCAACTCAGGCTGAAGAGACTTATTCAATGGTAACTGCTAACCGCTTCTGGTCCCAAATCTTTGGGGTTGCTTTTTCCAACAAACGTTGGTTACATTTCTTTATGTTATTTGTACCAGTAACTGGTTTATGGATGAGTGCTCTTGGAGTAGTCGGTCTGGCTCTGAACCTACGTGCCTATGACTTCGTTTCCCAAGAAATCCGTGCAGCAGAAGATCCTGAATTTGAGACTTTCTACACCAAAAATATTCTATTAAATGAAGGTATTCGTGCTTGGATGGCGGCTCAGGATCAGCCTCATGAAAATCTTATATGCCCTGAGGAGGTTCTACCACGTGGAAACGCTCTTTAATGGAACTTTAGCTTTAGCAGGTCGTGACCAAGAAACCACCGGTTTTGCTTGGTGGGCCGGTAATGCCAGACTTATCAATTTGTCCGGTAAACTACTTGGAGCTCACGTAGCCCATGCCGGATTAATTGTATTTTGGGCCGGAGCAATGAACCTATTTGAAGTGGCTCATTTCGTACCGGAAAAGCCGATGTATGAACAAGGATTGATTTTACTTCCCCATCTAGCTACTTTAGGTTGGGGGGTAGGTCCGGGAGGAGAAGTTATAGATACTTTTCCATACTTTGTGTCTGGAGTACTTCACTTAATTTCCTCTGCAGTCTTAGGCTTTGGCGGCATTTATCATGCGCTTCTGGGACCTGAAACTCTTGAAGAATCTTTTCCATTCTTTGGTTATGTATGGAAAGATAGAAATAAAATGACCACAATTTTAGGTATTCACTTAATTTTGTTAGGTCTAGGTGCTTTTCTTTTAGTATTCAAAGCTGTTTATTTTGGTGGTGTATATGATACCTGGGCTCCAGGAGGGGGAGATGTACGTAAACTTCCAACTTGACCCTTAGCCCAAGTGTTATATTTGGTTATTTACTAAAATCTCCTTTTGGAGGAGAAGGTTGGATTGTTAGTGTGGACGATTTAGAAGATATAATTGGCGGACATGTATGGTTAGGTTTCACTTGTATACTTGGTGGAATTTGGCATATCTTAACCAAGCCTTTTGCGTGGGCTCGCCGCGCATTTGTCTGGTCTGGAGAGGCTTACTTGTCTTATAGTTTAGCTGCTTTATCTGTATTTGGTTTTATAGCTTGTTGTTTTGTCTGGTTCAATAATACTGCTTACCCTAGTGAATTTTATGGTCCAACCGGACCAGAAGCTTCTCAAGCTCAAGCTTTTACTTTTCTAGTTAGAGACCAACGCCTTGGGGCTAATGTGGGCTCCGCTCAAGGACCTACTGGTTTAGGTAAATATCTAATGCGTTCCCCAACTGGAGAGATCATTTTTGGAGGGGAAACCATGCGTTTTTGGGATCTACGAGCTCCTTGGTTAGAACCTCTAAGAGGTCCAAATGGGTTGGACTTGAGCAGGCTGAAAAAAGACATACAACCTTGGCAAGAACGCCGTTCAGCGGAATATATGACTCACGCTCCTCTAGGTTCTTTAAATTCCGTGGGTGGCGTAGCTACCGAAATCAATGCAGTCAATTATGTATCTCCTAGAAGTTGGTTAGCTACTTCTCATTTTGTTCTAGGCTTCTTCTTTTTTGTGGGTCATTTGTGGCATGCGGGAAGAGCCCGTGCAGCTGCAGCAGGATTTGAAAAGGGAATCGATCGTGAATTGGAACCTGTTCTATTCATGACCCCTCTTAATTAATTGAATTGATATTTTTTGATTTATATATCTTTTTTTGTTCTGGCTCGGCTAGACGTAGGATAGCCGAGCCAGAACAATTTATAACAGTATATTAGGCCAATAAAAAAAGATTCAACAAGAAAAAGGAGAGAGAGGGATTCGAACCCTCGATAGTTCTTTAGAACTATACCGGTTTTCAAGACCGGAGCTATCAACCACTCGGCCATCTCTCCAAAAGACAATTTCTATTTTATTTCTACAAATAGAACATGGCCATATGAATTGATACACTACCCTGTTAAAGTGACATTCTAGATAGGGTCTATATATGTATTCATTTGTATGTATCTATGTGTATATTGATAGGTATATACAGGATCTAGTATATCTATTTGTTAGTTAAATATATAGTAAACTAAATCAAATACTAAATAAAGTGGTAATAACTTTTAATGAATGAATTGATTCATGGTTAAATCCCGCCATGATGCATTTTCTCAAAATTTTAACTAAATAAGGGATCAAATGGTATAGTTTATTTGTTGGTAGCTTGGAGGATTACAAGCATGACTATTGCTTTCCAATTGGCTGTTTTTGCATTAATTGCGACTTCATCAGTCTTACTGATTAGTGTACCTGTTGTATTTGCTTCTTCTGATGGTTGGTCAAGTAACAAAAATATTGTATTTTCTGCTACTTCATTATGGATTGGATTAGTTTTTTTGGTAGCTATCCTCAATTCTCTCATCTCTTGAACTTTTTCTCCGGCATTTCTTCCATCCAAAACACAGCTACTTCTAATAAAATTCTTCTTTTGAGATAGATTTGAATTAAAGTTTGAAAACAAAAAGAAAGATATTTCTTTTGTTTTATTTTCAATCATATCGTTGATATCATTTTTTGATTACTTATTTTATCGTATCTATCGGTTTTTTGGAATCGGAATCTTCCTGAAAGAAGAAGAAGAAATAGTATCAGGTCCTGCACAAATATGATCCAAACGCATATATGATATATCATATATGTCATATATGTGTGGACATATGTGTGCGTATCAAAAAAGCGGATATGGTTTAATGGTAAAATTTCTCCTTGCCAAGGAGAAGTCGCGGGTTCGATTCCCGCTATCCGCCCATGGGGAAGTCATTTACTATGATTACTAATTTAGTCTAGTTTACTACTAGAGTGTCGTCGTTAGATGATTCTGTTTCTTTATCTACCCGCCAATCGAAAAACAAAACCTACCATCCAAAAACAAAAAGCTTATTAAGAACTAGATACTAGAATAATACCACACCTAAAATAAGAAAATAGTGAGATTATCTAGATATGTATATTTCTTTTATCTATTTTGATTTGATCAAAAAACAATGTTGCGGAGACAGGATTTGAACCCGTGACCTCAAGGTTATGAGCCTTGCGAGCTACCAAACTGCTCTACTCCGCGTTGAAGAACTAAGTGGACAAAAAGAATATACGCCCCTTTACCATATCTATATAATTAGAATAGTCCATTTATACAGAATGGTAAAGAGGGGCCACTCCATGATCATGGATCATAGAGATTTATAAAAACAAAAGTGAACGGTATTTTTATCCTTACCAACTAGACCTTGTAGCGCCCGGTAACAAACATGTATTAACCATTTCTCGAAGTATGTGTCCGGATAGTCCAAAGTGTCGATAGTTACCCCTTAGAGGATCTGATTCTGGGTAAGTCGTAGAATTTTGGGAATTTCCAATTTGTTTTGGCTCATTCTCTCTAGTTTAGGCTTCTCTCAAGTTACGTGCTTACATATTTGGTTCAATTTTGTGACCCTCTCAGTTGTGGGTTTAGCAAGAAATTGTGATTTTGAGAACTTTCTCATGACAAAATCCTGATTGAAATTTTGAGAACAAGCGATATTATTGGCCAGAATGTGACATCTAAGATTCAGATGTTTGTTTTCTTGTACACATATGATTATATCCAGATCATACATCGAATGTCAACCGTCTGGGCACCTTATCTGTAGACCAACATTCCATTGTCCAAGAATTTTTGGAATGTCTAGCATGGTATTAAAAAAATGCGTTTATACAGTGCTCTAGTTAAGTCCCAACAAAATACGAAAGATATATTTTTCAGCCTCAGAGAGTCCTGGACTTATTTTGAAGGAAACACAGTAAAAAGTGGGAGAATAAGAATTTAGGGGATACAAGCATAGATAAGTGTTTCTATTATTTCTTGCTGTGGATTGAAGCTTCTTCTTGAATCACCAACATCGCAAAGGGGTTTTATCAAAGTAGTGTTCTCTAAGTAGCCCATCTTTGAGAATGTGATTGCATATTTGAAAATCTAGAAGGCCCTTGTTATGCCTTTTACCTCTTGACTCCAAGGTAAGGTCAATGATGGATTTGTTTGGGAAGGCAATTGCATGAAAGATGATAGGCTTTGGCCTGCTACCTTAGTGGGCTGGTCCAAGGCAGAGTTCGGTAGATGTTATCTGCCAAAGATCTTGTTTGAAGTTTGGATTGGGCAAGTTAATTTAACTGGCTAACTCTACAATTAGTAGGTTAAGTTGGCTAAGCCAAGATTGGTTTAGTTAATTCTTTGATTGATTTGGCCTAGTCAATTTGATATGCCCATACATGATGCCACTATAATTTTTAATTTTTTTCATTAAGCCAACTCTCCAATGAAATAAAATTGTGTAGTATCTGCAGGGGTTTGGCAATTGACCTGGATCAGCCAATTTTAACTGGCAATTGCCCATAAATAAAATTGAAGAGCTTGAACAATGACCTGATCTGCTGAATCATCTATCGAATCAGCAGATTGATGATGCATCAACTAGGTTGACTCAACCAAGATGGAAGGTAAAATTCAGAACCAAATTTTGTTTAGACTAAATTTAGTTGGGCCATTTAGTTGATCTGACTTGACCTTCTGATGCCAGTCAAGATTATTTCTAACTCAAAAAAGGGAGGGATGGGTGAAACTTGCTGAGGATCTTAACTTAAAGAAGCCTAAAATATGTATCCAACCAAGCTCAAGAATCTACCAAGAGTATAGGGATGAGAGTAAACAAAATCCACACTGATTTAGAGGGAACAACCTTCTTGAATAGGATTATAAATGTTCACAATAGAGGTCCAATGTCAAGTACAAAATGGAGAGAAGGGAACACGTTTACCAAATGGACAAACAAAAAAGAAGACACACTTGGTGTCACCTCCTCATAATAGTCTCTTTGCCAGATGCTATGTTGTCCCCAACTCCTCTCCAGCTTTCCAATTAGTTAAGCTTAAACCCTCTACGGTTGCTCACAAGATGCTCTCAAGAATTCCTTTCAGAACACTAGAATTCTCTCATAATTCTCTTCGTAAGGTGAGGCAGACACTCCCTTTTATAGAGCTCCTTGGAAGCTTCTAGAAACCTCTGTTTATAGAGGATTTTGACAATTTTCTAAAACACCTAGAAAGGCCCACAAACTTTAAGAAGGATCTATGAGCTTATAGAATAGTCTAGAGGATTCCATGACATTTTAAAAGCATCTAGAATGCTCGAGAAGAATCTTGAAGGTTCTAGAGGTATCTAGAAGAGTTTAGGAAATTCAGAGGCTTCTAGAACATGATAATTTAACAGGTCAATCCTCACAAAAATAGTGAACATCCTTGATTCAGTACAGATGATAATGCCCATTTGAAAAAGACGCAGATGAATGCTGTTTAGAGTGAAGGGGATTCCAAGAGAGATTTTTGGCCAAGGTCATTGGGTTGCATGCTCGATATGTATGGGGATTAAGAACACCTTTAATAGACACAGAGCCTTCTTCATTTATGCAACACGAGGACTTGGAACAAAAACCTTCATCTATGCAACACAGAGATTAAGATCAGCTATAAAGGATATGAATCCCTCTTTATTTATGCTACCTGGCTATGCTTTTAACGAAATAATATAATTGACTAGAGTAAAATGTCAAATGAAAAGATTAAAAACATATATTAAAATCCTCATGGTTTATAGAAGGCTTATGTGCACATATGGGTGTTGGAATTGGCCTATTTCATTAATGTTTTTTATGTGGCAACATTGAGCTTCAATACTTGTTATGAAACTATTTCTTTTCTTCCAAACTTCTTGCACCTCTTTCCTTTTGTTTCTTAAAATTGAACATGTTTTAAATCATTTTTTTTCAAAATTCCCATCAAAGTATTGGTTAGAAGTATAGTCTCACTCATATAATGAGTATGTTAAATTCTGTAACCATTAGTCTTCAAGATAATAAAGACAAATTGTGAATACTGTTTGAGGAAAGAGTTAATGAATTGATCTATATGAGTCCCAAAAGTTTATTACATCTAAGTGTCATTCAGGTTGATTTGTGTAATGGTTGTGTAAGTAATCATTAGATGTAAGACACTTAAGACATACTGTTTATGGATAAATGTGTTTGGACTATGACCTACAATTTTTTAATTATGAAATTACAAATTTTCTTAGCTCAAGTGTAGCAAATATTTTTAAAAGCTGATTGTGTAGTAAATATGCGATCTTCCACCCTTAGTAATAGATGAGCGAGCTCAAGGAAGATGATGTGATAAAGTTCTTGAGCAAGGTAGTATATATTAATAAGAGTTCTCCAATGATTTGTCAATGCAATAGGGCTTGAGTGTTTACTGTTCCCTATGCCATCCTAGGAGTGTCAAGAAGATGGCGAACATCTTAGAAGCTTCTCGAGTATACTGTATAGATTGGCACCCCACTTGTTGGCAACTTAACCTATCGACTGTGTTAAACAATCCTTGATTCATTAATTTATAAGGTTGATCAGCAAATACTATGAAGCTATTGGAGTTATTCACTTGCCTGATACATTGGCCTAAAGGGCTCCACACAAATAGTTTTTATGAACAATGCCCATTGAGTGACAATAATAGAAAACCTAAATGAAGTTCTGCCATGCAAAAGTTCTTTCGGTGCACATCATCCTTTTCCCTTCTCTCTACCTTTCCTTGTGATGCAATCAGAAAGGCAAGATGATGATAATGATAATTGGGATAATTAAGATGAAGATAAAGAGATTCGATGTGCAAAGGATCGTGTGCATATGTCAAGAGGTCAAACACTTAAACATCTTCACATGACTTAATCGCGGAATAAATAATCATGGACTTAATCCGTACAGAGGTAAGGTGATCGTCAGCTTTTGATTTAATGTTTAAAGTTCAACTGCACTTTATTTTATTTTCAAGCAAATAATGACGTCCAAATCCAACAGTATTAAAATTTAAACCATTATTTATCACTCAAAATTACTTTTCAAAATACCAAGTTTTCCTAGCTCAATACCTAGGAAAATAGTCACATTTAAAATATTTCATGCATTTTTTGGGGTGCTAGTGTATATGATGCTAAACTAAAAGAACATACTTGGTCAGGCAGTTAAATTTATTATGAAATCAAGAATTTTAGAAACTTTGGTAGAAAAGCAAAGTGCACTCTGCTACTTAAATATATTATCTTGCTATATACATTTAAAATTGGTTGTAAACCAAGAGTTTACCATTAGATAATCTGATTTCCCAAAACTGATATGTTTCCCCATATCAATGGCTTAGTAAAATGAAATCCAAATAAGATGGGGCATTTTTCATATTGTGATATCGGCTTCAATGCTTGATAAAGTAACAAGGTCTGAATTTGATAAATTATTTTGGTTTCAACTTTTCCATAACATGCTCTCACACACTGTAGTGTGTTCACATGGTTTGAGCATTTTTATTCTATTTACAAGCAATACACAATACGAAAGTAGAATTATTTTTCAGGAAATAGGGAAAAGGCTCTGATCTTAATTGGACAACAACAAATCATCAAGTTCATCAGGCATGACGCTGATGCGGACAATAATCATAGTGAGACTTATCTGATGCCATCATAACAAAACATATTGAAGAGGGAAGTATAAGAAGAGGTACTGAGGACAAAATAGAATCCTCATTATTGATATTTATTGAAATGTCTATATTTATAGACAATGATAGATATGAACATCAGCTCTAAAAGTATGGCGCACATTTATACTCATGTCTTGATATGGGTTCTATGATGAACACAAGAGATACCATGCCACCATACATGGAAGTAATCAATCTATAATTGGAACTTTCTGTTTAGTAGTGCCATCTTGATTAGTAGTACTCTTTCATGACTCGACAACGGTGATAAAGATCAAGAATCATAAGTAGACAAAAAAATATAAGAACACCATGAAGATTGAAAGAGAGAAGGAATGTGACATAGAATTATATGTTGAATACCAATTTAAAAATTAGAATTGGTGGTCTATTTATGTTATTACATCTTGATATTTTACTGTTGGGACTTCATTATTGTCTGAACTCAATCTGTCATATTTAAGAGGTGCATATGTGTTTCCTTTATATTCATTTGAAACTTTCACTTTATATTACTTGACTGGTTATGACGTGTTGAAATTCATTTATCAATTATGTTGTTTGCAATTCGTTGATTTCATGTGGTCTTGAATAAATTATTTGACCCACCTAGTGGCCTGGTCAGAATAATGGTGGCATGAACAACTTATGTGGGTTTATACACCTTATTCAATCATATTAGTCCTGAACAAGGAATCAAGACTTCTTCAAGATATCATACTTGTGACTGCATGAGGTTGACTAGGTAATGATCCACATGAACCTCCGCTTGGTCATGGGATAGATAAGTACATTTGATTCTGATCAGCACTGTAGACAAAGGTTAATTGAAAATCTTTTGATGCAACCTGCAACCAAGAAAAATATGGGTCTACATTGATGTGTTTAGTTTTGGCATGGAGGATCAAATTGGCTGTTAAGTACATTTGTGGAAGATCCAATGGTAGAGGACTGAAATGGGATCCACACACATCCCAAGTTCATCCACAAAAGATAATATATAAATTTGAGTGTGCCATTGAGTAAGAACTTGTATTAAGCATCTATAATCGAATGATCCACCTTTGTTGTTTCTTTGAGGTTCATGATATAAGGTTATTTTTGAGACAGATTCAAAACCGACTGGTAGGTCATTTGTCTTGGCCTAGCCTGCTGAAATTGCATCAGTATATGTATTCACATGATGTTAGAGTGGTTGATACTAAATATTGGATTAATATCATTGACTTAAACCATGTATTTGCATTAAAATGATAATTATGTATGTTAACATAGGTTTAATATATTAAGTTGCATTAAAGAACGATATTATTTTTCTTTATTTTTTGTTTATTTAGAATTTTCAGTCATTAGGTTCTTAATGAAATGGAAACTCTCCGTCAGAATATTTTTTTATGGATTTATTTAATGTCTTTTTATGAAATTATTTTGGTTTTTTAACTTGAATTAATATCTCTTTGATGTGTGTTACAGTTGCACTCGCTTTCTTGTTGGCCAATGATGGGCCATCCCAATCATCTTGGAATTACATCATAATTGGATAATTATTTTTTTGAGTTCATTCTTTTTCCTGGTTGAAAAACATACATGTACGTGAATGAATGATTTAATTATGGGTATCTCTAAAAAATTACCTTACGTTCTTATTGTAGTCTTAATATTTTTTTTATATCATCATCCTTTAGATTCATATCCAACAGGGTCAGAATAATTTTGATGATCTTATAACCTTCTGTTCTCCTCAACTATTTTATTCACTATTTCTACCAAAATCTATATATCATATTTCATTGACATTAAAATTCATATCCATACATCATATTTCCTATGGCTTGATCCCTAACTCAATCTATACATGTTGTTTATAAATTAACATGATCTTATTAATATCAAATGAGTGTAGTTTAACGAATGTTATATTTTACTCCTTGAATGGACTTATCAATTTAGACTGAGTCTTTTGAAGATGGAATATACATTTCTAGACAAGCTCAATAGAAAAAATTATGCAATGCCTGGCTGAGTCAATGTATCATATTCCAACGCTCACACATAACTTTTATTGAGTATTGGGTAGTCAACTTCACCTGTATAGGTCATGATTAAAAGAAGGATTTCCATTTTTGAAGTATGACAACTATCTATAGAAACTATATATGTAATACCTTAAAATCCAGGGATTACAGGGTTGATGAGGAAAACAAAAGGAAGGCGAAGTGGTAAGATGAAAAAAAAAGAGTAAGAATTAAAATTTTCTGACCACTTTTTGATAGTATTGTTATTTAGTATTTTTGGAATTTATTTTTTTACTTTTAACTTTTAATCCTGACATGTGTATATATTTCTTTTAGGTCAAAATAGTGAGGTGACCTCTAAGGTAGGCTATGTTGGATGTGGTGTAGCTATCAAATCGAGCAAATGGAAGCTAGGAAACAACATCTAAGCAGAAGTTGTGATTTTAAAAGATGCACTTAATATTTTTTATTCCTTTTACACAAACTCCATCCCATGTTCTGAAAAGATCCTTCTTCCTGGTAAAAAAATACGCTGGATTAGAACACTCATGTCACAAATAGGAAAGAACTCCTTTACAAGTCTTAAAAGCTGTTGATATTTTGCAGACTTAACTTCACACCAATCTTTGCGGGGGTCAGCACACAAAACAATTTAGGACCAGCGCATATCAACCTCTTTAAATGGTAATAAAAATGAAACTATGTTGCAGTTGAGGATGAATGCATAATTTAAATTTGGGAGATAGAAGAAATACTATATTCTCATTAATCAACTACCTCAAAGGTAGATTTGAACATTTTATGTTCTATCCTCACTTAGCGTGAAGGACTGAATTTAATTGGATCAGACTGAGAAGGCTGCTCGTGATTAATCAACCAATTTTACAAATTACTTGGATTGGATTAATCTGAATGATGAACTAATGTGATGTTCACGGGTTTTATGACTCCCCAATGACAATCAGTTAGAACACACATAGTACATGGATATTAAAACATTGGTGTCAAAAAATCAGGAATGACAAAAATTGGTATTAGAAAGCCCTAAAATGAATCAATGTAGTGTATCCAAGCATGCATTACATAGCCTTTTGTTTCATTTTATTGTCGAAAAAATTGGCCAAATCCATGGTGAGTGGACAAGTTGACTCAGTTAATATGCCAGATTGAAAATCTTATCAAATTTCCACAAATTAAACTTTGGTTTGATCAATTGGTCTTCCTGAAAGTGTGTACTGATCTGATAATGATCACATCTAACCCTATACTAAAGTAGTAAGTATGAACCATGCTTGATCTCAAAATTTTTTTATCAATACGAAGCTCTAATATCATGGATACATGAGGATATCATTAAAAATGATAAACTATAATGAGGGTTAATTCATGTCCTTTAAGGTTTTTGATTTATACAAAAACATTTATACTTTTCCCCATAAGCACACAAAGGGTAAGTATCGAGTCCACATGAACAAGTATTGAATAGGTGAGTTGTAGATTTACTTTTTATTTTGGAATTTATATGTTTTTATAGGAAATAAATCAATTCAAAATTATTATATGAAAGATGTTAAAATCAATTCAAAATTATTATATAATGATGAAAATTATTATTATTCAACCTAATTTTACTACTTAACCAGTGTTTTGGAAGTGTTGAGTGATGTGGGAGACGAAGTAAACATGTTCTGATGTAACACGACGTGCCAGGATCGAACTGCTTGTGTTACAACACAAGGAGAGGAGGGCTGAACAGCAGAGCGGCAACATAGGGCGACCGTGTCGGTAATGATGACGGGATGAGCCTTGGCTATGGCTCGCTATAGGCAACAAAGACAAGCGTCGATGGTGCAGAGCGGCGGCTGTATATCCTGCGGCGACATGTACTTCGCGGCGGTGAAATAGCGACGGCATGTCATCCGGCAATTGTCTCCCTTGAAGCTTCTCTAGGAGACCGTAGCGTCGGGCATAGGATGGCGTAAAGGCGCAGCGGCATAGGGCGGCTGCATCTAGGTACTATTGAACGTTGGTGACGACGATGTCTGGCGTCGTTTCTAGGGTTGTAAGCTAACTACTGGCGGACGGAGGTAGGCAATGGCAGCGACGGTGGCGGCGATTCATCCTGTGGCGACATGTACTTTGCGGCGGTGAAGTGGCGGCGGTGGGTCATCCAACGATTGCAATCCTCCAAAGTACTATAGGGAATACTAGGCGCGCGTGTGGCGCCAGTAAACACGACAATGGGCTCGGAGGCGAGCACGGGGGCGAGGACGGTGACGACACAGCTAGGCGTGGTGACAGGCTTGGTGGTGAGCACAGTATTGAGGACGATGGCACGATGGGTTTGGAGGCGAGCACAGTGACGAGGATGGCGGTGCAACACTGACGAGCGGCGGTGCAGGGTTGCGCCACAGTGGCGGGAGGTACTGTAGACGCAAGCGCCCTGCAGAGTCCACGACCGGTTCTTCCGCGAAGCGGGAGGAGGGATCCGGGGATCGGGAGCGTCGCGGGAGAGTTGGCCCCCCAGAACCGTTCTGGCATGAGTTGAAGGCTCGAACAGCGCGGCACACCCAGCTCACAGTAGGGGATGACCTTCCACGGTAGAACACGTCCGGCGACGCCGGATCAGTATCCGGCGGTGGGCAGGCCTTCGGCGGGCGAAACCGACGGGGAGCGAGGCTCGTCCACGTCGCGGAGAAGGCAGTTCACCGACGTTGCCCAGGGAGAAGGGGGAGCGGCGCCCTGAGTGGGGAAAAGAGGGGAGACGGTCCGCGGTCGTGGCCTCGGGGCGCCGCGGAACCGGACTCGAGCAACCCGCGGTCGCACGTAGGCCGCGCGCGCTCTGCGCGGCGGCGCGCGGGCGGGCTCGAGGAGCGCGGTTGGTGGCCAGGGGTCGTCCCTTGGGCTCTCCTGGCTTCTCAGCCGCGCTTTCTCCCTCCCACCGTCTTCCTCCTTGGCTTCCTACTTCTCCTTGCCTGCAGAGTCACTGGGCGTAACCCTAACCTTTCTCCTGGAGCGATCTTGCAAAGTTTCAAACCCAACGCGGGGATAATTTTCTTTCAAAACAACGACTAAGTTCTTAAGGGCAACCCAGCTTCCGTTATATTAGGGGGGAAGTAGGTTGGCCCATTAAGCACAAAACAAGATATAAAATGAGAAAATCTAAAGCAACTAAACCTAGGACTTCTAGGAGATGAAAACGACTCGGAAAACCAAGGAGCGATAACGGGGGGGGGAAGATCCTTATAGGATGAGCCTCCCTCCCTTACACTAGACTGTGATGAGTCAGGAAAATGACGAACAACGAAAACTAAAACAAACGACGAGTAAGCAAAATACATAAAGATACGAAACGGCGTCCATTACCCGGAATACCTGAATCCGGGCGTGCGCACCGACGCCCTGGCTTGCCGGGCGGGCTGAATGCGGGCGGCCGGAGCTGTCAATGGCGGTGGCGACGTCTCTGAAGATGAGTTCGGTGCTGGAGCAGGTGCTGTCGGGGTTGACGGTGACGACTCCGACGACGTGTTCGGGGCTGCGCCATCACAAAGTTACTTCACTAATTGCAACTAAGAATAAAATCCCATAGTGACTTATTTAAAAGGATGGGAGGGGGGGGGTCAATTTATAAATCTTAGACCAGGAGTGGATGGACTAGTGTTTGTCCAACTGATATCCGGTATTGGACAACCGATATCCGACATCCACAAAAAAACTAGGACGGTGTCTGATATCGGATTTCCGATATCGGACAATATCCGTCGGTCAAGTGTAGACGGATATTGAGGATGGAAATCGGAGGGGTAACGACGATCTGGATATCAGATACTGGATATCTGATTTTGATATCTGGAGATCGGAACCGGTATCCTGATTCTGATATCTGGTATTGGCTTAAAAAAACTATGCTATCCATCTCTTTCAATGATTTATTCATATCCAACGACTTACGTTTTAATATATAATCTACCTCGATTAATATATACAGTGTAATATTTTCATTTTCTTCCATATGGGATAACAGGATTCGCAGTTCACATTAAAATTCGAATCTTGTTATCCCTTATGGAAGATATTCGAAATCGTGCGCTATATATATTTAACAAGGTATAATAATTATTAAATGAAATAACAATATTTGAAAAAAATTTATTACATTGTAAGCCAGTAATATATATAATATTTATGATATTAGTACTTCGTTTAATAAATACAGCCCGAAATTTCTTTTTTCTACCATATGGGATAAAATATTCAGAGTTTGTTAAACTCGGAATCCTGCTGTTATCCCATGTGGAAGAAAAAACAAAGTTCAACTTGTATATATTAAATGTGCCACTAATTAAATTAAAAAGCTCCAAATACCCTCTTCCGCAAGTAGATTCGTCAACCGCTCATTACTAATGAATAAAATATATTTTAAAAAAACTCCTCTAAGTTGGATATCAGAATCCGATATCCAATACCGATGTCTGATAT